>NC_080541.1:127916463-128242463 GCF_028640845.1 Ahaetulla prasina
GACAGTGCCGAGCTGCAATTCTATTCCATACAGCTTCAGATCATCCTTGTAAAGGAGGTGGTGTAACCTAGCAAATAGTTTTGATGTTCAATAGCCATGGCTTGGCCTGTTGAGCATTGTTGACAGTGGAGTCAATGTAATGACAGAGTCTTCTTGAAACATTCCTCTTTTGAAGTCAACCTCTCCCAGTCCGGCATCATTGACCAGCAACTGTGTCTTCTATTGTGCTATTTGATCCTTGCACAAAGCTTCTGATGTTTCTACTGATTTCTCTTATTTCTTGGCACTTGAATCATGTTGCAGGGAGTGGAATGCCTTCTTGTAATCAGTCCAGACTACATTCAAGTTGGTCTTCCTTCTCTTACAGTTTTCCAAAGTCATCTTGTCAGTTGGGAGTTGATCTTGTTCTCTCTGCTATTTAGGGGGTTGCCTTTCTGTTCAGATGGAAAGAGCTCATTTTCAACTAGTTGCTTTTGGATTCCATCATTTACCACAGTAGTTAGAAGTTTAACAGTTGTTGTTAAGCAGGAATTGGCCTATAGATGCCTGGTACTGCCCCTTTTGTTGGATTTTTCATTATCAGATTGATTTTGCCATATGTTAACCGGTCTTCAATTTCACCTCTTTACAATATGTTGTTAAAATACTTAACAATGAGTGTGTGCAGACCAACCAAAAGTCATACAGTTCATTTTTACCTGGTGCTGACCAATTTTTGATCTTTCTTGCCTTTTTCTGTTTCTGCTGTTATTACAATATTATTATGTTATGATGGCATCCTTTGGCATTATGAGGCTGTGAAACTCTTTCTTCTTCTTCTTCTTCTCCTTCTCCTTCTCCTTCTCCTTCTTCTTCTTCTTCTTCATCATCTTCTTCCTCCTCCTCCTCCCCTCCTCCTCCTCCTCCTCCTCCTCCTCCTCCTCTTCTTCTTCTTCTTCCTCTTCCTCTTCCTCTTCCTCTTTTTCCTCCTCTATAGTTTTGTATAACTCAAGGCAGAGTAATAGAAATTAATCCAGTTTCAAGCCTTATAATTGTGCATCTCATATTTTTAAAAGTCAATTACACTTGAATAACCGTATCATTTTAGTATACCTTTTCATAAGGATTTAATAATAAAGCAGCAAGGATTTCGGATCTCAACAACATTCTTTTCTACTTCCTTTCACAGATAAAATAATTGAATATTCAACAGTGAGGAATGTCCTCTGGGAGTCAAAAATGTTGTTGGAGATGTTCAGTTCAAGATCCACCTATGATGGTTTTCTTTCACGGGCTTTAGCTCAAGTGAATAAATTACTCAAGACTGTTGAAGAGGTAAGCCAGACTAAGTTTTGACAACCACAGTTTCTTTTGAGTGCATAAATCTGGTTACAAGATTGATGGCATTCACATTTATCATCATTCAGAGAAAAAAGTTAGTTGTGTCTGAATTGTTTCCTTTTAAATGAAAATTAGTATTGCATTTGCTGTGGATAAAACAAGAACCAAATTTCACTACTGAATAAAAAGGATTGGCTTCTGTAGTAGCAGTGATGTACACTGTGAAGGTATGGGAGGAACCTCAGGCATAGAAGTGCTTAGGCTGTGACTCCTGTTGCTTCAGTGCCTTGTGGGTTCCCAACAGAAGACAGATTGAAATAACAGCATGAAGGGAGGGAGGGAGGGAGGGAAGAGACACAGATGCTTCTAATATACCATCTTTCCCTCTGCTTCCATTCCTAAGTCAGGTATCACTTATGGCAGCATAACCCCACCACCGCCATCAATCTTTTCTTCTTCCTTTCTTCAGCTAGAATAGCCTACTAGCTTCTCTTGTATTCATTCTCTAGTGCCTTCTTTCTCTTCTTGCCTCTTTCTCTGTCCTGGTGTGAAAAAAATAAGGAAAAGGAGAAAAGCAGCCAAATTTAGAGTCATTCTGATGGAAAGTATCTTGCATCCACAAGTATATTCTAAATTTAAGAGTTGAGCAGAGGAAGAAAGGAGTATCTTGAATTGTCTGAGAGGAGAGAGAGAAAAACATTTTTATAGGTTTGGGTCTGCTATTGCAATGAGAAAAGTAGGTCCCTCTCAACCATAGTTGCTTCAGCCAGAAAGCAGTAGGCACCTAAATTATCTTTCCTCCAAATCACTTCCAAGTTATGTATGGTAAAGAGTTCCTTATTTGGAAATATTTGCAGGAGATATTTTCAAATATCTCCAGGAGAACTCTTATTTATGGCCCTGGAAATAGAGCAGGTGGAAAAGCTTGCATAATGAGCAAGGACCTGACTGGAAAATATACAGTCTTAGAAAATCACTATTGTGAGTTTATAAAATTATTTTATCTTTAGGATTTGAAAATATTTGCTATTACCATTTTTTTTCCGATAAGCTTTATTATTTGTAGATTTTAAATTGCATTGTGAACTGCCCATGTATAATTTATGAAATGATATATAAATATTTCAAATCACCAGTGAAGAAAAACTGAATTTCACCTTTTTTGTGAAGGCAGGAAGAAAAACTTCATGATGATTATTATGTGGCATTCCTCAAATATTTCTAATAGACAGCTGCACATTTACTATGTGCAGTACTCTTACTACTTCTTTGTTATGTTTTCCTAAGATGGAGTCAAGTACAGGAGAAAATTCTAAAGATACCCTGACATCTAATTTGGGAAATGATACATGTGAAAAAATGGAAGATGTGATTTTGTCAGAACACACTCAGACAGGAGCTAAGTCTCCATTAACAAAGCCTCCAGCACAAGAAAATAGGCATATGGAAATTTGGTCCGTCCTTGAAAATGTATGGAACAGAATCAATGTGTTCAGGTACCATTTGCTAAAACAATGTTTACTAAAACAAATTGGTATCCTTTTAAATAAAATCTAATTTAAAACTTTCCTTACAGGATTTAAGAAGTTCATGTATGTCATGTCTTCTTGCAAACATGCTCCACTGCTGAGCTTAAACTGTGAATTCTTTGTGGTTGGGACCTGCCTAATATTTTCTTGTGTAATTTAATAAAGTGCCAGGTACAGGAATGGCACTGTATCAATATTTCTGCATATCGTGGTGTTTTGTTTTGTTTTTGAATTTATATCCCGCCCTTCTCCGAAGACTGCATATTGACTCATGTAATATTAACTAGTTTTAAAAACTATCTTGAAAGCGACTGCTTCCTTCTGAGTAAGTCTCTACACAAGAGTATGACACAGGACTTAATAGGTCCTGTGTCTACAGATTCAGACCTACTAAGCATAAAGGCATTTCTTAAAAAAGGACAAGGGGGAGGCGGGATATTGGAGAAGATGGTTGAAGGATATGTCAGAGAATGACAAAAACTACCTTACAGAGAAAACACTTGCTAGATTACCCATATACCGACCCCCTTATTCTTCTGGACTGACCAGGACTCAGCTCATTACCCAGGCAGAGTGTCCAGAGCTATGGACAGGTAGCTGGTTTCTCATTCTGGAAAGCCTTTCTTAGAAAGGGGCTGGTGAGTTCTCAGCTAAGGATTTGCTTATATGTTCATAGCTGAGTAAAACCACTGCTTCATTTACTTCTTGGTTAGATATTTTGAGTTTTACTTTGAATTTTGGGTTTGGACTGGTGAAATCTAAATTGTCTCTTTTTTTTTCAATCCCTATCCCTGACTACACAGGGGACTGGGAAGAATAAACTTCAGCAGGTCCTTTACATATTGGAGAGTCCAGTGTTTGCTTTCTGTTACTGTCTACCTCACAGTGTTTGTGTTTCTGTTGTTTTGTGTTTCCGGTCCATCTCACTGCCTACAAGGGTCTCTGCCACAAAATTGCTATTTAATTATTGGAAAGAGTTGTTTGCTTTCTATAATTTGGAAGTCATTTCACACATAATGAACTCATCATTCCAAGAATTTTTTTTTTCCTTTTTAACCAGCAATTGGGGTTTCCCCCCACTTATATCTACTATAGCACAAACATCCCTTGGCAATATGCCATCGTTAAAATATTTTCCTTCCCCTAGACACTTTGTTTGACTGAAATCTTAAAGTGTGTGATATCATTTAGGCCTTGTCACTTAATACTTTGGAGGGAAGTCTCTTGGCTGCTGTGGTTTAGACAGAGATGATAGTGTTGGGTTAGGGATCATCAGTTACGAACAAATCTCAGGTCTGTATTTGTTAGTTTTTGGCAAATTTGGTGGGATTGGACTGCAGTGGGGAAAAATGAGTCCATGTTAATTTGTAATTAACTTTTTAACATTACTCTTTTTTTTTTTAGTTTTGAAATTTTCCAAAAAGTAGACCTTAGTGCTATACCCCCGACTTCGAATATGTCTTCATTTCAAGAAGCTTTTATGGGTCTGCAGAAATTAATGAGCACAGTGAACGAAATTCTTGCTGGAATTCAGCAGTAAGTATCCATGAACTGAATAGTGGGTGTGGCTCTGATATAACCTAGTGTTTTCTCAGCCATTTGAAAAATATGAATAGCTATTAGAGAGCAGTAACTGATCACATAATGAATGTGAAACAATGGTGAGGATTTTTAGGATTCTCTAGATTCTAGATGAAATAGCCAAAGGTCTTAGGTTGCCCATTTTTGATACAGTGATACTAACATCACATAAGGCAAGATATTACATGACAGGGCCATTAAACATAACCTTTGCATATCAACAAGTATATTGAGTAGCATGTGATATATCCTGTACTTGTTCTCTTGGCTGTACTTATTTTCTATACCTACTGCCACGCAACTATGCTACATAATTCTGGGGTTCATATACAGGCTCCAGGAATGGGTTCTTGAAATGCGGAATCCTTGGAAACTTAGCTCATTGCTATTAAATATTACAGGAATGCATTCACTTCAGTTAGAATCACATAGTAACCCAAACAACAATTATCCCTATCAGAAAACTGATCAGACTTAGACATTGAGTGTTGTTCCTATAAATCTTGCCAAGCTGCACATGTGGCCTGAAACCAGTCAGGTGAGACAGATCTCAATCTCTTCTAAAATGTTCATGGTATCCTTCTCAGCTATCTCAGTAGTTCAGGCTCAGATATCTAATACAGTGGTGTCCAGCCTTTAAGGCTTGGCTGCCCAGTTGGGTGGGTGGGTGGAAACCAGGCCACGTGCGTCTGGCAGGTGCATGCATGTGCAGCTCAACTTGCACAAAGCCCACTGCTAGAGCAAGTCAAGCAGCATGCACACTGGTCAGTTGCTCACGTGAATAGGCCACGGCCTGGTAATGGGCTGTGGGTTGGGAACCCCTGATCTAATATATATGTGGCTTTCTCCTTCCCTTGTCCTGATTTTGGGAGGAGGCATCTTGGAGTTGTCTACGGTACTACTTTCCACAATTGTTTACAACTCTTAGAAATCTACGAGCAGTTTCTATAATGCCAGTCTTTTTTCCTGGGCTTCATCTCCCAGTCCAGCCATTTTTGCAATCCAACATGCCTTGCTTTAGCATCCTGATCCACATCCCTTTCTTACTTATAACCGTTTGCGGGGATAATTGCTCTGTCTTTTCCAGAAGGAGATAGTTTGAATTAATCTTCACCACTTGCCTTGTATTACCCTGTCAAGTTAACTTGGCTTTTAGCTTCCTTATCTCACGTGCACAACTTACATTCAAACAGCTTTCAATTCCTCAATGTGTAGTCCTCGATGGAACTGCATCTACATGGAGGGAAGTATGCAGTGGAGTACCCCAAGGCTCTGTTTTAGACCCAGTACTCTTCAACATCTTCATCAATGACTTGGATGAGGGGATAGATGGGGAACTCATCAAATTTGCAGATGACACCAAGCTGGCAGGAATAGCCAACACTCCAGAAGATAAGCTTAAAATACAGAAGGATCTTGACAGACTTGAACATTGGGTGCTATCTTAACAAAATGAAATTCAGTGTTGAAAAAAGTAAGGTTCTACACTTAGGCAAGAAAAACAAAATGTGCAGGTACTGTATATGTGGTACCTTGCTCAATAGAAGTAACTGTGAAAGGGATCTTGGAGTCCTAGTGGACAACCATTTAGATATGAGCCAGCAGTGTGCAGCAGCTGCCAAAAAAGCCAACATAGTTCTGGGGTGCATAAACAGAGGGACAGAATCAAGATCACGTGAAGTGTTAATACCACTTTATAATGCCTTGATAAGGCCACACTTGGAATACTGCATTCAGTTTCAGTTGCCATGATGTAAAAAAGATGTTGAGACTGTTACTTAAGACCAATTTGCAGCATTTAAGGAATTAGCTCTTAAAGAGCAATCCAGTACTGCTTGTTTTAAATAAATCCTGTCTGTCCATCAGCTATTTCCTAAATCCCCCTTTTGCCCTCAAAACAACCAACTCCTTTTTAGCTTCCCTTTTTTTTAGGATTGATCAGCCCACTACAAATATAATTAGTGGTTCTGCTTGTTAATAGTTACTGAACAGGCTATCCCCTTTTTACATTGCATAGAGCCTGAGCCAGGTTCAGTTTGTGGTTTGGTGTCCTCAAGTAAGACACAAACAATTAGAGATGAAAATTGTGAAAATAATACTGATTAGCCTTGTACTGGCAGAGTGAAACCACTCTCGGCTGTGCTACTTAGTTTGACTGCACAAGTCTAGTGGTCAATGGTAGATCACCCAGTTTGACACACAGATGATACAGAGATTAAAATATAATAAAAGTAAGTGATATATTTATTTCTTGCCCAACAGAAGCAACAAACGGGTTGTTGTTGTTAGTTGCGAAGTCATGTCCGACCCATCGCGACCCCATGGACAACATTCCTCCAGGCCTTCCTGTCCTCTACCATCCTCTGGAGTCCATTTAAATTCATGCCTACTGTTTCAGTGACTCCATCCAGCCACCTTGTTCTCTGTCGTCCCATTCTTCTTTTGCCCTCAATCTTTCCCAGCATTAGGCTCTTCTCCAGTGAGTCCTTCTTTCTCATTAGGTGGCCAAAGTATTTCAGTTTCATCTTCAGGGTCTGGCCTTCTAAAGAGCAGTCAGGGTCGATCTCCTCTAGAACTGACTTGTTTGTTCGCCTTGCAGTCCAAGGGACTCGCAGGAGTCTTCTCCAGCACCAGAGTTCAAAGGCCTTAATTCTTTGGCGCTCAGCCTTTCTTATGGTCCAACCTTCACAGCCATACATTGCAACTGGGGAAACCATAGCTTTGACTATACGCACTTTTGTTGGCAGGGTGATGTCTCTGCTTTTTAGTACGCTGTCTAGATTTGCCATAGCTTTCCTCCCCAGGAGCAAGCGTCTTTTAATTTCTTGGCTGCAGTCCCCATCTGCGGTAATCTTGGAGCCCAGGAAAATAAAATCTGTCACTACCTCCATTTCTTCACCATCTATCTGCCAGGAATTGAAAGGGACGGATGCCATGATTTTAGTTTTCTTAATGTTGAGTTTCAAGCCAACTTTTGCACTCTCCTCCTTCACCCGCATCAAGAGACTCTTTAGTTCCTCTTCGCTTTCTGCCATTAGAGAGGTATCATCTGCATATCTGAGGTTGTTGATACTTCTTCCGGCAATCTTAATTCCAATTTTTGATTCATCTAGCCCCGCCTTTCTCATGATGTGTTCTGCATATAAGTTAAATAGGCAGGTGATAGTATACAGCCTTTCCCAATTTTGAACCAATCAGTGGTTCCGTGTCCAGTTCTCACTGTGGCTTCTTGACCCGCATACAGGTTTCTCAAGAGACAAATAGGATGGTCTGGTACTCCCATCTCTTTAAGAACTTGCCACAATTTGTTGTGATCCACACAATCAAAGGCTTTAGCATAGTCAATGAAGCAGAAGTAGATGTTTTTCTGGAACTCCCTAGCTTTCTCCATGATCCAGCGTATGTTGGCAATTTGATCTCTAGTTCCTCTGCCTCTACGAAATCCTGCCTGTACTTCTGGTAGTTCTCGATCCACATACTGCTGGAGCCTAGCTTGTAGGATTTTAAGCATAACCTTATTAGCATGTGAAATGAGTGCAATGGTGCGATAGTTTGAACATTCTTTGGCATTGCCTTTCTTTGGAATTGGAATGTAAACTGACCTTTTCCAATCCTGTGGCCATTGTTGAGTTTTCCAAATTTGCTGGCAAATTGGGTGTAGCACTTTTACTGCGTCGTCTTTCAAGATTTTGAATAGCTCAGCTGGAATACTGTCTCCTCCACTAGCTTTGTTGTTGCTCAGATTTCCTAAGGCCCATTTGATTTCACATTCTAGGATGTCTGGCTCAAGGTTAGTGACCACCCCATCGTGGTTGTAGGGTAGACCAGTATAAATATGTATAAATATTTATACTGGTATAAATATTTAATATATAAAATATTTTATATTTAATATATAAAATATTATATATTTAATATATAAAAAGGGTAGACCAGTATAAATATGTACAAAGTTAAGTTTTCATCTTCTGACTAGTGTTTTCTGGGATCAGGTTAGGTTTTAGACCTAAACCTCATACCTATCTTTATATGTGTATAAAATTGTAGGGAAAGGGGGTATGCTATAACATTGTTAACATTCGTGTGTTAAAAATCCTTTAATTTTCTATCTCTATTTCTTTTTTTCTAGAGTTTTAGTGCCAAATTGTAGCTTTCAGGATGTTTGGGCTTTGTATAGGTTCTTAACTAATAATGAGGTGAGTTTGGTATGTTTGTTGTTAAATTGTCTATGATCGAAAAGAAAGATATTTTGGATAAAGATTTCAAAGCAGTCTGGTACACATTTAAAACAAAATAAAGGTTTATGTATGCACTTTGAAAAGACCTACACAATTGTTTAAATGTACTTCACTCTATGTATTATGAATTTTTTGAATTCATAATACATAGAGATATATGTTGAATTGTAGTCTAATGAAAATACCATTTTGGTTATAAAGTCATAAATGGGTCAGGGGTGGTGACTCATTGGCTGTACAAAGTACCCTCGAATTTGACAAGACAAAATTATTAATCATTTGGGCAAGGTTAAGCAGAAAAATAAGTACTTTAAATATACAAAACTTAGGGCACCCATTTTGCTCTGAATGATTAAATTGAATTCCCTCTTATGACTTCATAACAGGCCACATCCTCTGTGTTCAAATCAGGTCTTAAAAATGTTCTCTCCCAATGTCCCTTGGGTACAAAAGTGTTGCTCTGGTTCAAACAGAGTAAAAATATATGGGGAGGAAGTTACATAGCTATATAGTAACTAAAAAAATGCATGTCTTGCTTAGCACTGATTTACTAGTCAAAGCTGTAGACGAAGAGTAGGCAGAGTTATACTTGTCATCAGTTTAGAGTCCTTGCATTGCCACAAACGATCCATGTCGAGGCCCTCTTGAATTCCATTGACTCTTATCTAGCATCAGTTTAGTGCCGACTGTTACTAGATTAGATTCTTCTGTATAGCTTGAATAAATCTGTGCTGCAACTTAACGTATGGCCCTGATCCTTCACACCTGACAAAAGCTTATATAAGATCCTCCCACGATCTTGATTAAACCATTCTTTTCCCACTACAAACAGCATTTGCACATGCATTAAGATTATCAGAAAGGGGAAGCTTTCTCAAACTCTCAAGGTTCACTAAAATTGTCTTCCATCAAATTCTTTTGCTGCTGATGTTGCTGTCTACAGTGTTAATACTGGTATACGATTTGTGGGGAAATTCATAAGAGTTAATTTTTAAACAAATCTGAAGCTTTTATTTGCTTTTATTACAGCAACAAACAGTTTCCAGTATATAACATTAGTATTTGAGAATGAGTTTTCCTACATTAGTAAATTGGTGTCTTTTTAATTCATAGGTAAATAATAGTACAAAATTTACTGCTGAGGAACTTTATGACTGTATTTCCCAAGAAACATACAGGTAAGCTTTTTTTTTTTAAAAGGAACAAAAATAAAGTAATATTAAATGTTTTTCATAACCTTCCCATGCAACAGTCTATGCAAAAAAACTGTTTTTGTTAATCCTATTACGTAGAGGGTCAAGTAGCATTTTAACAAACATTTAAAAGGCTATAATTAAATATGAATATTACATACTTCTGTAAGTACCTGTTGCATATTTATTTATTTGTTTGTTTACTTATTTATTTATTAAATTTATATAACTTTCCCAATACTGTTTCAGAGAAGTTTGTTATGCTTATCAAATAATCTGATTCCTTTTCCAAGTTCATGTTGGCATATTGGCCTAAATTAGCAAACAATTAGCAGCTATATTTTTTCTGTGCAGCTGCTTTGGAGCATTAGAAGTAGCCTCGACATACAACTGTAATGGAGCCTACTTCACAGTTATTAAGCGAATGCCATAGGCAATAAGCAGACTTCTTGGGCATTAAGTGAAGATGGGTATTAAGCAAATCCCCTGAGTGGTAAATGACCCAGAAATATGTGCTGGTTTTTAGCAAAACAGTTGTAATATTGCCGTCATGTGACTGCAGAGTGATGCAAATGGCCATAAATGTGGCCGTGATGCCAAGTACCCGAAGTTTGATCACATGATAGAGGAGGGAGCCCAACATTCCAGAATATGAATTCAGGTTGTAATTTTCCTTTTTTGGATGGATCGTAACTTTGAATGGTAGCTAAGCTACCAATTGTAAGGTGGGGACTACCTATATAACTTTTTAATATTAAATCATTAAGAGAAAAAAAAGAGTATCAGTGTAGCTTGAAGAAAGTAAATATATTAGGAAGAATATTTTTTCTTTTCAAATTGTTTTGATGATTACCATTATTTTAATGATCTATTGTATGTACACTGAGACTTATGTATCAGAATCAAATTCCTTGTGTGTCTAATCACATTTGGCTAATTCTTATTCTAGTTTGTTAGACTTAATTAGATCAAATATAACAATAAAACAACCCATAATTAAAACATAACAATATAGAAAAACTTTCCAAAAATATATAAAAACAGAGAATGAAATCAGAACAGCACAGAATGTTTCAGACCAAGAGGCTTTACATGACATCCTGTGTTAGCAATTGTCAGATGGTACCTTTTTAAATCAAAAAAGCTCATAAAACTTATAGCAAGCCCAAAGGTAAAAAGGATATGTATACACTATGCATATGTCACTTTTTCGGGTTTCACGGTGCCTTGAGATCGTTATATTTGGGAATGTTGATTTTTTGCTAGTGCTGTTTTCTAAAGTGCCTTGCACGATTTCCTGATATCGATAAGGCCGGGTGACCAACAGAGGTGGTATTCAGCAAGTTCTGACCAGTTCTGGAGAACTGGTAGCGGAAATTTTGAGTAGTTCAGAGAACCCGTAAATACCACCTCTAACTGGCCCTGCCCCCATCTATTCTAATGGGGATTTTGCAGTAACCTTCCCCTAGAGTGAGGTGGGAATGGAGATTTTACAGTATCCTTCCCCTGGAGTGGGGTGGGAATGGAGATTTTATAGTATCATTCCCCTGCCACGCCCACTAAGCCACGGCCACCAAACCACACCATGCCCACCGAGCCACGCCCACAGAACCGGTAGTAAAAAAATTTGAATCTCACCACTGGTGACCAAGGTAATTAGTTCCATCCTAAAAATGTAATTATTTTCTTAAGCATGTCTGAAATCAACTTTGAGGATTCTGGGCAGAAATCAAATACAGTCATATAATTTTTGAATGAATCTCCCCATATTTTCATCAGAGGTTTGGCTACAACATAGATAATTACCTAGCTTAATTTAATGGCATATCTGTAGTGCTGAAGTTTGATCCTTACTGAGATGAAGTTCTGGGGAAATAATTGTCTTGTCCAGGATATAATTATTCACTAGTAACTTCCAGATTCTGGGATAGTTTTAAATCTGTCATGGGTTTATAATTTTGCTCTGATATACACTGGAATGTAGAAGAGGCTGTACCCTAAGTCTTATATGACAGTGACTTCTATACTGATAAAATGAATGAATATGCTAAGGTAGTTTCATATGCTAAGGAAACTGGAAGGTAAGTAGTATTTGTGAAGTTGGCCATTCACCTGATATAAACAGATTGGTTTTCCATTGATGGAAAAAGTGACCTTTTGAAGGGAAGTGAGGCTATATCAAATGAAAGAACTAGAAGTTTAATTCATTTTCTAGACAAGACGATCTTTAAAATGGATTGATAATCCCCCTTTAACATTATTAAATCATGTTGGGTGCATGCATTTATTTAAGGAAAGTAGTATGACATCTAAAATACTCTGAATTACTTCCTGTTCTAGAAGGAACACTTCTGAAAAAATGGCAGTCTAATCTAGGAGATCCAAATTGATGCATTCTGAGAGAAAAAAATAGTTCTAACATTACATTAACCATTCTAAAAAAGTGGGGGGGTGCTATTTTTGGAAAAGGAAGTAATAAGTATGTAGAAATAATGGCTCATTGGTGAGATTTGCATTTTTATATGCCCATATGTACATTTTTACATAATCTTTCTAAGATAGAGATGGAATGCTAAACGGATGTCAGCAGAATTTAAAAAGGAAAGGTACTATGAGACCCATATAACAGTTTGTCTAATATATCTCGTCATTATTGCTTTCTTTACAAATGTCTTTAAATTGCTTTAACTGTGAGAAATTCAAATTCCAAAGCATACAGGATCTACTTGATGCAGTTTCTAATAAAAGAGTGTGCTGAAGCATGATTTCTTTATTCCAAGTTTCAATATTCATTTATGTGATAATAAATTCCAAAGAATCTTAACAAAAAGTCATCATAAAGGTTAGTCTCTCCCCAAAAACATATGTGATAACTAATAGCCACCGATAAAAGACCAATACATTATGCAAAATAGTAAAACAACCTAGATTAAAATTTATCTCCCTAGCAAGCTGGAAGCCTGCTGAAAATAAAATGGTGATTGCCACTTGGCAAGCAGCTGACAGTTTATATATCAGTCCTTCCTTAGAAGGGAGTGCAAAACCCTGAGTACTGCACTGTAAATCCTTTTCCAATATCTTCAGTTGATGCACTGCAGAAGTTGGCAAGATCTGTAGAACAAGGTTTCTTGAAAGATACAGATAGTTTCATATTGAAAGTGACATTCCTCCAGGTATAACAAGCTGCTTAGAGCTTTAAAGGCTATAAAGGATACTTTAAATCAATACTCACAACGGAAGCTAGTCCAACACTTAGAAGAAAATAATCTTGTGTATTTTGAAAAACTGCTACAGAGACTTCCGGTTTGGCTCCGCTGTGTTAATGGCGGCAATTTCAGTCCGCCCGTTCTTTGTGATTCTGTGAGAGCTGTTTAGACAGTGCTAATCTTCTGTCAACAGCTCGTAAATCTCTGCCTCGGGCAAAGAGGGGGAGATGAGCATTTGAACTGAAGTTTGAGCCCCCAAGAAAAGCCCCAGAATGATTTCTGGTGGTTTGATGGGAAACGCTCCTTCGATAGTTCAAAAAAGCTCCAGAGTCCAGAACGCCTCTGCAAAAAGCAGAGCAAAACGCAGCGTCCATCTCCGTGACTGAAGAGGATTTATGATAAATTTTCAACACGGAAGAATCGAAAGCAGGAAGGCTGGCATTTGCTTGTAAGATGATTTTAACTCCCTGACAGAGAAGTTATTTGAAGAGTGGAGATGAAGAAAGATGGCGTTTTGTTTTTTGAAAGTGAAAGCTAAGGAAATGCTGATTACAATTGCTGGTGTGGAACCTCTAAGAAGAAAATAACAAGATTTTTTTTCTAAATGGAATTCTTTTTTAAAAAAATCTATTTCTTTTTATTATCTTTTTTTACAGTGTTTAAGAAGAAAAATTTATTGGGGTTTTTTTCTTTATTCCTCCCCTTTTTTTATTTTTTCTTCTTCTTCTTCTTGATATTACTTAGTTATAAAATGGCTTTTAAGCAAAGAGATTTAACCACTTCTAAATTATTGGAAATATCTTCACTTCAGGTACGGAAATTGAAAGAAGATATTAAAGACAGTCTAAGGAATTTTTTACAGGAGCTTATGGAGGCTCATTTTTCAGAAATAGATCAAAAATTTAATGAAATGGAGAGAGAAATACTGGATTTTAAAGATTTGGTGGAAGAGCAGAGTAAGGAGATGAAAAAATTAAAGGAATCAATTACTCCATTATTGTTATCTAGTACACAGACAGAAGAAAGACTGAATGAATTTAACCAAATTAATTTAGATTTGCAAAGGAAAATAGATGAAGTTCAAATTAATTTGAATTTAGAAAATAAAATAGATGATATTCAGGTTAAGGCTGATAAGGCAGAGGAAGAAAGGGTTATATTACAATATAAATTAATGGAATATGCTATAAGGGTAAGGGGTTTAAGAGAATTTAAAGAGGAAAATTTGAAAGAGATTTTATTCAGGCCTTTGCCCAGATAGAGGAATGGAACCAGAAGATTTTGAAGTTAATATTGAAAAATTTATCGTGTTAATTCCTGGTGGGCAAGGCAGAAGTGTTTACCGAGAGATGTGGTTATTTATTTTACAAATAAGAGGATTAGGTATGGAATTTTGCAAGCATTTTATAAAAATAAATTTCAAATATTAGGACAAGATATAATAATGATGAAGGAAATTCCTCCTAAAATGTTAAGAAAGAGAAAAGAATTTGCCTTTCTGGTGGATGAGCTTAAGAAACATCAGATATATTTTAGATGGGAGGTTCCAGCAGGTTTAACACTGAATTATAAAGGAAAAAGTATTTTCTCAATACAATTTGTAAAGCACGAGATTTTTATACTAATGTATTAAAGATTGGGAATTCTTTGTTAACAGATGTTAAGTTGAATGGTGAATAGATGGTTGAAAATGTGTAAGATAGAAGAAGGAGGAGAATGTTTAACTTTATTAAATATGATTATGGTTAATTTTTGTAAATGACTTATTGTGGATATAAATGTGTAATTTTAGGGGTACTATATGATATATTAAAGGTATAAAGGAATAGGAAGATGGAATATTGTTTAATTTTGGAGGATAGATAGTAAAATTTAGGAACTTGGATTAAATATTATATTTAAGAGATGGATGTAATGTTAATTAGAATGTAATTGTTATAATAGATATATTGTGGATGATATAGGTGTAATTTTAACAATGTTATTTGACATAAGTAAGGTAAAGTGAAGATTTTAATTATTACAATTGACACTTTGGATATTTGTAATATTATTTGTTGTATATATAAATGTTAAAGATGTGAAAAGATGGACTATTGCTTACCCCTGAAGGTTGGACAGAAAAATTAAAGAAACTAAGTCGGAAATATGAACTATTTTTGAGAGATTGCTAAGGGAAGAAAGACATTTTAGAAGAAACCTTGGTGAATATTGGAAGATGGAATGTTGTTTTGATATTGATTGATGAAGGTTGGATATTAAAAACTACGTACTTTATTCAAGAATAAACACTAACTCAATTGGAAACTTTGGAGAATTCTAGGAGTGGAATGGTCTGATATATAATGGAGTGGAAGAAAAGTATCTTCTTTGTCTTTGGAAGGAGTGGAGGTTTTAAGGAACGACTATGGATTATGATTTGTGCTAGATTTTGATTTTTTTTGTTAGTTTTATACCCTGTACTGGGTTCTGGGAAGTCCTGGGGGTGGGGAGGAAGGGAAGGGAGGGAAGGGGTAGAAAATGGATTGATAGTTAATGTACAAAGATGATTGAAGATGTATAATTAATGTAAGATCGGACCTGCCTGGTTACTACTTTAGAATGAAGGGAAAGAAGGAGTAGAAGAGAGAAGGAGGAAAGAGAAGAGGAGGAGGAGGAAAGGAAGGAAGGAAGAGGGGAAGAGGGAGAAGAAAGGAATAGGGAGGAAAGAGGAGAGGATGTAGATAAGAGAGGGGGAGGATGGTTATGGAAAGTAGAAGAAGGTAAAGAAGGAGAGTAAAAGGAAAAGGAAGGGGGTGGTGACCAGGCAGATCCGATTAATTGTATATGAGGGTACATTAAATATGTTATTGGATATGTTATTGGATAAGAATGTCAAAATAAAACTTTTTAAAACAAAAAAAAGAAAAACTGCTACAGAAAGTCATAACAGAAGGGACTGGGCTAGGTTTAGCAGATTGCATTTTTTTCTCATTTCTTCATTTTCTCATTTCCTCCCCAGAACACGGTTATCAGTTGGATGTGGCCAACTAATTCAACTGGAACATACTGTTAGACAGTGCTATGAATCGGTCCTTTTGGAAATCAAGAACAGAGGATGGCTCTAAGTCCTTCAATTAACTGAAACATTTGAAAGACTGGTTTTCACCAAGCAAAATAAACCTATGACCCAGCTACCTAAAAAGTTTAAACCTCTGTAATTTATTGATCTTTCTTGCTGTTTTTAGCAACTTTGTTTGACGATCACACTTAAAGAAACATTAATCCATGGTTTGGCCTTATTTTATACATGTTTGTATATGTGTGTGTTTCCACTTCCTGGAAGAAGGCAGAGATAGAACTGGGACCATGGTGAAGGGATTTTTAAATCTCCTTGACAACATTAGCTTTTACTTCTCAGGTAAATCACTACTTTACAGGTAGAGTAATTTTTAAATCTTATATTACCCATTCCGAGAGCAATATTCTAATGACAATGACATACAGTCATGGTCGAAATTGTTGGCGCCCCAGAAATTTTTCCAGAAAATCAAGTATTTCTCACAGAAAAGTATTGCAGTAACACATGTTGTGCTATACACGTTTATTCCCTTTGTGTGTATTGGAACAAAACAAACAAAGGGAGGGGAAAAAGCAAATTGGACATAATGTCACACAAAACTCCAAAAATGGGCTGGACAAAATTATTGGCACCCTTTGGTTGCACACCCTTTGGAAAAAATAACTGAAATCAGTCGCTTCCTATAACCATCAATAAGCTTCTTACACCTCTCATCCGGGTGGACCCTCTTCCTTTGCAAACTGCTCCAGGTCGCTCTTATTGGAAGGGCACCTTTTCCCAACAGCAATTTTAAGATCTCTCCACAGGTGTTCAATGGGATTTAGATCTGGACTCATTCCTGGCCACTTCAGAACTCTCCAGCGCTTTGTTGCCATCCATTTCTGGGTGCTGTTTGATTTATGTTTGGGGTCATTATCCTGCTGGAAGACCCAAGATCTCGGACGCAAACCCAGCTTTCTGACACTGGGCTCTACAGTGCGACCCAAAATCCTTTGGTAATCTTCAGATTTCATGATGCCTTGCACACAGTCAAGGCACCCAGTGCCAGAGGCAGCAAAACAACCCCAAAACATCTTTGAACCTCCACCATATTTCACTGTAGGTACTGTGCTCTTTTCTTTTTAGGCCTCATTCCGTTTTCGATAAACAGTAGAATGATGTGCTTTACCAAAAAGCTCTATCTTGGTCTCATCTGTCCACAAGATGTTTTCCCAGAAGGATTTTGGCTTACTCAAGTACATTTTAGCAAACTAGTCTTGCTTTTTTATGTCTTTGTGTCAGCAGAGGGGTTCTCCTGGGTCTCCTGCCATAGTGTTTCATTTCATTTACATGTCGACGGATAGTTCGCGCTGACACTGATGCTCCCTGAGCCTGCAGGACAACTTGAATTTCTTTGGAACTTGTTTGGGACGGCTTATCCACCATCCGGACTATCCTGCGTTGCAACCTTTCATCAATTTTTCTCTTCCGTCCACGCCCAGGGAGATTAGCTACAGTGCCATGGGTTGCAAACTTCTTGATAATGTTGCGCACTGTGGACAAAGGCAAATCTAGATCTCTGGAGATGGACTTGAGATTGTTGATATTTTTCCACAATTTTGGTTCTCAAGTCCTCAGACAGTTCTATTCTCCTCTTTCTGTTGTCCATGCTTAGTGTGGCACACACAGACACACAGACACACAATGCAAAGTGAACTTCTCTCCTTTTTATCTGCTTTCAGGTGTGATTTTTATATTGCCCACACCTGTTACTTGCCCCAGGTGAGTTTAAAGGAGCATCACATGCTTGAAACAATCTTATTTATCCACAATTTTGAAAGGGTGCCAATAATTTTGTCCAGCCCATTTTTGGAATTTTGTGTGACATGTCCAATTTGCTTTTTTTCCTGCCTTTTTTTGTTTTGTTCCAGTACACATAAAGGGAATAAACATGTGTATAGCAAAACATGTGTTACTGCAATATTTTTCTGTGAGAAATACTTGATTTTCTGGAAAAATTTCTGGGGTGCCAACAATTTTGGCCATGACTATAGTTCTATCCCACTCTTTCCCCAGATATCATAACTTGAAGTTGAGTTGTACAGACTTTTTGATCATGAAGCTTGCAGATGCAGTTATGTATATTTTATTAGCCAATTTCCTGCAAACAGTCTCAATACATAATGCCCATCTGCCTGCTTCTCTACTGAATTTGTAGCTGTCATAACTACAGTTTCATGAAATCCCCTTTTCCTTCCAGCTCAATCACCAAAGAGCTCATTCAAAAACTGCAGAAGTTAGACATCAAATGCTAGTGGTCAAATGGTTGCATAGTGGAAACTATGCAACCATACAGCACTGGTCAAGGTGATCTCAGCAGATGCGCATGGCAGCAAGCTGAAACAAAAACTGTGGCCTGCATTCCTCTCCCGCTGTCCATTGTAAGGTTCTTATATTGGGACAACATGGAATTCTTGTGGCCAATTTATCGACATCTACTCAGCATAATAATTATCCAAATAATTGTTGTGCATTTGTGTGGAAAGATGTCCACATGCCCAGGAATCCTGAGTGAATGTGCAAAACATTCTGTTCCATCACCCAGAATAAACTAGGATTACATCATTGCAAACATTTTTGCTACTTTTACAAGAGCAAAGTTTCTACCTGACTGGAAACAAACTTTGTATGCTAACAATGGGGGAAAGGTTTCAAGGTTGTAGAGGGGGAAAGGTATTTAATTTGTGCGTGTCTCTTTTTACAGTAAAAATATCTTAAATCTGTTTGCTATTTTGTGATGAATACTGTTGTTACTTTTTCACTGGTATCATTTGTCATGTTTTAATGGAAGGAGATTCCAGACTATTATAGATTCATTTCAAATATTTTAATTTCAAATTTAGATTAAAAAAATGTTGCATCTTATCTGTTGGCCTGACATCTTCTGTGCATGAGGACATTGCAAGGAAGACATACATTTGATTGTTTCACTTGAGAGCCCATTTATGGCTATGTGCTCAGAATGTGTTTTATGAAGTCCTTAAGTATGATAATACGTTACAGCTACCCCCTTGATTTTTTTAGAATTTAGAATTTAGAATTTTTAGAATTTAGTATTGTCATTCTAGAAATGTTTAATTACAGTCGGATTCCTGTGCTGATATTTCAGAGCATCCACTGCATTAGGGGTGTCAAACTCACGTCATTATGGCAGCGTCACATGACGTATCGGGACATTTTTCCCTTTGCTAAACTGGGCATGGGCGTGGACAGCACATGACACATCTGGCCCGTGGGCCACAAGTTTGACAGCCCTGCACTATATATAACTTGGATTAGAAATAGTAGTGTTTCATTGGAGAATCAACCATTGGTAAATAAAATAAATAAAGACTTGAAGCTTATTTACAATAATTTAATATAGTTTATAATATCTGGAATTAGGAGGTTGGAATAGTCAGGAGGAACAGGAAATGGGGGAACCAATTCCATTTGGTGAGGAAACTTTAAATATTTTTTTTGAAAGCAAGTCCCAATTATCTTAATACACCAAGCTATAAAGATTGAAATAATATCATAGACATGTAAAAAATAACTGTCTTGTAAACATATAAGGGCCTGGTCCTAGTGCCTTTAACTATAATTGTCATTGGCCCAACCAGCAGTTCATAGTCAAGAATTATCAGGGTTGTAGTCTAAAGTATTAGAAAGGCAGTATCTTGGGCAGTTATTAAAAACATGCAGTTATTAAAAACATGCAGGAGGGGAATAAGAAGGTTAGATAGGGTAAGAAGGGAGGAGTGGAGAAGGAGGAGAGGAAGTAGTAAAGTGAAGGGGATGAAGGGTGAAAGTAGTAGAGGGTAGAGAGGGAGGTTGTGAAGAAAGGAAGTGGCAATCGGGCAGGCCTGAATCAGTATGATTAATGATTAATGATAGATAATAGTTTGCATATAAATATGATGTTGGAAAATGGAAATAAAAATTATTTATAAAAAAAAAACATGCATTATTGAGTAATATAATGTGAAGGCCATATAAAACCCCCATTTTTTATTCATCTCTTTCACTTGGATTGATTCTATTGCTAGATGCGATCATGTTGAAATTACAACATATATTTACAAAAGATTAATTGATCTATTTTTATAAGCATAGAAAGGTATAATAGGTATTTTTAAATTTTCAGAATAAGTTTTAGATTTAATTATCTGATAATCCATATATTCACATACTGATTTAAGATTGGTACTATTGGATGATAAAATGTGGATAATCTCTAGGAATAAGATCCAAATTTAAATTATTTTAAGCCTAGAATTGACATTGTTATAAAATCACTGGATAAAGTTAGAACATCTTATGTAATTCCTCCACTTAAAACTATTTATTCCAACCACTTGAAACATATGGTTGCTTTTTTTTTTAATATTAGAGTTTTAATTTTAAGCTCAGAATGTCATTATACTGTAGTTACACCAACATTCCACAAGAAAAGGCTATGATAATTACAGAATACATTATAAGAAAAAGGAAGAATACTTTCAGGACTTTCAACTTGTTTTTCGATAGCCTCATTTTTTCTGCTTTGAATACATATTGCAGAATTCTGGCAAATCATGATATGGAATTCTGTTATTGAATTATTCAGCTTGTTTTTAGCTTTCTCACCACATAAGAGAATTCCTTTTGAATGGAATAATATTAGACAAAGATTAATAATTTTATGTAATTAAAGTCCTTGGAGAGTTTAAGATATTTCTTACCGTATATACTCGAGTATAAGCCGAGTTTTTCAGCACGTTTTTTGTGCTGAAAAGCGCCCCCTCGGCTTATACTCGAGTCTACCCTTGCAGCTGGGCCGGCAGGACGAGCCCAAATGCTGCCGGCATGCTTTGCCAGCTCGGCCGGCTCGTTTTGGGGCGGCGGCTGGCCTCCGGCGTTTTCTTCCGCCGCTTTTTGATGGCGGCGGCGGTGGTCGGCGGAGGGGGCGGGGGGCGGAGGGGGCGTTCGACATTTTCGCCCCCCTCTCACTCGTCCTCCTCTCGCCCTCGGAGGGGGCGGAGGGGGCGTTTGTCACCCTCGCCCTCCTCTCCGAAAAGCCGAAATTGAGTGCGAAGCGGCAGTGGGGGTGGGTGGGGGGAGGCCGCCGTGAAGTGCCGGCAGGACGAGCCCAAATGCTGCCGGCATGCTTTGCCAGCTCGGCCGGCTCGTTTTGGGGCGGCGGCTGGCCTCCAGCGTTTTCTTCCGCTGCTTTTTGATGGCGGCGGCGGTGGTCGGCGGAGGGGGCGGGGGGCGGAGGGGGCGTTCGACATTTTCGCCCCCCTCTCACTCGTCCTCCTCTCGCCCTCGGAGGGGGCGGAGGGGGCGTTTGTCACCCTCGCCCTCCTCTTACTCGTCCTCCTCTCGCCCTCGGAATGTGAAAGAAACATGGAAAACTCCAACTACAGTATAAAAAAAAAACATTTGCACTCAGTACTTTTTATTTTATTTTATTTTTTGCCAAGTTTTCCCCAGGGTTTTTTTTTCCCCCTATGGAAATTGGGGAGGTGGGGAGAAAGAGGTGAAAAAGAAAAAGCCTCTTGGAAAGCGGAGAAATACGGCAAGAACAAACGATTTCTCCCCCCGCCCCTCCCGGCGCCGTCCTTCTCTCCCGCCAGTCACACGGTTCAGTTTTTTTTCAGGCTAACTATACTTTGCGTTTCACTCCCCCGAGTGAGGAAGAAGAAGGGAGGCAAAAGAAACCGACCCTCGCGCAGATCAGCAAATTAGCTTTCCTTCTCCAAACCAATTGGAGGCGGGGGGCGACGCTGCCGAGAAGCCGCTGCTTACAGAGAGCGAAAAAGCCAGGGAGACCTTGGCATAGGTGGGCGGCTGGTGTAAGGAAGGAAAAGAAAAGAAAAGGGGGAGTGAAAATAAGAGCAGTCCGAGCTCTGAACTGGGGAACGAGAAGGAAAGAAAGAGGGAGAGAGAGAGTAAGGACTGCCACTGGGGTCAGGGAGCAGAGCACCAGGAAACAGGGCGGCCAACGCGCGCATACTACACACACACAAACACAGAGCCAGCTCCTCCCTGCCGCTGTTGAATCTTACTTCACCGCACTGAGTCCTTCGGGAGAAGGGCGGTATAATAATAATAATAATAATAATAATAATAATAATAATAATAATAATAATAATAATAATAATAATAATGATGATAATGATAATAATGATAATAATAATAATAATGATGATGATGATGATGATGATGATGATAATGATAATAATGATAATGATAATAATAATAATAATGATGATGATGATGATGATAATGATAATAATGATAATGATAATGATGATAATAATAATAATAATAATAATAATAATAATAATGATGATGATGATGATAATGATAATAATAATAATAATAATATTCAGCCGTGCTTCGCTTTGATGGCAGCCTGACGTAAAATGGGGGGCAGGGGGATACATACACGGTTAGGGAAAAATAACAAAACAACGTTTTGGGCTCAATTGCAGTCTTAAATTGAGGACTACTTGCAATTTGAACCTTATTGGACACTTCATTCCTGGAGGGTTTTTAAAGAACAGACTGGACAATCCTTTGTCTGAAACAGTATAGGATCTCTTGCTTGAGGAGTGGGGACTGGACTAGAAGATCACTGTTAGTTTGGGATATGTTCAGAGCCCACACATCTGATGACATAAAAAAATTGGCAAAGTCATCTCAAGTCACTTTGGCCGTTATTCCAGGTGGGCTTACATCTGTATTGCAGCCCCTAGATGTCAGTTTAAATAAACCTTTCAAGGACCGTGTCGAAGGATGTGGCATGAATGGATGACATCTGGTCAAGCTCGTCTGACAAAAGTTGGAAATCTGAGAAAGCCAGACATAGAACTAATAGCACAGTGGGTTCGTGATGCATGGGAAGATATTCCAGAGGACATGGTGCAACGTGCCTTCAAGAAATGTGGCATTAGTAATGCTATGGATGGCAGTGAAGACAGCGCATTGTATGAGAGTGACAGCAGTGATGATGACGACTGTGAACTCAGTGATGACGACAACGTATATGCGGATAACATCACAGAAGCTGAAGTAGCTGAAGCTCTGTTTGGACAAACAGATGATGAGGAGGAGAACTCCAGTTTTGAGGATTTTAGCTCGTTAGCTTGGTTGCTGTTACTTTTAAAGATACTGTATTTTTGATACCATATTCTTTTTGGGGACCCCCTTTTGCACTTTTATTGTTTTTCGTTCAAATAAATATTCATGTTATTTTACTTGGCTCTATCTTTATTTTTTACATTGACCAGTAGCTGCCTCATTTCCCACCCTAGGCTTATACTCGAGTCAATAGTTTTTCCCAGTTTTTTGTGGTAAAATTAGGTACCTCGGCTTATATTCGGGTCGGCTTATACTCGAGTATATACGGTAACTTTCACTTCGAGATAATTGCATTTGTCTTGGGAATAATGATCAAAAGCAATCCATCATTTAGATGCTCACATTCCAAAAATGGATAGTCAGTTCTGGTCTACCTATTCCACCTTCTTTAAATGTTATGCAGTTGGGAGAGATCGTAATACTGTAAAGACATTTAAAGCAAATAGATGTAATGAAGATTAAGTTGCAGACAGTACAAATAAAGTTATAAATCTAAATGTACAAGACATGAGGTTATAAACTGGGAGACCATGAGCTCTAGTCCCACTTTAGGCATGAAAGCCAGCTAGGTGACTTTGGCCCAGTCACTTCTCTCAGCCCAAGTCATCTCTCAGGGTTGTTGTAGGAAAAGTAGGAGAAGAAGTATTTGGTATTTTTGCCACCTTGAGTTATTTATAAAAATAAAAAAATAAAATAAAATGATAAAATAAAAATGATAAAATAAATTTCAGAAAGTCCTTTCTATCCCAGAGAAATCATGCAGCAAACAAAAAGAATGGCTATTTAAAGTATAAATGTTACATGATGCATACTCTCAAAATTTGAAATGCATTATTAAAAGTTACTGTATTCAGTAGCTTTATCATCAAGCTCCCCTATTTGCTAATAAATGGCCTGAATTTGACAGGTTTTGAGGGGCATGCTGCAATACAAACTTGCACCAGGCACTTGCACCAGACACCAAACACTCTTCTAACTAAGCTAAACCAGCTACAGGTACCTGAACAGATTTGTAAGTGGATCACAAGCTTCCTAATACACAGGAAGCAGCAGGTGAAGCTAAACAGGATCACATCAGATACCTGTACAATTAGCACAGGGCCCCCCCAAGGCTGTGTGCTCTCCCCACTTCTCTTCTCTCTGCATACCAATGACTGCATCTCCAACGATCCATCTGTTAAACTACAGAAGTTTGCAGATGACACAACAGTGATCGGTCTCATTCGAGACAATGACGAATCCGCATACAGATGGGAGGTCGAACGACTAGCCTCGTGGTGCGACTGAAACAATCTGGAACTGAACACACTCAAAACCGTAGAAATGGTGGTAGACTTTAGGAGAAACCCTTCCATACTTCCACCTCTCACAATACTAGACAACACAGTATCAACAGTAGAAACCTTCAAATTTCTAGGCTCTACCATATCGCAAGATCTAAAATGAACAGCTAACATCAAAAACTATCAAAAAAGGACAGCAAAGAATGTTCTTTCTGCGCCAACTCAGTAAGCTCAAACTGCCCAAGGAGCTGCTGATCCAGTTCTACAGAGGAATTATTGAGTCTGTCATCAGCACCTCTATAACTGTCTGGTTTGGTTCTGCAACTGTTGTGCCTTGCTGGCCCCCCCCCCCCCCCCGCCGCAGCCGGGCCCCTCTCATCTCCTGCTATCTCAGCCAGAGACTGATAGTGCTGAAGAATGTCCTGGCATGCCTCCAGCCCCCAGCCCTGGCACCATGCCCGGACAAACCAAGCAAACAAACCTCCCTCCGATAGCATGTGCGCCTGAAGCCAGCCACGAGCTGGGATTACTGGCAGCTGGGGACGAAACGATGCAATGGATAGATCCACGCTTCCGGAGAATGGAGAGGCGACGTCAGCAAAAGGAAGGGAGGGGCAGGCCTGGATAAGTGCTGAGTCATGGAGCCACACCCCATGGCCTATATAAAGGATCTGCTTTCTGGCATTCTTTGAGTCAGGCAAAGTCTAACTTGGATTGCTGAAGTCACATCCTGGTCTCCTGCCTGCCCTGAGAACTCTGACAGAACTTTGGCAAAGCTGCAGAGGCTTTGCAGCCACGCTTGATACGGACTTCCCCGACCCGGCCGTCAGAGGAGGAGTGGGACACGACAGCAACCCAACAAGACAGACACAGACTTCAGAAGATAATTAGAACTGCAGAAAAAATAATTGCTACTAACCTGCCTTCCATTGAGGACCTGTATACTGCACGAATCAAGAAGAGGGCCGTGAAAATATTTACAGATCCCTCACATCCTGGACATAAACTGTTTCAACTCCTACCCTCAAAACGACACTATAGAGCACTGCACACCAGAACAACTAGACACAAGAACAGTTTTTTCCCGAAGGCCATCACTCTGCTAAACAAATAATTCCCTCAACAGTCAAACTATTTACTAAATCTGCACTATTAATCTTCTCATCGTTCCCATCACCCATCTTCTTCCACTTATGACTGTATGACTGTAACTTTGTTGCTGGTAATCCTTATGATTTATATTTATATTGATTGTTTTCTGATTGCTTAGTTATAGCCTATGACCATCATTAAGTGTTGTAAGTGTTGTACCTTGATGAGCGTATCTTTTCTTTTATGTACACTGAGAGCATATGCACCAAGACAAATTCCTTGCGTGTCCAATCATACTTAGTCAATAAAAATTCTATTTTATTCTATTCTTGTACAATTTTCTTGTTTTCTATGAAAAGGAAAGTTTTTTTGTTTTCTTATTTTAACTCTGTTTCACCTATTTTTGATTCAAGATACATATTTTGTGGATTTCCTACTACAACTTGGCAGAAAATCTTGCCATAGCTTTGATCAATGGATAGATGCAGGGGAGGAGGGGGAGAGAAAGAGAAAGCTATACTTGACACAACCAATCAGGTGGCATTGTGTTCAGGAACATCTGCACAGAATAGGTTTGAAATTCACCAGACCCTGCCTGCCCTCTTTCTGACGGGTGTATAGTCTCTTGGGTTGGAAGCCTCCATGCTTTGTGAGGAGCTTCCAGCTCTTCTCATTGGCAGTTTCCATGTCCTTTGGTCAGCTCACTATACCATCAGGGTATCTGATAACTGATAGGACATGTTGATGGTGTGGAATTGTTCCCATTGAGTTGGCTTTTCAGGACTTGGATGTTGCTATATTCCTTGCTTCCTCATCATGGTTTCCATGTGACTGTGGGATAGATAGGTATTTGTAGCTGGTCTGCATGTCCTGTATGTGGCCCACAATGTAGTTCCACTCCATTAGTCTTAACTACCTTCCCCCTCTTTACTACCCATCTAGTCACACTTCCCTACTCCAAATGACATCCCAGTGGCCCTCGCTGTAAATCTGTGTCAGGTGGATTAAAAAAATTAATGTGCCATTCACTCTTAGCATACAGCTTGATGTCATCATCTATATAGAGAAGGTGGTTGATAGTAGTTCCATTCTTGAACTTTTATCCATAAGGAGTCCTTGGATTATCTGGCTGAGAGAGTTCAAACCAATGAAGAATAGCAGCAGAAGACAATGCATCCCCTTGGTACTCATATTAGTATCAATAACATTAGTTATTTGATGTGTATGTATTGCAATGTATTGCATTTATATTCTGTTTTCACTCATTTTCTTTGTGATTTATGTGCGTGTGTATTCAAGAGGGGGGGGGGGAAATCTTTAAATGCCGTCTAATTTAACTTTAGTTATTTGGTGTATATGTATGCCAAGGTATTGCACTGCTATTATGAAAAATATATATATTGGGGATTTGTAGAGAAAGATTTTGAAACTAAAATTGTCAGCGTGCCTTTTATGATCATTTGTTAAAAACATTACACATATTTTTACATAAATATGGAGCTGAAGGATGACCAAAAAGGGATCAAATTGTCAATCAAAATAATCAAAGACCTAAAGAAAGGACATTATTTTGAAAATTTGTTAACAGCTTTTGGATCCTCAGTATCTTAGCAGATAACTGGAATGTTTCTGTTATTTCATTTTCTCAGCAATTTAGTAATGTAATTTTTACAAGTGTTTTACTAGGGCTTAAGGCACCAGGCTATAAAGTGAGTAGTAATGAGCTGAAGTGCCTCTTTACTCATTAAGACCACCTGGGTCACTCTCTCTACTTTTTTGTAGGGAAAATATGAGAGCATTGTGTGCGTTTGCTGCCTTGAGCTATTCATAAATATAATAAAGGCAGGATATAAATAGAGTACCCGCTAAGCATTTTTATAGTCCAGTAGTTGGTGCTATTTGAATAGCAGCATATTCAGTCTTCATTTTACGTTCATTTGTGTGGAAAAGAAAATTGAAATCTTTTAACTTGTAAAGATCTTTTTCCCCAGTAAATTGCATTTAGTTCCCTATAGGACAGCCACCTTTTCTTACCCATGTTTTGATAATGATCATTGTCATTGGAGTAAAAAGTTTCCTCCTAGCAATTAAAAAGTTGAACATTTACAGTCTGAACAATATAATCTAGCATGTCCACACCTGCAAACACCTGTTTTTGCAAGTTCAGACCTGGAAACCTCTTTGCAAGAGGCTGAGAAATAGTCTAGGGATTTGTCACAGATGGGTGAACGTGACTGCCTTTATCTGACCCTTGATCTTCCAGACTTCTGTATTTAGTCTTTTATGTGTAACGCTAAAATAATGCTAAACTATATTATGGGTTGTTTGCAAAACAAACAATCACTAGTTTTTCCAGAGCAAAGAACAATTTGAACATAATTTGCTGTTAAATTATAGCATTGGGCTTTTCACACCAGGATCTTTTATTGCATCTAATCTCTAACTATATGGTGTATCTTTTTTTTGTCAGTGGGCCACACAGTCTCTGAGCAAGTGACACACCAGACAACACTCCCTAGAAAGTAAGATTAACCCTGAAAGAGTTCTCCCCATTGTGCCCCATTTTTCTCCCTGACTACCATCTAATAAATTTGATACGGAAGTGAACACAAACAAAAGCTCCTAGAGAGTGGCCGAATGTTAATTTTCCAGCTAGAATCTCTCTTGGGGGAAAAAATGGTTTGGGGTTGCAAGTTTCAAGAAATACTTTTCAAGGATTTTAGCTAACCTGATTAAGCTGCAAAATCATGCTTCTACAAGAAAACAATTCCTTCCCTTCTAATTTTACTTTTTCCTTTGCTGTAAGTTTTCTATAAATGAAGTAACTAGCTAACTTTAGAGGTGTTTTATTATTTGGGAAGGGGGCAGGTGCTGAATGGGACTTGAATAAACACTGGACATCGAGTTATCTATGAAATGATGCTGTGTATGCAGTTTTGTGTATACAGCTGTGTATGCAGCAGAATGGGACACGATGGCTCAGTGGCTAAGACGCTGAGTTAATCGAAAGTTCAGCGGTTCAAAATCCTAGTGCTGCGTAATTGGGTGAGCTCCTGTTACTTGTCCCAGCTTCTGCTAAACTAGCAGTTTGAAAGCACATAAAAAATACAAGTAGAAAAATAGGGACCACCTTTGGTGGGAAGGTAGCAGTGTTCTGTGCACCTTTGGCGTTTAGTCATGCCGGCCACATGACCACAGACATGTCTTTGGACAGTGCTGGCCCTTCGGCTTAGAAATGGAGATGAGCACTGCCCCCTAGAGTCAGGAACGACTAGCACATATGTGTGAGGGAACCTTTACCTTTTATGCAGCTTTAGCCAACACAATATCACCTGAGAATGCAAAACCTGGGACGATGAGAAGAGAAGAAAGACAAACAGTAATTTGGTTACTGGTCTCATTCAGGAAGTAAATAGATGCCTTGAAATAATATTGAACAGGAATAGAAAAATATTCTTGAATTATTCTCCACTGCAGCATCATTTACCGGACATGCTGGCTGTGACTGTTTGGAGGCTGCAACTTGGGAACATCCGAATGGCCCTAAACGTACAACATACAACATACAACATACCAAGTGTTCAGATGAAGCTGTTTAAAATATTGGAATGTTTAAATGGAGCTGGTCATTTAATGCCCCTGTTTGCTGTCAAACATTCTGGGGAGGAGGCAACAAGTGTGGTCCACTAGGTTCCAAATTGAAGTTTGGGATTGCCTTTATAGTAGAGTTCTCAGAAGTACTAGTTGTTCCTTTGCACAGGTTCAGCTAAACAGGCACAGCTCAAAGTCTATATAAGGGAAAATCAAGCACTATCAAACAAGGAAGGGAAAACATGCAAAACATGGCTTCTTGAATTCTTTTCAATCCCTTAAAAATAACTGCTTTGGTCCTATGATTAAGAGTGGGTTTAGAACAGAACAAGCCACTGCCCAATACCTTTTCTTAGTTATAGCAATAGCACTTAGACTTATTCCAAAGATGCTTCCTTCAAAAGGCAACTGGACTTTCCCGTTTTGCTTCTCAGCCAAGAAGTGACTTCAGTTCTGATCGAATAATGGAGAATGGAAGGATTTACCATTCAGTCAGAACTGAAGAAGCTTCTTGGATGAGAAATGAAATGCCTTCAGGCAAAACAAGAAAACCCAGTTGCCTTTTAAAAGAAAGCACCTTTGGGACAACCATGATCTGGATGATTTGAGAATCATGGCCAGTTCAACATCGCTCATATTGGGGGTGCCTGTGATGGCCTGAGCACTCTGCTAGTGAAAATAGGTTACCAAGCTGTTTTTGGCCTGTGACTGCCTCCTGCAACCCTCTGCCAGTGAAAACAGAGCTCAGGAGGGCCGCCTGCAGAGGCACTGCAGGCTGGTCCTTTGCTGTTTCCAGGGCAGCCCCGCAGGCCAGATCTAAGCACCCCACAGGCCACATCTGGCCCCCAGGCCTTGAGTTTGACACCCCTGCCTTAGGATGTTTGGTCCGAAAAGCAGCTAGAGTGGAGGCAACCTTGGACTTCAGATATAGCTAGCACAAAGGTGCAAACATTGTGGAATCAATTTGAAACAGAAAATCTCACATTTAGCATGTCAATTACCAGCAGGATCTGACACAGCAACATCTGTTTGATTTGATTACAAATGGGGGACCTTCTAAAAAATGATGGGATTTGTGGGAAACCAGATAGGAAACTGCACTAGCAAAAAACCAGCCAAATCAGGTTCACTGCCAGGGGGCTGGAAGATAGCCAACAGACCAATTTTAGAAAGCCCAGGAGAGATCTGGGAAATTATAGGCCAGTCAACTAACATCTATTACTGGACATAGATGACCAAGTTTTGCTGAAAACAGATTTTACAAAAATTCAGTGTGCCTCCTCATCAACCTTTAGGTTTTGGTTACCATCCATAGTGCATTTGATTTTCAGAAAGCCTTTGCCAAAATTCTTCAATGGTTCTTATAAACTTAGTGACAAAGGGTTGATTTACCTTTTTGTGAACTGCTAACAAAAGGAGTAACTTTCTCAAATGAGAAAAAGTAGGATGTAGAATTTAAGTTTTTGTGTTGGGACCATTAAGTGAATTTGGGGCAAACAAGGAGTGGGTTATGTTTATGGCTGGTACTATTCAGAGTGGAACAATCTGTTCCATGAATGGCAAACACAGTTCAAGGAGCTGCAAAGTAATACACACTAGAACACACACTCATACACACCCTTGTTTTAGATAGACACTGAGTGAATTTGACAATTCAGTAATAAGATTTTGGGGTCATAATGGATAGCACAATAAAGGATTACTCTCTTTCATGGCAGTTGTGAAAGACAAATTCCATACTATGGGTTATTAAAGGGATTGAAAGTAATAAAGGTTTACACTGCACTGTTAAACCCAGAACTCACTTGTATCTTCAGTATAGGTGGTCTTCAATTTATGATCACTTGCTGGAGTGGAGTTACAATAGACTTACCCGGAGTGTCTTGCAACCCGATAGTGGATTTCCCCTGCAGTCAGATCAGTGGTGGGTTGCTCCCAGTTCGGTCCAGTTCTATAGAACCAGTAGTAAAACCGGTGGGAGGCTCTGCCCACTCACCCCAACGTCAACGTGGGTGATCTGCGCATGTGCAGAAGCGTGCACACTCCCATTGTGAACAGGTAGTAAAGGTAAGCAGAACCCATCCGAGTCAGAAGATAGCAATTTGGGTGCTTGGCAATCAGCCTGCATTTACAGCTGTTTGCAGAATTCTGCTGTGATTTGTCTTTTGTTGGGCAGTAAGTTGTGTTTACTTATGATTTCTGGCAAAAAACAGCCATTGGGTACAATGGGTTTGCTTAATGCCATGACATTCATTTACCTATCACAGCAAAAAAGGTTGCAGAATTGAACGCAGTCACAGTGACCTGCATAACTATCGTGTTTCCTTGAAAATAAGACCGGGTCTTATGTTAATTTTTGCTCCAAGACTTATTTTAGGGCTTATTTTCTGGTTAGGTCTTATTTTGAGGGAACTACGATACTAAATGCATCCATCTGGCTGACAATCTTAACTGAGGCTTATTTTGGGGGTAAAGCTTATATTACAAGCATTCTGAAAAATCATGCTAGGACTTATTTTCCAGTTGGGTCTTATTTTCAGGGAAACAGGGTATGAGTTATGGCTGGAATGACACTCGGAAGTCAAAGACTACCTATACTGTTTAGTCACTTTACACAGCATAATTAACTGGTGAAAGGTACTATTTCAAAATCCAATGGAGGGCACTCCATTGGATGGCTTTATAAATGTAGTTTAGACAACTTTATAGAAGACAAAATGTATCAATGGCTTTTAAACTTGAAGCACTTCTGAGTTAGGGCAACAGGCTTTCAAACATCAGGTGCAGGAGGGAAGGGGGAATAAAAGGACAAGGGTAGATCACCTCCTGCTTCAAGCACTCTAGTTGGCTATTGTGAGAAAGTGTTGTATTTAAGGTTTAGCAGAGCTCTGTTGTGTTCTTAAAATGCTAACATGTTTAGTAAGATATTATTACACCTCAAGCATTGCCAACCCTCCAGCATCAGAATCAAACAATAACTATTAAAGAAATGAAACACAATTTGTATTACAGCATGTTTTGAGCTTGCAGTAGAAAGATACAAACTTATACAATAATTTTTGAGATAGGTAAACTTTCTAAGACAGTACAGACTTTTTTGTTTTGCATCTTATAACTCTGCACGTTTGTTACAACTGCTTAAGAACCATACAGAAAACACTGTCTATCTTGGCTGAATTTCAGAGTTATGTTTCGTCATTTGTATTAACACTCAGGTTCAGAAACTCCATTCAGATGTAATGGAAAACAATTATGTATTAACGAGATCATATAACATCATGGGGGGGGGGGATAGCTCTCACGGTAGTAAACTAAATGTCTAACTCCAGTCTATGAATTTTGAGATTGTCTCTTTGCATCATACGTTTGTATGCTTGTGTCACTTCAAGGTTATAAGAGTCCTGGCTCTATTAATATATAAAAAGTTATAAAAGGCAGTCAAAATGGCAGGTGTGTCAGCTTTTTTTAAATAAAGCCGTTTAGCTATTTAAATAAGGCTTATGAGATTATTCCAGTTATTTAAGAAAAAAAGGCCTATAAAGCAGTTGCTGATAATGAAGACTGCTGTTTCTTTCCTGCACTAGAAACAATTCCAAAATAAAAATATTTGCTTGTGCAAATCAGCAAAACGTAACATTGGGGGATGTTCATGAAATGATATGCCATCAACTTACATTCTTATTATCTCAGAAGAATCTAATGTTAAGTCCAAATTAAATTCTAATGCATACAACACCCTTCATTTATTCTAAAAAAATATGTACAGCATATTAATAGTATGCAATATGCAAAAGCCTTGTTGCTGATGGCAACTTTTAACCCTTCCCTCCCACCTTATTCACATGTGTACCTCTACTAAAACAATTACATCACTAAGCCTGTTAGTTTTAAGGAAATTAGAACTTGTAGATTTTTGTGTAGGGGCTCCATTCATTGGATTCTGAATTGTAGACTTCAACTGTGTTCAGAAACTCATTGCCATCAAATCCTCCCACTGCATAGATAGTGTTGTTCACTGTTGCAAAACCAGCATTGCTTCTTGGTGTGGTCATGCTACCCAACATCTTCCACTCGTTCTTAGCAGGGTCATACATTTCCACACAGCTGACTGCGTGTGAACCATCAAAGCCACCACCAACAAAGAGTTTTCCTAGGAGGCAAATAAGAATGTAAGCTTGAAGAACTTGTAAACTGCCAAAAATGCAAAATTTCAATTGTCCACCCTCCCCCTCACAAATATATGTGCTTAATATCTAAAGACTAATTGTATAGTGAACTAATTAGTTTTGTTTGAACCTAGGACAAATGGTCAGTTCTGCCAAAAATTTTTAGACCAGTCAGTTTAGAATACTTTAGCTGTTCTGGATTTGGGCTAAACACCATATTAATGGGTACAGCTAATTTGTACTGTCTTCCCTCTTCCCTAAGCTGCTCCTAGTACAGCATAACCTACTGATTTGCAGACTCATTTTTCCCTCCCTACAGTCTTTCCTCCTTCCCCACGGCAGCTTGTGGTATATTTTCCATCAGCTTCTGATTTTCCTGGTGCAATATATCCCATCGATTCCCTCCACTTATCTCTGATATCTTCAGTTATTTCCTATAAACCTACTTCTGCCAAGAGCAAAGCAGTATATTTCATCAGTGCATGGAACAAGTCACCCCAAAATAAAAGCATTTGAGTTAAGACTGGGCTTACTTAAATGCAAATGTTCTGTTCCATGCAACAATTACTCACAAAATAGCTTATCCTATAATTTAGTTCACTGCTATATGGAAAACAGAACCCTACTGAGATGTATCCCATTAATGTCACTAATATAGATCTCTGAATGGCAATAAGTAGGAAAGAGAGTTTTGGAGCAGCTTGAATTTCACATCTTTCAATCATGTACATGCATGTATACATGTGCACTCTGTACTTCCTACTTCTGTAACAAGCCATTGTATCTATAGTCAACTTGATGTTGTGGTATAGAGGCAGATTAAAATAATATGGAAGTGATGCTGCATGCTCACAAATTCAAGGCATTAAACAACTGTTAAAGTCAAAAATTTGTAATACTTCTCCAATCCCAGGAGCTTACCAGCAAGAACAGCAACACCAGCTCCGCGCCTAGCCACGTTCATAGATGCAATTAGCGTCCAAGTATTGTTTTCTGGATTGTAACGTTCTACACTGTTAAGGCAATTCCACGACTCAGCTCCTCCAATGATATACAAATACCCACCAAGTTCACATACAGCAGACTGGTGTCTACCTATAAAGACAAAAGAAGAAGAAGAAGAAAAAAGCTAGTTTAGCATCAATATTCTATGTCTAAGATTCTGTCACTCAGGCATTGTGGAAAATTCTGCTTTACTTTACTTGTAGCATATAATTCTTCCTGGGTTAAATTTTCAGGTGTATAAACATGCCATTGGTAAATTCTGACACCTTCTATTGGCAAAACAAGTAAAATCTGCAAGAAGAGAAAATAAATCACTCCAAAACTTGAAGAGATTATGAACTTACGGATATTTAGTGAAGCACAGCTTGTCCAAGATTTGTTTATAGGATCAAAGACGTCACAGTTTTTTAATCCCTTCTGTCCATAAGGATCCGACCCACCAACAATATACAGTTTTCCATTCAGTGCACATACTCCTGTTCATGCAAAGGAGAGAAAAAAAGAAGTTACAGTTTGCAAGTTTTAAAATAAGTAGCTTAACAGAGCATCACAGATATTTACCTGCATTGCAACGATTAGTTCTCAGTTCTGGAACTGGAGTCCAATCATCTATTTCGGGATCATACATCTCCCCACAACTCAAATCATCGGAGTGTCCATTTGATCCACCAACAACGTACAGCTGTCCCTGGATAGTGGAAATACATGTTGAAATGATCTTTTAAATTATACTATCTCTAAATCTGTGCATTAATAGAGAAGAGGCTTTTAAATCAGTATAATGAAAACCACTAAGATAGCATAATGGTCTAGTATTAAAGGCTTATCTTAAGATAAAACACTCCCGCAATATTGATCCCCTCCTACTCCAGAGAATCCTACTCTCCTACCTCCACCTAATCTAACATGCTGCAATTGTTAAACAGGTTTCAGCAGGGAAATGAACATGTGATTTACTTCAAAACGTACCATCAGAACTGCCATCTGGAATCGAGCTCTTGGAGTCCTCATTGGTGCGATGAAAGTCCAGCAATCTGTCCGTGGATCATAGCATTCCACAGTGCGCAAACATTCCTGTCTGTTATAGCCACCTATACATACAGAGCATACAGAAGATGTATTATTGGGTTAGTGAAATGCTATCTTTAAAAAGCTTAGGTAATGTGTGATCTTCCAAAATTTTTATGAACTTGAACTTTTGCTACTGTTAGTTAGCATAGCTCCAGTTCCAAAAGATTTGAAGGGCAACATATTGCTCAACCCGAGGTATAAGAATTATGGTGTTACCTGCAGCAACCAGCTTGCTGTTAAGTTCTGCTGTTCCCAATCCAGATCGAGCATACTGCATAGGAGTCATCACCTTTTCTATAAGATCATCTGGTTGAACCTCAAAACTTAAACTTTTCATCAGTCGTGGAGTACTAGTTGGGGAACTCTGTGGACTGCTACGACCATGAAGGAAAATCACACAAAAGACACCATCCAGAACAGAAAGACACAGATAGGTGTTATCTGTAAAGAAAAACATACATTTCAATTTCAGTATACCAAGGTTTTCACATCCTTCCCTCTAAATGTGTTGTAATTCTAAAAATCTTTAAATCATTCAAGGAAAAAGAATATCTATTGTGAGCAGTTGTTTGCTTCCTCCCGCTACTTCTGCATTTAATATGAATGAAGTAATCTAGAGTAAAACCAGCAGCAACAAATTTTGGCTTACTTGAGGTCTTCTCTGAAGCAACAATTTTCCACTCGTGTTTAAGATTCTGCACTGCTGCATTTGGTGAAAGACTTCCAGAAGAACTGCTACTTAACTGCTTGAGATCATTCTCACGGAGTGGCCTTTTCTGCAAAATCAAAAGGCAGCTACAGAAACCTAGCCAGAGAGCAAAATTTGCTGTGCCTTTGTCTTCATATCTATTTTTATTGCTGTAGAGCCTCATCCAATAGCACAGCTACACAGGTAACTTGCTGAATGCTTTAGCAGCAAGATGAAACAGTTAATGCTTTGTTTATCCACAAACTACTCCATTTAATCACTTGCTATCCTCAACTTCACAGGTCTACTTTTCCATTTTAAAATACAATTCAAATGTATACAAATGAAATAATTTATTCCTTACATCAAATCAGCATTTAGGAAATTCAAGGTATTACAAACTGTATTCACACATCATACAAGCCATTGGTTTACCACTCACAAAACTGGGTTCACACACTGCACTAAAACAAATGCTTAGCACAAAACATAAACCCTATCTAACTAAATTGCATATTTTAACACTATATAAATTACCTACTTTAAATCTATTCTGTATTATTTTTATTACTTTTCAATGGTTTAAACCTACAATAGCTACTGCACCATTTTCTTGCCAACATAAATTTTCCACCTCATTTGCCTATAGCCATGATGGCGAACCTATGACACGTTTGCCAGAGGTGGCACGCAGAGCCCTCTGTGGACACACGCACCGTCACCAGCTGATCTTCTGGTTTCTGGCGTGTGCATGTGTGCTGGCCAGCTGGTCTTCGCGCATGCCAGAGCCCTGGAAACCTGAAGACCAGCTGGCCGGTGTGCGCATGCATGAACCTGCACATGTTCCGGTTTGCATACTCGTGCCAAAAAGGTTCGCCATCACTGGCCTATAGGATTTCTCAGCTAAGATTACGGGATCTATTTTTTTTAGAATAAAGTTATTCTGCAATACAGCTTCCTATTTCCCTTTCACCTATATTTCATTATTTTTTCTATTTATCCGTATTTTTTATTTGACTGCTTGTTTAAATATCCTAACCTTTTCTCCTTTTTACTCTTCACCACTGAATCTTCACCACTTCATTTCTAAATCGATGTGTGTAAATTAACACCATTTACCCTCTTCAAATATTAAATGCTATTGAAAAACTTACTAAATGGCTATTGAAAAACTAATGCCATCTCACTCTAGTTCTTGTAAATTCAGAAATGAATCACAATTAAAATTAATATGAATTTTGTTTCAAACTTAATAAATTGAAGTGTGAAAACAACTTATTACTAAGTCCAGACAACAAACAGGAATCTCATTAAATGAAACAAACTTTCCCACTACTTTCTGCCATTTATCCAGAACACATTAATTTATTCCTGCAACAACAAACCTTTTTGCTCAAGTGAGCCCATTGTTTACACCAGGATTTCAAAATAGTTACGATTTGATACCTAGCCGCCACTTCTGACAGAAACATGTTCTATTTTCTCCAATACTCCTGAATTGCCCCAATTCTTTTCTCCAGAACTCTTGAGGAAAGGGGAGACTTCTTGTTCTGCCACATTCGTCTTCTCAGCACATATAAATCTTTCAACCTCATGGAAGCTCAAGTTAAATATCTAATTCTATTCTTGGTTTCACAGTATTTAGCATGTATTAAATGCATTAAGGCACAGCTCAAAACTAGATGAGCCAGAAGACACAATTATTTTAAGTTTGTATTTACCTAATCTTCTAAACTGGAAATGTCTTATTTTCATTATACTACACAACGTTTTAGTTGTGTCGTACTACTCTACCCAGCTTTACCTGAGGTTATCTCAGACCATGTGCATTTTGTACCTGCACAAACTGAATGTGGTCATCATCACTGCCATACACCTCAGCCTGTCCATCTAGTGGATTTCCATCAAGCAGCTTGTGATCAGCTGAGTAGTACAACGTTTGAACCTGCAAAACAACAGAACAGCAATCTGGCTATAGTCTCCATTGCTGCTTAACTAATGGTACATTGTAAAGAAACTTCATTAGGATTCCAGGAGTGCAGCCCGATCTTCTCTCCATCTAGCAGAATGGCTTTTTTTTTTTTAAAAGGGAGGTTTCTCACGACGACAGATCTTCAAACACTGGATAAAGGCTCCTTGTTTTCACAGCTCAAAAGAAATCTTCTTGACTTGTATATTCCTTGTGCCATAAGCATCCAAATGTACAACAAGTATAATGTACATTATCGTTCAGAATAAATTGTACAAATTTCTTTTTGCAAATCACAGTTTTGAAATAGGCAAATCAAACACTTGTTTTATAAAAGGGATTGCAAGAAAGATAATGGAACTACTTTTCATTTTAGGAACTTCTGTTGCCTACTACATCTCAGATTAAATGTATTAGTACTTTAAGGGAAATTTGATTCTGTAACTGAGATTCTCAGGTATAAAAGAAAAACAGCAAACATCTGCTCTGGAAATTAAGGCTTCCCTTTGATGGCAACTAAATAATTTTTTTGAAACAATCTGAAATGTGAATCTCCAGTGCATTTCATTTTTAAACCAAACGGTTGAAGTTATGTTCATGAATTAGGCTAGTTAATTATACAAAACTTTTCAATTGTTAAAAAATCCTGTAAAGAAGTAAACACCATTAAACATCATCATCGTTCTCTGCCCACAGCGAATTTTCATAGGAGAACTGGGGCAGAACTGCTGCTTCTTTACGTGTCATTACACTTGAAGTTTCTTCTATGGTCCTTCAGCGATGAGTATCCTAGTTTTGTTAATAAACCTATGGGGAGATAAATCAATGGGGAGGAACAACCATTAGAACCTTTGTCCTACTTTCTCTCTTTAAGTAAAACCTGTAAAAAGAATACATTAAGAACAAAACAAGTTTCAAACCACCTCCCCAAATTTAAAGTGAAGATAACTGCTATATTTGAAGTTTCCTAAAGAAAACAGAGACAAAAACAGAAGACCAGCTCGAACAGTAGTTTAAGCAGCTCACCTGAAACCCCCCTAGTTTCTCAGCTTAGGGATACCTACAGTAAAATTTAAATTCTTCATAGAATGTTTTAAAGGGAACAAAAAAGGAGAAGGGATCATCCTTAATTTCAGAAAAACGTAGCAATTAAAGATGGCCCAATCTCATTTTTCTTAAAACTGACCTCTTCCATCAGATCTTCAAGGCTGTCTCCGTTCTCCCAAATGCTGCGCTGTACCCAGTTGATTACCTTTGTGTACAGCTTGCCATTGCTGGGTAAGCTAACATTATCTTCCAGCATAACCTCCAGCTGAAATAAAAAAGAAAAGCACACTGAGGCCATAAAGTGCAACCCTAAATTCACACTAGTTAAAAGAGAGCTTACAACCCCAAACTAACGTTGTAAAAATGATAAAAGATTTCTTCAGCTTTGATGGGCTGTACTTTTACATATATTTTCGTATAATTCTGAAAACCTAAGTAGAATTTACATTTTCAACAGGGAAGGAAGTTATCAGCTGTAATCTAAACAGCAATTAGCAACTGATGAAGGTATTTCAAAATAAAAAGCAGTAATGAAACATAGTACTCTATGGCTATTATACTGAATTATTCAGAACAAGCGATTTCTAACATTTTGAACAATATATTTTAGCCTTCTGTGAATAGATAAAGTAAAATAATAAATAAAAATTGTGTTACTCTTCCCCAACTCTTAAGCCACTGATGGTTTACAATTGTGATGTGGTATGAATTGCTTTTTAGTGTTTTAATCTATATCCACTTCTAGTTAGATAGTCCTTCACTTAGGAAAAGTGAGCCCAGAATTTCAGTTGTAAGTTGTTGCATTTGTTAACAGCAATAGCACTTAGACTTATATACCGCTTCATAATTCTTTTACAGCCCTTTAAGCGGTTTACAGAGTCAGCATATTGTCCCCAACAATCTGGGTCCTCATTTTACTGACCTCAGAAAGATGAAACACCGAATCAACCTTGAGCTGGTGAGATTTGAACTGCTGAACTGCAGCTAGCAGTCAGCTGAAGTAGCCTGCAGTGCTGCTCTCTAACCACTGCGCCACTTTGGCTCAAGTGAGATAAGTTAATTGAGATAGTATGTGACTGCTTCACTCAATAACTGCAATACTGGCACTTGCATGTATGATAATTAAGCCTTTACAAAACTCTTTAAAGCAGTGTATGGAGTGTCTCACGAACGGAGGTGGTGGTCCTGGAAGGCCTAGCATAGATATACTCTGTCCAATGAAGGAAAGACAAATGTGGAACAAATTATATTGGCCAAGAGAGAGAAAGTACCAAAAGTACTACAAATAATAGAGAAGGCTTGGAAAGGGTTAGTTAGGGTTTACATTAAACTTTTAAAATTAAAACAAATAGCAATAGCATTTAGGCTTTTATATCTCTCTATAGTGCTTTACAGCATTATCTGGGTGGTTTACAATGAAGAAGTATTGTTTGTATATTGTCCCCAACAATCTGGGTCCTCATTTTACCGATCTTGGAAGGATGGAAGGTTGAGACGACCTTGAGCCCCATCAGGATCAAGCTCCAGGCTATATGCAGAGTTTGGCTGCACTTTAACCACTGCGACACCAACAAGTGATCAATTAACAGAATGACCTGGAAAATGTTTTCTTATTGGATCTACAAAAGGGGCTTTTTAAACCTTAAGAAACTTATGCGGTGGGATGAAGAACTGAACAGGAAATCATGGGACAATATTATTTTGAATTAAAGGTTAAGATTATTAGAAGTAAAAGGAAGGAATAGTTGGTTTATTTGATTAAGGTTATAATTAAAGACTTTTTTTGAAAATTTTGGAAACTTATGAACTTTTTGCTGACATTGTGATTGAAGCTGATGTTTTATGGAACTGCTCATAGACAAGGGATGGGGTATCAGGTGAAATATTTGCTTTTTAATATATGTCTTTTCTCTTTTCCTACACTATTTATTCTATTTATTCTCTTTTTTTCCATTTTCTCCTTTGGCCTAAAATTTGTATCAGTTTTGATTACTGTAATTAAATTGCCTAATAAAAGATATGTTCAAGTTATATGATGTTAGTGAATTTCACTGTTATGATTGTGCAAAGGACCTGAACTCTGGGCTGTATGTCACAGCGAGCAACAGTAAATGGCTTGGAAAAATCTATACTAAACATCCCTGGTATCTTTTTGTGCTGAGGTGGCATTGTTTACAAAACTGCCTATCTGCAAATTGTTTAAGATAACAAATTTGTTCACGTTTTTGTTTTGGCAAGTAAATATATGGTGACTTTCATGCAACTATTTTTTTAATTAGAAAAAGAGAATACTGCTAAAAGTATACTTAAATGTTTACTTCCAAATGGTGTCACAATTAAATAAGAATTTAAATGCTTATACATGTTCCTGGTACCAGATTGATAGATATATTTTTTTTGGTCAAAAGGTTATTTCATGGAACACTTAAGTGAAGCAATTAATATTTATGTGAAAAACAGTATCAAGGTGACGATGGGGAAGGAGAAAATGAGGTAAGTACCTTTAAACGTGGCAGTTTGAGAAATTCTTCTTGGTCAGAGATCTGCAACAAATGCTCTTGAATGTAACCATCAATCTGGTTCAGTAATCGCAAATCATTCATGTTGCTTGCAAAGTTCCGATAAGAGATGCAGCTTTGAACACTCATCCTGGACAGCAAGTAATCTCCACAAACCTTTTTTTTTTTTCAAAAAGAGTTTACAATTATGATATATTGTAACTTTGCAACTTCATTTTGTTTTAGATTTTCTCACCACAGATTGTGACTCTGTATTCCGTTAGTTTGATGTTTAAAATGACATAATATATTCACTTATCTGCAATCAATATATATATATATAAAAATACCCTCATGGGATATTGTCTCCTCCTTGTATCTTAGTCTCTTGCCCACTTGGTTAAGTTATTTTTGGCCACTTTGTCTCTAAATGATTTTACTATGATTAAAAGAGACTTCTTGTCAAAGTTTGAACAATGTGCTCTATAATGTGCTTTATTTTAGTTTTTGTGTGATTTATAATCATGATTAGTGTCCAGTTCATCTATTAGGTATATCTTTCGAGTTCAAGCATAAAACTTCTGAAATGTGTTAACAAAAATATATGGAACTGGCCCTAGAACGGAAGTGTAAACAGTGTGCCACCAGCAGCTATTCAAATTAGTTGACTTTGAATATACTATAACTTGACGTGTTTGAAAAAGTGTTCAGTTTTTATATTTTAAGGTATAACTGAGCTCAATTCTTTGTGCATTCATGGATATATTTGTGTATCTTGGCAGCACCATTGAAATGGTTTACTGATTTCCAAGTCTATGTCTCAGCTGTAGCATTCCCTGAAAGTTTTCTATGGTGAATGCTAACTAAGCCTGAACGTGCTCAGACAAGTCATTCAAGTTTTGCTACCTGCCAAAAACCCCCATTATACCTGCTTGACTCTCTCCATCTTCAGCCTCTTAGCTGCAGAGTATACATCTTTGACCAGTTCTTTATCAGCCTTTAATCTGTTATAATGACATAATTATTATTTAGATTTATTCTGGACAGAGCATAAAGTGAAAATGTTTGTAATATAGAAAAAGGATCACTTACTGAGCAGTGTAAGCATAATTTAACAAGACTTCAACAGCCTCTGGATTAAGGTCATCAAATTTCACATGAGAAACGCCATGAGAATCACTGTCATTATTGAAGATTTCAAAAAGATAAGGACTGCAGCAAGCTAGTACTGCTCTGTGTGCCAGCATCTCATGTCCACATACCTTCATTAAAATAAAACCCTGCATTATTTATTAAATTGGAAATAGAAACTATTCACCAAATTATAAACCTGTAGTTTGAGTGACTCATGATGTACCAAAACACTTGGCAAAGCACTTTTACTTCTGGCTGATTTAAAAATATTAAAACATTTCTATCATAAATGCAAATATTTAATTAGGATTGATTTTGGACCAATCATGATAATTAGAAAACTGAAAAAAGAGGCTTAAAAGAAACCTCAAAGTAGTGTGAACGGATCTCACTGTATGTAATAAAAGGCCACTGTTAATGTCTTATTGTAGATAGTCCTTGAATCTTGACTATAATGGAACCTGTCCACTCACTGTCATAAATCAGGTCACCCACGAGACTGGCCCAATTTTTTTGCAACAGCTGTTAAGCAACTGCCACCGCCATTAAGTGAACCCACAGTTCATAATGGGCTGGTTTGGCTGAAAATTGGAAGTAAATTCATGTTTTTGGCAAAACTGCTCTAAATTGTGGCCGTGTGACCGCAGGATCCTGCAAATGCAGCCCAAGTGTCAAGCGCCCGAAATGTGTTCATATGACCACAGGCCTGACCATCGGAGTTTCAAATCCAGGTCCTAAGTACCCCTTCCCAGGTAGGTCCATCATAACTTCAACAGGTTGCTAAGCAACCGGCTGTAAGTTGAAGATCTGTATCTATATTTGAAATAAAATTATCAAAATAGATATCCTCACTTTAAAGTATTTATGAATATTTTAGAAACTCAGCTTTAGCAGGCATGAAATAAAACATGTTTCTATTACCTGAAGCTTAACATCACAAAATTGGCCACTTTTGCGCAAAGCGTTTAACTTGGCAACAGATGATTCAATGAAGTTTTCATCTTCAAACATCAAATACCCATTAGGAATCATTTTGCTGTTTCTGTCGCTGAAACAAAGAAGGGTTTGTGAAAATTAATATAAACTACTCTAATCACAGTTCTTTTACACAAGGCCATTTTAAAATTATGCATCATACTCAGTGTAAACTATACAGAAAATAACAAAATTCAGGTCTGGGCAAGCATTGCAGTGAATTATGCAGTAGATTCTTTCCCCCCTTGATGTATCTAATCCAAATAGATAAATTCTTTTTCCATTCTTTCCCATTGTAATTTCAGGTGTCCCTTATATTATACTGAAACTGTACCATGGGACTAAATATTTTGTGTGAGAACTTATGTCATTCTTAGCCGTAAGCACATTGACAACAGAAAAGCATGTTTTTACATAGTTGTTGACAAATAATTAAAGTTTTAAGATGCTAATAAGTGCCAGTTATTACAAAGTGACTCAAAGCATTTAGTTACTGAGGAAAACTAAAGAATACTGTCTCTCTGAACAACTCACAACCAAACATATAACATCAAAATCAGAAATAATCTCTGTCCATATACAAAGATAAACTGGATCTCTATCTCCCCTTGACTGTAAATAGACTAATTTGGAGGACAAATATTTTGTTGCTGTTGTTGCTCTTTCTTCTACCCATTGCCCAGAATGTTTCTCCTTTTTCCTGCTATATGTTAGGAAGCGCATCTAGCTTTAAAAAAAAAAAAAAAATTTAGGAGATTTATCCAAACCTCAGAATTAAGTGGGATTATAAGTGAGCATTCATTTCAGGAAAATAAAATTTGCCTTAACACAAGCTGGGAAATCAATATTGAGGGGGAATAAAAGCTTTTATGTCTCTCTCTCTTAAGTTAAAACAACAGCTTTGAAGAGACTTGCTTTTGCTTTTTAATTTTAAAAATGAGAACTGTTCGGCTTTGCAACTGGTTTTTTTGTGCTTTACAAATGACAGTATTACAAAAACTGGCATTGTTATCTTCTTTTCCTCTCAATGATTATTTTTCAAGAAAATGTAACCACCTCAGCAATAGGGACTTTTCACAGTACAACATATGGCTACAGTAGCAGCTCTGTTTGCTTTCAAGGTCAGAAAGAAGAGTAAGAATTATATTCTTTGCATAGATTGGGAAAGAGATGGACAACTGTCCTCCAGTGAATCGGTCTGGTAAGACTTCTTTATGCAGCTGTTTACAATTGGAGCTAAAATTCCGTTTTGATGTTTACATTTTTCTGGTGTAGTCATTTATTTCCTTTTTTACTCTGGCTTTATGGTATCAGAACATGGGAAAGTCTATCTACTTAAATATATACTGATTTATATTTACAATACATCACATGAAATACTATTTACAAGCACATATACATGAATAAACTCACCAGTTAGATTTATGCTGTGATTTCGCAGTTAGGAGACCTTCAATAATCCACTGTGCTATTACAGGGTATGTCAATTTATATTCCTTCTTAGGTAAACACTGGTTTGGAAAAAATGCATGCAGTTGTAACTTCTAAACTGTTGACTCCAAAACTATCAGGCTTTAAAACGATGTAATCAAAGTCCTTAAAAGCTATAGACATGAATTTCTTCTGTGATAGTCATGCATCATACTCTGAAACAAAAAACAAATATTAAATGAATTTGGAATTTCCATATATGTTATTCAGGTTTTCTAGATGTTATTTGAAGAACAGATCTATGAAAAATACTTTTATCCCCTTATGAACAGAAATCCAGGGACAATTTCATACTAAGTATATATTCTAAAATATAGTGAAAATACAGTCTACTCCATTTGAAAACTGAATCTTTAGATCTGTGTTATAATAACTAAATACTATTTTAGAATGTAATATAATTGAACAGAAGTCAGATTAAACAGCATAGCACTTGCTACATAAACATTATAGAAATTGGGAAAAATCTATCATTGCAATTCAATACAATGAAGAGAGCTGAAATTTAAGTTTTCCTAAAGTTTATTGTATTTATATGGTTGCTTAGTCACTTTATTGAGGAATGATGGCTAAATAAACATCTAAAAAAGAAGAATAATTTTCAAGCCTCTTCAATGTACCAAATCGTAATGATGGAATGTCCACCTCCCCCCCAATTTCTATTCTATACTATTTTTCAATAACTTAAGACTTCAATCATTTCAGGCAGACTGTACCATGTATACATTCCCTTATGTATTTACTGGCATAGTTTCAAGAAATTAAATATTCAAATCCATAAGGCAACTACTGCCATCTAGATTATTTAGTACTACAATTTTCAGCATCTTTCAGGTTTAAGGGAACAGTTAATATAAGTATTTTGATTTGAGTTGGATAAAAGGACATATGCGGCATAAGAAACGTTCATGTAAAATTGGGCATGTTTAAAAGTGTGAGAGATTTACTAGAGAATGATCTTGAAGGAGACATGTACCAATTCATGAAAATATTTAAATAGACAGTTATATAACCAAATTATGACACTTGAAAAGCCATGCATATTCCATAATTTATGCATCTCATATAAACATACGCCCAACTATTAATAGTTGCAACAGGTGAAATTTTAAAAAATCCTCTTTAGATTAAAAACAAACAAACAATTGTGTAACTATGCCTGCCTATGCAGCTATGCTGCAATCCAAATTCAAATATAATTGATAAATAACCAAATGTGATTATTTACAGATGTGCAAATCTGAGGTGGTTTTATGCTGAAAATGTACACTCTAACAACCAAGATCAAAGAAGAAAAAAGTTGCACAAGTTTTTTTTTTTTAAAAAAACCACTCCTATCACCAATTATAATATTTCTAAACAGAGTAACAATTTCTCAATGCCAGAATGTTGAGAAAATGCTCTTCAGAAAAGCCCGAATGAGAATTGAGTACTGTATAAAACAACAAAGCATTAACAGTCCTAGGATAAAATAGTACAGTACTGAGCATTAATCCTGTTCTAAAGAGGACAGAAATAAAAAGTAATGGAAGTTGGAAAAACAGTTTCTTCACATTCATATATTATACCTTTCAATATTGGTACACTATATCTTTCCAAGAACCCTTTCAACTATACAACATGTGTGAAGTTTAGCTCAGGTAAGCAAAACAAGCATAATATAATTATGACTGAACCTTTTCTAGGTTTATGTTGATCAAAGTAGCAGGACTAAGGCTTATCTTTTTCACAATGTATTATTTCCATCTCACAACACTCTGGTTTCTGTTCAGCTGACAGAAATATTTCACCCTATTAATTCTACCCCACAGAAATAGCTATTTACATGAGGAGGGACCGTGATACAGGTACAGTATTGTAAGCTGTACTTTAAAAAAGCATAATATTTGACTGAGAAATGATAGGGTAAAGGAAAGTTACAAACTCATTAAATGTAGAGCCCTTCCCAATCATTTTAAAGGAGAAAAATCTTCCTATTTTTTTTTTTTTGTATTTTAATACAGGATACAGCTATTAAGTTGTGCTAATCAGGAACAAGCAAATGACAAGACATAAATTAATACTGCCAATGCCATGCTAATATTCCTGGGAGGTTTACATTTTGACCACAGAGGAGCATTTACTACTTTCCTTACTTAAAATCCCACAAATAACCATATACAATATTTCAGGAACATTCCACATGAAGAGATTTAGTCAATTATTTTATAAATGTGGCTTTCTTATTCTAAAATAATACCAATTTTAAGATATGGAAGACTAACAAAAGCTTGGCTCCCTCCTCTGTAGCTGTGCAACATACACATTCGATCATACAGCTTTCATCTTTCAATTGGTCGAAAAAGAAAGCACACTAGCCAATCATATTTCTACCACCAAGAAGCATATTGGAGCAGAGGCTTTTCAATCCTGAGCTTGGCAACAGGATGCAGCAACGTGGAGAACGAACAAAGGAAAAGCAGAATAAGAAAAAAAAATCTACCCAACTTCCAAATAATGAACAATTTTTACCTTATAGCTTATTTTCCCCACTTCCTGGCAATTCTAATATTGCAATTCAAAAATCCTCGCCAATCCTTGTTTTTTTTCAAACAAGGCTACTCCCTAACCCAGACAGAACAAACCGAAAAAAACATGTCTTAGCTTGCTATATATATATGTATGTATATATATATACACACACACACGGCCTTTCAGAAACGGCCACTCGTGAGAAACGAAATATTGTATGAGGAGTGCATCATTCTGAGAAAGGTCAGAATGCTCCTTGCCCGTATTTCAAGATTGATTGGGGGATGACAAGTCAGATTTGCTGAAAACACCAAAATTTAGCACACCTTTATTTCAAAACGGTCTTCCCGTCTTAAATCATCCCCTACGTTATTTGACCCCAAAAGAAGAACACCATCTCTTTCCCTTGCAGTCTTTTGAGGTTTTGAAGAAGAAATGTAAGCAATGGACGATAATAATCCCATCTCAGTTAACTCAACAGTATTGAACCTTGATGAAGCCTTTCAACTCAATGCTGCAAAATCGGAGCTATTTATGGTTTCACAGGGTTTCCCCCCCCCCCCAAGTAGAAATACTGAGGGTTTATGACACCATGATCCTTCATATATATATATATATATATATATATATATATATATATATATATATATATATATATATATTTCAATATATATATATCTATATATATATATAGTCAGCCACCGATTTGGGGGAACGCCCACTACTGCAACAATCCACATTGAAATTAAGGGCATACTGACACAGCAAAGCCTCTTCTTTTCTTATATATATAAGATCATATATGACAATATATATGATCATATATATAGTCAGCCACCGATTTGGGGGAACGCCCACTACTGCAACAATCCACATTGAAATTAAGGGCATACTGACACAGCAAAGCCTCTTCTTTTTCCCGCTCCTTCCACTCCTCGGTGGAAGAAAGCCGCACCGAGTGTTAAAAGAACATTTTCCCCCCTTGGAGAGAATGGGAGGGGTCATCAGGCTAACAAAATCGAGGTGGAAACCCCCCACACACAAAGGAATACATAAATATTCCTTACTTTTAATCCACGCATAACGAAATCTTTTAGACGCAGAAACCTTGTTTTCCCCCTTCCTTAAGCAGAATCCCCTTTCCGTTTCCACTGCGCATTTTATGGCTATCAAGGCAACCCACGTGCGTTACACGAGTACCGCACTCTACAAAAAGCCCCAGCAGCTGCCCTTCGCTTTGCTGCCCCATCTCGAAGCTAGCCGAGCTACCCTCCTTCCGAGAATCAAACGGTCTTCTATTGCACAGGGACCCCACAACCTACGGACACTTTTTTTTCCTCCACCCCCTTGGAGACAAAAGCCCAACCGCGCGCTCGCAAGCGCGGACTTCGGCTCGCCCGCCCTTTCGCTTACCTGCAGTTGCACAGGGTAAACGACACCGTTCATATTGAGAACGTCCAGTCTGTAGAGAAGGAAAGGCGGCTTCTGCTTCCAAGACGTGGGGCGCGCCGTGGCACTCCCGAGGAACTACCAGAAAAGGGGGGGGGGGGCGAAAAGTATTGGAAAGGAGACGGTGGAGGGAAAAAAAACAACAACCCCGGGAACGGGCGGCGGCGAAAGGAGATGCGCGCAACTCGTTTCGCCTCCCCTTCGCCGACCGACTCCGCGTGGCAGGACAGAGGATCACGCGCAGGAAGAGGGAACAGCCGAAAGGCAGGCGGGAAGGAAGGATGAGCAAATCCGACGTCAGTGGTGACGAGACAGCGCGCGCTTTTTTTTTTCTCTCCCCTCTTCCTCCTCCTCCTCCAGCGGGAGAGAGATTGAGAAAGACCGCGACACAACTGCCTCCCACCCCGCCTATCCGCCTTCTGCGGCTACTCCGGCGAGGTGGCTAAAAGACATCGCTGTCTGCGCTCCGCTTCCTCGCAGGGTACTTTTTTTTAATTTTTTTAACGTAACCCTCCGCCAACAAACCGCAACCATAGGTTAAGAACTCGCGGTGTGCCAGAATCACATTACAGACTCGGATTAATCCGCGGGTCGCCAGCTAGACTTTTAGAGAGGCAAAAAAAAAAAAAGAGTTCCGCCTCGCAACAGATCCGGCTAAGAGCTCCTCCTCCTCCTCCTCCGTCTGTCCGTCCCCCACCTCCACCCCGCTGGCGGCAAAGTGGGTCAGTAGAAGGATGTGGGGGCGGGGGGGGGCGGCGGCGTGCAGGAGCGCGTTATTTTCCTCGGAGAGAAGAGGAAGCGGCTTGTTCTTCCTCTTTTCGTCCCTTCGAAGGGAAAAATGAAGGGATTTTGCTTCTGCCGGTTATTTACTGTTTGTATCAAGGGCCACCTGGAGTTGCGATCGCCTCTTCGACGTTTTTTTTCCCCCGTCGCTCCCAAGTTGAGGATGTGTTTTCATTGTTGGCTTCTAAATGTGTCCCAACAGCCCCGATCCCTCCTTTATATCCCAATTAAATTCTAACGCGGGCAAGAATCATAACTTTGACCGACCCAAATTCGATCTTCAATTCTAACGATTTGCAGTGCCTCCCTTATTTCCAGATCAGGCTGCTTTTTCGTTTTCTTTCTTTTTTCTTTTTGGCTCTGGCTTAAAAAACGGTAGACTTCCTTCCTGTAAGACAGGTCGGTAGATGCCCTTTCTGGTTGTGGTGGCAGCTGTGCGAAGGGCTTCAAAAAGATATTTCCTGCAGCTTTGCAGATGCCTCTTTGAATCGGCAACCGGAGAAGAAAGACCAGTTGAACCGGGCGGATTAATTTTGAATAATAGACATTTGTGGGACTGCAGCCATATTAAGATGATTTGTTCTGTCTCCTGCACGAGGAAGAAAAAAAAAACCTCCTTTAGACGTTCATTGTTTGCGTGTTCTCTCGTTTTAGAACGGGGCTAATTGGGGGCTGACGGATTTGTGACTTAATACGGCTTTTGAATTCTGCTCTTAAGGCTCAGAGTACAGGTAGTCAGTCCCCTGCTTAACAATAGTTCCCTTAATGACTTGCAAAAAGCAATCAACCCCCCCCATCCCAAATAAAATAGCCATAAGGAAAAGCCTCAGAAAAGCCAAAAGACCAAGACGGGCTAATAAAAAAACTGCCTGAACTCCCTTCCACATTCAAGCCTGATGCCTAAAGAAAACATCGGAACAAGACGCTTACTGCAGATGCCAACACTTAAGGAGATAACAAACTTATTGAAAGAGGAAGACAGCTATCTAGACAGCTCCATTCATAAGCAAAGCAAATACTGCTGGCAGAAGTCGGTTCCAGACAGGAAATTTCAAAACCCCTTACAGCAATTATGTCAGCTAACAATAGCATAGTGATAGGATTACTAAGCAGTCCCTCATCCAAAAACCTAACACAGGACATAGCCATCAGCCACAATAAGAATTACCCAACACCCTTTCAGAACACAAAGCCCATATTGCACAAATCCCAAACTTCAAGGTTGCAGAAATTATAAAGATCCATCTACTCATTCAGCCATTTGTTCAACTGTCCCAGAACCACACGCTTCTGGTGGTTCTGTTTCATCAATAAACCAACTTTCTTTACAATCAGCCTCCATTTTATTCCCGGCTTGGAAATGGAACTGGGATTTTCCTTCCTACAGACTGTTCAAAGTTACAATGGCACTGGAAAAAAGTGACTTATTTTTTAATCTTACAACAATTGCAGCATCTCTGTGGTCACGTGATCAAAATTTAGATGCTTGGCAACTGACTCATATTTATGACAGTTGAGTGTCCCAGGCTCATAGGATCACCTTTTGCGACCTTCTGACAAGCAAAGTTAATGGCAAAGCTGAATTCATTTAACAACCGTGTTACTAACTTAACTGCTGCAATGATTCACTTAACAATTATGATGAGAGGTCATAAAATGAGGGAAAATTCATTTAACAACCATCTCACTTAGCAACAGAAATTTTGGGCTCAATTGTGGTTGTAAGTTGAATGCCTATATTGAGCAGACTCTGGCAATTGGATTAAATCATACATCCTGGGACAATGTGACAACCTAATCTGAGATTTTACTGAGTATCCCTCACTAGCTGTTTTCTTTCTTCACCATATTTCTCCCAAATTCCCACATTTTGAAGTGAATCGTTAAATATAAACTACAAGCAAGAACAAGAGAATAAAATGAGTTTGCAATTGAATGTTGAATGAACAGCTCACTTTTAATGCAGCCTAGTATTAAATATTAGTTGTTAATACTTGTTAATACTTGGAATACACTACCTGACTTTGTGGTCTCTTCCCAAAATCCCCAAAGCTTTAACCAAAATCTGTCTACTATTGACCTCACCCCATTCCTAAGAGGTCTGTAAGGGGCGTGCATAAGAGCACAAGCGTGCCTACCGTTCCTGTCCTATTGTTTCCTTTCATTATAGCCAATTAATATAGTTATTACATACTTATGCTTATATATATGCTTATATATTGTATAGTTATTTCATGCTTATGCTTATATATACACTGTGTGACAAAATAAATAAATAAATAAATAAACAACTATATTCACATACTGTATCTAGCTATGGCACAGTATGTTTGTTGTTAGCACAAGTAAGCCCAGTTATTGTATTTTGCATACCTTAGTATGTTGTTTAATTTACTGTATGAACTTTCATCAGTCATGGTAATTAAACCATGATTTAATATTTTAAACCAGGGTGTTAAACTCAAGGTCAGAGGGCCAGATCCAGCCCATGGGGTGCTTAGATCTGGCCCATGGGGTTGCCCTGGAAACAGTGAAGGACCGGCCTGCAGTGCTTCTGCCAGCAAAAACAGACCTCGGGAGAGCTGTGTGTGGCTCTCTTGAGCTCCATTTTCGCTGGCAAAGGGTTGCAGGAGGCCATCACAGCCAAAAATGGAGCTCGGGAGCCAATTTTTGCTGGCAGAATGATCGGGCCTCCACAGGTGCCCCTGACAAGAGTGATGTCAAGCTGGCCATGCCCACCCTGGCCATGCTCATCCTGGTCCCCCAAGGTCAAACACAACCCTAATGTGGCCCTCAATGGAATTGAGTTTGACACTTCTAAACTGTGAGATACCGGTACTAGTTGTATATGTCCTGCTTGTTTTGCATTCATCCAAAAAGATTTCATCCCTTTTGACTTTCTGAAAGTCCCTGAAGACCTGGCAGTTCCATCAGGCCTGGGGACTCCAGGGGACTGGTGAAATATTGAGGTGGCTCCACTGTTTTTAATATCTGCTCTTCATCAGTGTCTATTTTTCCCTTTTAGCATAATGCTTTTCATAATTTTAGAATTTTAATAATAATATTTATTGTATTTATTCTTTCTTTTTCTCTCCTCCCTTCATGGTTTTTATAAAGAATACCAGATAGCAAACATATCTAACACTCCTTCCTCCTCCTATTTTCCCAACAATAGACAATCCTGTGAGGTGAGTTGGCCTGAGAGAGAGGACTGGCCCCAAAAGTTGTTTTTTAGCTTCATTATATGCCATTTGGTGTCATTTGTTTATCCAATAGGCAGACTACATGAAGAAGATGAATAAATAAATATGAATATTTGCTATTGTTTGTAATTGCTTCAGTTGAAACACTGCTTATAGAACCAGCCTTGGTTTTTTAAAGATTTTTATAAATATGGTATAATTGCTTTCTCATCTATGAAGGAAGCATTGATTGCTTAATCCATGATAATAAAGATAAAGGTTCCCTTGAATTAAACCCAATTTCAGGTTTATTGGAAGGCTGCTTAGCTGCCATCATTTATTGTATTTGTACACTTGTTAAATTACAGCCAAGACTTAATCTTAACTGACATCTGTACTTGGAGTTGCCATAACCTTTAAATCAAGGTTTATCTTATGTTTAAATTCTGATTGTCATAAATACATAGAGTGAAATTTATTTATTTATTTATTTATTTATTTTATTTGTCACAACAGTATATATAAGCATAAGAAGAAATAACTATATGATATCATATATATAAGCATAAGTATGAAATAACTATATGAATTGGATACAATCAAAGGGAACATTAGGACAGGAACGGTAGGCACATTGGTGCTCTTATGCATGTCCCTTATTTTTATTATTTTTTATTTTTATTATTTTATATATTATATAAAACAATTATTTTAACTATTATTAAAGATTCTCCTTGCACATACATGCTAGTTGTTGCCGACTCTAGGGGGCGGTGCTCATCTCCGTTTCAAAGCTTAAGAGCCAGCACTGTCCGAAGACATCTCCGTGGTCATGTGGCCAGCATGACTCAACATCAAAGGCGCACGGAACACTGTTACCTTCCCACCAAAGGTGGTCCCTATTTTTTCTACTTGCATTTTTACATGCTTTCGAAACTGCTAGGTTGGCAGAAGCTGGGACAAGTAACGGGAGCTCACCCCGTTACACAGCAGCACAAGGGATTCGAACCGCTGAGCTGCCGACCTTTCGATCAACAAGGTCAACATCCTAGCCCCTGAGCCACTGTGTCCCTTAGTAACTATTATTAAAATAGTCTAATTAATGAGGTTTCATGATGCCCCCAAATGGCATCATGAAACCTCATTAATTTTTTCTGACACAGTGATATATGTAAATAAAGCTAAAATGTTGGAGAATAATGCAGATTGGATATTGTCAAAATCCATAAATTATTTCTAATTGGATTTTTTTCAAGGTGAGCCTATCTGGGCTGCAAACATTGGGATGGCCAGTAAGTGACAGCAAAGAGGATTGATTAATTTATGTGGTGCCATCAAGTTATTTTTGACTACTAGAATAGAATAGAATACAATTTATTGGCCAAGTGTGATTGGACACACAAGGAATTTGTTTTGTGCGTATGCTCTCAGTGTACATAAAAGAAAAAGGGAAAAAATACCTTCATCAAGTTACAACATTTACAACACAAATGATGGTCATAGGGTACAATTTAACCTTTAATGATAGCAACAAAAAGTTACAGTCATACAGTCTTAAGTGGAAAGAGATTGGTGATGGAAACGATGAGAAGATTAATAGTAGTGCAGATTTAGTAAATAGTTGACGATGTTGAGGGAATTATTTGTTTAGCAGAGTGATGGCCTTCGGGAAAAAACTGTTCTTGTGTCTAGTTGTTCTGATGTGCAGTGCTCTATAGCGTCGTTTTGAGGGTAAGAGTTGAAACAGTTTATGTCCTGGATGTGAGGGATCTGTAAATATTTTCACGGCCCTCTTCTTGATTCGTGCAGTATACAGGTCCTCAATAGAAGGCAGGTTGGTAGCAATTATTTTTTCTGCAGTTCTAATTATCCTCTGAAGTCTGTGTCTTTCTTGTTGGGTTGCAGAACCGAAGCAGACAGTTATAGAGGTGCAAATGACAGACTCAGTAATTCCTCTGTAGAACTGGATCAGCAGCTCCTTGGGCAGTTTGAGCTTTCTGAGTTGGCGCAGAAAGAACTGTCTTTGTTGTCCTTTTTTGATGATGTTTTTGATGTTAACTGTCCATTTTAGATCTTGCGATATGATAGAACCTAGAAATTTGAAGGTTTCTACTGTTGATACTGTGTTGTCAAGTATTATGAGAGGGAAGGGTTTCTCCTAAAGTCTACCATCACATACATATTCTCAATGTATTTCTCAATGTATTTCTCAGTACATAAATAATAATTGAGAAATAATGTATTTCTCAATGATGATTTATCCCTAACTTGTTCTTTCAGAACTCCCAATGGGCCACCATATTTGAGTCTGTTCACCTTGCTAGTTGTCCTCTTTTTTTTTTCCTTCTATCTTTCTCAGCATTAGATTCTTCTTGACATAATGTGTCCTGATGTAAAATAATTTGAGCCTAGTCATTTGTGCCTCAAGTGAGAACTCGAGTTAAATTGTTTTATGATCTATCATTTGTTTTCTTGGCTTTCCACAGAATTCCCAGGAGACCTTTACACCACTAAAGTTCAAAGGTATACTCTTCCTATCTTGTTTCTTTAAAGTCTTTCTTTTACATTTTTCTTCCATTGAGTGTCACAGGGCTGGTGGCTGACATTATTCTGATATTTGTAGATACATATCACAACATTTTAATATCTTTTCTAAGGCCTTCATGGCTGCTCTACCAGGTGCTAGTCTGCGGCATATTTCTTGAATGCTTTACTGTTGATAGTTGATCCTAAAAGGCAGAAGTTATCCACCACTTTGATATCTTCATTCTAAATTCAGCTGGTTGTTCTGTTGTCATTAGTTTTTTTTTCACTGTGCTCTTTGACTTTTAGTATGATGGCTTGCAGCTCCTTTGCCATTAGGGTAGTGTCATCAGCACAGTGCAGGTTTGTTCCTCCAATTTTAAACCATGTTTGCATCTTCCAATTCACCTTTCTTTATATATTATAATAATATATGTTCTCCAAATATATGCTTCCTATATTTGGCATTTAAGTTGAGTAAATAATGGGAATCTTGCTGCATTCTTTTCCCAACTGGAGTCAGTCATGTTCTTGTTGCCATGTTCTGTCTGTATTGTCACTTCATGACCTGTATTTAAGTTTCTCATGAGAATAATGAGATGTTCTGATGAGGTGAGACATTCTGATAAGAACCCTATTTTTCTGAGCTCTTTCCATGATTTGATGTGATCAGCATAACTGAATTTCTATAATTAATAAAACACATACTGATTCTTTTTGGTGCTGTTTGGCTTTCTCAACTATCTAGTGGTTGTTTCGATTTTTACAGGCCATATATGGTAGCCTTAATTGTTTTATAATTGGATTAATACCACTGACTCTTTTTACATTGGCTCCCAGGTGTGAAGAAATAATTACAGGCAGCCTTCATTTAATGACCACCAACCAGAGGTGGGTTTCATCAGGTTCTGACCAGTTCTGGAGAACCGGTAGCAGAAATTTTGAGTAGTTCAAAGAACCGGTAGTGACTGACTGGCCCCACCCCCACCTATTCTCTGCCTCCCAAATCCCAGCTGATCGGGAAAGAATGGGGATTTTGCAATATCCTTCCCCTGGAGTGCGGAGGGAATGGAGATTTTGCAGTATCCTTCCTGTTAGATTCGGGCAATAACGAGGCAGGAGACCAGATGAGTAACAACAGCTCTTTAGTTTATAGTGAACCCAGCAACCAACAACGGAAAAACCCCTCTTTATATACAGTTCAGTCGGAGGCTTCAGCCAATCAGCAACGTGCTATTTCCCGCTCTATTTTCCCTCCAAAACTCTTAAAGATACATTACACTCCTTCCCTCCCAGAAAACATTTTACCCCTATTTACATGAAATTAGCATCTTATTTCTCTACGTAGTCACGCAAGTAGACTGGGCGTCTCCTAACTCTTTCGGACCTGCGCAATTCATTCTCCGGGAGTGAGTCGAGCTGGCCGGAAGGACTGTTTGTTCCTCTCAGCTCCTCCTCTAGGCCATCCGGCCCTGGATTATTTGCAGAGTCGTCCCTGCTTTCTTCAGGAGGGACCGGTTGGTGTCGCTGGACCTCATCAAACTCAGATAAGTCCCGCGTTTGCCCCGGGTTTGAGTTAGCTGTGGATTCAAATATTGGATAGTCAGGGCCTGTTTCGTCTGTTTCTGGATTTTTGGTTGTTCTTTTCCTTAATTGGTCTATGTGGCGCTTCCAAACCCGGTCATCCTCTATCTCTACCAGATACGATTTGGGCCCGGTTGTTTCAAGGATTGTCCCCTTTACCCAATTTGGGCCTTCTCCGTAATTGTGTGCCCATACTGGACTTCCCACTGTCATTTCTCTTGTTTTACCGTGTGTCCCTTTGTACCCGTCTGGGGTGTAGTTTGGGTTTAACCGGTCTAACGGGCACCTAAGCTTCCTCCCCATCAGTAGCTCTGCTGGGCTGCGGCCAGTTGCTACACAGGGGGTTCTGTGTTGTACTGCTAGGAAGGTGTCAATTTTTAATTGCCAATCGCCTGGCCTGATTCTGGACAATGCTTCCTTTGCGCTCCGAACGAAACGTTCTGCAAGGCCGTTCGTCGCAGGGTGGAAAGGCGCCGAGAGGACATGCTGGATGCTCTCTTCCGCCAAGTACCCCTCAAATAGGGTCGCTGTGAATTGCGGACCGTTGTCGGAAACTAGGGTGTCGGGTAACCCGTGGGTTACAAATAGGCGCCGAAGGACTGAGATTACGGCCTCGGCTGTCATGGATCTCATAAGAATGATTTCCAGCCATTTGGAATAGGCATCGACTACCACTAGGAATGTTTGCCCGTGGAAGGGGCCGGCAAAATCGATGTGGATCCTAGACCATGGGCCCTGGGGTTTCTCCCACTCTCGAGTTGGGGCCGTTGGTGGTAGTGGTCTGGACTCCTGGCAGGCTTGGCATTTTCCTACCCTGTCACTAATCTCCGTGTCCATCAAGGGCCACCACAGATAGCTCCTTGCTAAACCCTTCATTCTCACGATCCCAGGGTGGCCCACGTGCAGGAGTTCCAAAACTTTTTTCCGCAATTTCTCCGGGATCACCACTCTATCCCCCCAGAGCAAACACCCTCCTTGAGCCGACAACTCCCCGCGTTTCTTTACATATTCCTTAAACCGCTCGCCCGGCGCAGCGGGCCATCCTCTTTGCACCCAACCAATTACAGTTCTTATTGTAATGTCCTTGTAAAGCCGAGCCACCTCCTTGGAAGTGACTGGACCAGAGTCCAAAGAGTCAATTAGCAGGACGGGTGTGCCCGGAGTGGGGTCTTCGATAGTCTCTGGTAATGGGCATCTGCTCAAAGCGTCCGCATGCCCTAACTCCTTTCCTGGCCGATGCAGTAATTTGTAAGAATATGCAGCCAGAAAGATAGTCCATCGGGTCAGTCTAGGCGAAAGTGCCACGGGCGTTGGGCGGTCGCCTGCCAGCAGACCTAGTAGGGGTCTATGGTCTGTGACGATTTCGAAGTCACGACCAAATACATATTCATGGAACTTCTTTACCCCGGAGACTATGGCCCGGAGACTTTACCCCGGAGACTTCTCTATCTAGCTGGCTATAGTTTCTTTCAGCCGATGACATTGTTCGGGAGTAAAATGCTATAGGGGCTTCTGTGCCATTTGGTAACCTGTGGCTGAGCACAGCCCCCACCCCATAGGGAGATGCATCACAAACTAACACCAATGGCAGCGTGCCATTGTATTGAATCAGTAGGCTATCGCTAGACAGAAGGTTTTTTTACTGCTTCGAATGCCCTAGCTTCCGCCTTTCCCCAAGACCACACAGCTGTCTTTGTTAGTAATTTGTGTAGCGGTTCGGCTATGGTCGCATTATTTTTCAAAAATACCACGTAAAAGTTGACCAGACCTAAGAATGCCTGTAACTCCGTTTTGTTTTGGGGAGCTGGGGCCTTCCTGATTGCCCTAACCTTGCTCTCAATGGGGTGGATTCCTTCCCTGTCTATCCGGTAGCCCAGGAATTCCACGGATCCTACCCCGATCTAGCATTTATTCAGTTTAACTTTGAGACCGGTGGACCGGAAAATGCCCAAAACTTTTCTCAGCCGTACCCCTAAGTCTTCTAGATTGTCGGCGGATACCAGTACGTCATCAAAGTACGGTACCACCCCGGGGAGTCCCTGCAATAGCCGCTCCATTAGGTTCTGAAATAACCCTGGAGCCACACTAACCCCAAACTGTAACCGGGTGCATTTAAAAGCACCCCTGTGCGTTACGATTGTTTGTGCTTCGGCCGTGCTGCTATCTACGGGTAACTGCTGATAGGCTTGGGCCAAGTCTAGCTTGGCGAAAACCTGGCCTTGCCCCAAAGAGTGCAGTAAGTGTTGTACTACTGGGACGGGGTAGGCACTCTTCTGCAACGCTTTATTAAGCGTTGCCTTGTAGTCAGCACAAATCCGGACTGACCCGTCCGGTTTGATTGGGGTGACTATGGGTGTCTCCCACTTCGTATGGTCAACTGGCACTAGTATTCCCTGGCTTACTAGTTTGTCCAGCTCCCGGTCAATTTTGGGCTTTAGGGTGAACGGAACCCTCCTAGCCTTTAACCGGATAGGGGCAACCTGTGGGTCAAGGTTAAAGGAGATCGGGGTCCCCTCGTACTTGCCCAAACAGTCTTTGAAGACGTCACCGAACTCCTTCATTAATTCGTCTTTTAGGTCGACGTCGTTTCGGAAGACTCCGGTCACTCCCATGCCCAATGCCCGGAACCAGTCCAGTCCCAACAAGCTCGGCAAGGTTCCGTCGACCATGGTGATGGGCAGGGTCTTCTTGTGCTGTCCATACTTGACTTGGACAGACGTTACCCCTCGGACGGGGATGCGATTTTCTTGGTAATCTTGTACCCTTAGTTTCTGTGGTTGCAGCTTGCGCTTCGCGATGGCGGGCAAGTCTTTCACGAGAGTGTCCCAGGACATGATTGTGATCGATGAACCGGTGTCCACTTCCATGCGGCACGGCACCCCTTCAATGTGTGTTTTAGTAAAAATCTTTTTTTCAAGGCACGTGGCTGCTTGACCCACTCTCACGGCAGTCTGATTAAGCTTCGCGCCTTTTTTGAATCGACCAATCACGGGCCGCTTCACCGTTCCCGCGCTCTGATTGGTCGGTTTGAATTTTTGGCGGGAAGGTTGGGGCGCTCGACAGGCCTGCGCTATGTGCCCCTTCCTTTCGCACCGCCGACAAGTCGCATCCTTAAACTTGCAGTATTGTCGTTGGTGTTGTCCCCCGCAACTCGCGCAGTCGCCCCGGTCTTCTTTCTCTGGCCTCCCGGTGTGGAAGACTTCTTCCTCTTCCTCGTCGGCCTGGACTTCCTCATTGTGGACCGGGGTTGTTTTCACCCCAGTCCCTGGCGCGATCGGCGTTTGCAGGGTTTCTGCCGCTTGGGTGGACATCTCATGAGCCCTGGCCTCGTCCAAGGCGACTGCCAGTGTTAGGTTGCTTCTGGACAGCAACCGCCGTCGCAATCGGATGTCTCTGACCCCGCAAATGAGTTGGTCGAGTAATGCGTCTTCCAAGTCTCGATATTCGCAATGGTTAGCGGCTTTTCTCAGCGCTGCCATGTACACGCGAATCGATTCGCCCTCTCGTTGCATCCGTTGCCGTAATTCAAACCTTTGAACGAATTTTGAGGGCGTCGGTGCGTAGTGAGCCCAAAGGGCGGTCTGCAGGGTTTGCCACGGTACCGACTGTACCGGCGTTGGCTCCGAAAGCGACTCTGCGGTGTCGAAAACTTCCGAACCGCAGTGGCTTAGGAAGTACGCTCTCTTCCTGTTGTCGGAGACTCCCTGGAGTTTGTTCGCTTCGAGGAAGCACTCGAAACGAGCCATGTATGACCCCCATTTTTCTTTAGCTGGGTCGAATGGCGCTGGCGGTGTGTAGCTGGACATTGCTGCTATCCGCCCTTATTTTGCTGGGTTCGTGTATTCCTGGTTAGCTCAGCTCTTTCCTGGCACTCTTTTGCCTCGAGATCCCACCTTCGTCGCCAGTGTTAGATTCGGGCAATAACGAGGCAGGAGACCAGATGAGTAACAACAGCTCTTTAGTTTATAGTGAACCCAGCAACCAACAACGGACAAACCCCTCTTTATATACAGTTCAGTCGGAGGCTTCAGCTAATCAGCAATGTGCTATTTCCCGCTCTATTTTCCCTCCAAAATTCTTAAAGATACATTACACTTCCCTTGCCACACCCACCAAGCCATGCCCACCAAGCCATACCCACAGAACCGGTAGTAAAAAAATTTGAAACCCACCACTGCCACCAACTCAGCAACTGGTCAAACTTGTTACTGTGCTGAATGAGTTGAACTTATGACCAGTCCTCAGATTCTAGCCTTCACAGCATTCCATATTCATATGGTCACCATTTGTGACTTTTGTGGCTTCTAAAATGCAAAGTCAATAGGAAAACTGGCAGGAGGTCAACAGCATATTGTTCTTGCTTAACAGCTACTGGGACTGCAGGAATTGCTACCACTAAGTTTTGCAGTCATGTGACATTGCATTTTTACAACTATGTTGCTTAGCAGTGATAATTCCAGTCCCAATTGCCATTGCAAACTGAGGACAATTTGTAGTGCAGGGGTGTCAAACTGGATTTCTTGGAGGGCTGAATCAGCACTGTAGTTGTTCTCTACAGGCCGGCCAGCGGGGGAGGAGATGGGACAGATAGCCTCCTACAGCACCCTGCCAGCCAAAATGGGCCACACAGGGGCTCCCTGAGCCTCCCCCATGCCCCATTTTGGCCTGCAGGGTGCTGCAGCAGGCTGTCCAGGCCGAAAACAGACTGTGTGGAGGCCACTTGTGACCCTCCCTTGCAGCCCGTTTTGGTTGGCAGGGTGCTGCAAGAGGCCGTCCAGGCTGAAAATGGGCTGTGCGGGGGCCGCCCGCGGCCACCCTGCAGCCCATTTTCACTACCGGAGGCACCACTGGTCAGTCCTTTGCTATTTTCAGACCGGCCTGGCAGGCCAGATCTAAACACCCTGCAGTCTGGATTCGGCCCACAGACCTTGAGTTTGACACCCCTGGTGTAGTGTAAGATTGATCAATTATATAAAGATTCTTTTGCCTTTCAGAAACTAAATATAGTAGTGTCTCTCTCCCACACTTTGGCACCTACATTATTGTTCCTACAATAACATATGTTATTTCACAGTATTAAGTTTGTGTGCATACACAGACACACATACTCTTAAGGGTTTCATTAATTTATGCTAATACATTTCCTTTTTAATCTGTAGCTGCATTTTAGTTCTTTTTCCTTTTGAAATTACCGTATATACTCGAGTATAAACCGAGTTTTTCAGCACGTTTTTTGTGCTGAAAAACGTCCCCTCGGCTTATACTCGAGTCTACGTCTTCGGGAACCCCGCACAGGAGGGGGTACCGAACGGACTCCCATGGGAGGGACGGGGAGCGGGCCCGCCGAGGTCTCGCGGGATTTGTCGCCCCCAGGCCGGCCCCCATTCCCGTGTCTGGTGGGCGGACGGCGCAAACTTGGCGGGCTGTGCATTGGCGCGGGGAAGCCCTGGTGGTGCAGTGTTCCCGTTCGCCCTGGCCTCCGTCCTCCGATCTCCTGCGCTGGGAGCGAGCGAGCAAGCCAGCGGCCGGGCACCGCGGACTTTGGCAAGGAGGAAGGTGGGAGGAAGCGGAGCTGCCGGCTGTGGGGGTTGAGGCGTGCAAGAGGAGTGGCGTGGAAAGGCCTTTTTGTGTGTGTGCGTGTGTGTGCGCGCCTGTGTGCCCTAGGGAGGAAGCGGAGCTGCCGGCTGTGTGGGGGTTGAGGCGTGCAAGAGGAGCGCCTCCTCCTCTTCCTCCACGCTCGCTCCTCTTGCACGCCTCAACCCCACCATCCCCACCCTCTCCAGCGTGAAGGTCATCTCCTCCTCTTCCAGGCGGCGGCAGCGGCGGCTCGGCTCCGGCTCAGCGGGCGCCACAGCCGGCAGCTCCGCTTCCTCCACGGTCCCAGTCAGCGAGCGGTGGCGACATGCCGGCGCGCTCGCTTTCACCGTTCGGCTGGATTGGGACCGGCAACAGGTCCGCGGCGGGCGGGGAGCCGCCAGCCTTCTCGGCTGAGGGAGGAGGTTTCCCGAGCGGTGGCGTCGGCCGAGAAGGCTGGCGGCTCCCCGCCCGCGCGGACCCAAGCCAAGCGGTCCCAATCCAGCCGAACGGTGAAAGCGGAGCGGCGCCGCATGTCGCCACCGCTCGGCTGGACTGGGACCGTGGGAGGAAGCGAGCTGCCGGCTATGGCGCCCGCCGGAGCCGGAGCCGAGCCGCCGCCGCCGCCGCCTGGAAGAGGAGGAGGTGACCTTCACGCTGGAGAGGGTGGGGATGGTGGGGTTGAGGCGTGCAAGAGGAGCGAGCGTGGAGGAAGAGGAGGAGGCGCTCCTCTTGCACGCCTCAACCCCCACACAGCCGGCAGCTCCGCCTCCCTAGGGCACACAGGCGCACACACGCACACACACACAAAAGGCCTTTCCACGCTCACTCCTCTTGCACGCCTCAACCCCCACAGCCGGCAGCTCCGCTTCCTCCCACCTTCCTCCTTGCCAAAGTCCGCGGTGCCCGGTTGCTCGCTGGCTCGCCGCCGCTCCCAGCGCAGGAGATCGGAGGACGGAGGCCAGGCGAACGGGAACAGCCCACGCTCGAAGAGGGAAAGGGAGCGAGTGGGTGGGTGGCTGGGACGAGACCCCACCACAAACACACACACACACGCCCGTGAGACGCCTTGCTTGCATGTCACACACACGCACCGCTCGCTGGGGAAAAAAAAAGGATGGATGGATGGATGGAAGTAAGGAAGGAAGGATGGATTGATGGATGGAGGCGACCGCTTTGAAGCGCAACCCTTCTCCTGCAACTAAGGGGGGGGTCAATGTTTTCCCCAATCCTAGGGTGTGGGGAAACAGTCATTCTTTCTTCCCCCCTAGTCTCTCCCGAGATCGCACTGCAGCGCCCATCATCCCCAGCCGGCAATCTGAGCTCGTGCCATCGATGTGGTCCTTGAACTTCCCCCTCCTTGTTTCTAACCCAGCCGGCGTGGAGGGTGTGGTGGTGGTAAAACGGCCAGGAGAAAGCTTTCGCTCTTTTCGAGAGGTCCTCTTGGAAGGCTGCCTTGGAAAGGGAAAGTGGGGAGGGGGCAGAGATTTCTCCCTCAAAGGTCCCCTTGGAAGGCTGGGTTGGAAAGGGAAAGTGGGGAGGGGGCAGAGATTTCTTCCTCGGGTCCTTCTAGAGTCCTTGAGAAACTGATATCATACAAGGTTAATAAATTATACTCCTCCTCATTGATGAGTTTTCATCCTGAAATTGATTGAAACATTGTACCATCATATGCTGCCATAGTATAGTGTTAACAACATCTGTAAAGATGATATATGAGCATGACACTAAGTTTTTTCTATATTTCCCCCTTTATTGAAAAACTTCCATCATGCTTCTTTCTGAAAACAAAGGTCATTATAATATACCTCATTATATATTTGATTTGATGATATTTCAGTTAATAAATACCATTTAAGGTGTTAAGCTTCTTTTCTTTTTCAGCAGCAAAGTGAATTACAACTTTAAAGAACTTTATTACTTTATATTCATTTATTTTAAGTATAGATTTTAGATTTTTAAACAAATATGTTTAGAGCTTTTATATCTTTCAAGTTATTCAAATTATCCCCTCAGCAGGTATATAATGGCATCCAATTCCAATATCATGTTGGGGCTTTTGAGCAAGGGAGGAGGAACGTGAGCACCGCCTTTCGCGCTGGCATTCCGGGATTTCCCTTTGTTTAGAGCTGGGAATCCTCCTTCCCCCTTTTGCACTCCCTCCCTCCCTCTCTCTCTCTCTCTCTCTCTCTCTCACACACACACACACACACACACACACACAGACTTCTAAAGTCGATTGGCACAATGAAAGGCAAAGGCCACAATTGTTTTAAGAAAGAAGCTTTAGCAGGGGGGGATGGGAGGGTGTTTTAAGTTTTGGCAAACAGCCAGGCCAACTGTATTGGAGAAGGTCACACAACTGGCCTTAACATTTTAGCTGCTGTCTTTTTCCTCACACTTGGGTTTAATGATATTAGAGACCCTTATTGCCCTGCCAAAAAAAAAAAAAAGAGCCACCCCAACGTCTATGAAAATTAACCTTCTCTGCCAAGAGACACTGTGCAGGGTATTTTCACTATTGGTGTGCATACAGGCTTAGATTTGTGCTGGGTTCTTAGTGCTTAGAGCACTGACCTTCAGAGGCACCCTGGTCCCTTGGAAGCTAAAGGAGGACTCATTTTCATGCTTGCAGTTGTATTGTCAATTTCTGTGAGACAATGTTGTTGAAGTAACTCACTCACTCATTCATTCATTCATTCATTCCTTGTGTGTCCAATCACACTTAGCCAATAAAAATTCTATTCTATTCTATTCTATTCATTCATTCATTCATTCATTTTATTTTGTCAAATACATATTAAATAATTATATAAATATAAGCATGAATTGAATACATAAAAGGAATACAACTAAAGGGAACATTAGGACAGGGACGGTAGGCACGCTGGTGCTCTTATGCACGCCTTACAGACCTCTTAGGAATGGGGTGAGGTCAATACTAGATAGTCTTTGGTTAAGGCTTTGGGGATTTTGGGAAGAGACCACAGAGTCAGGTAGCACATTCCAGGCATTAACAACTCTGTTACTGAAGTCACATTTTCTGCAATCTAGATTGGAGAGGTTCACTTTTAAGTTTGAATCTATTGTGTTCTCGTGTATTGTTATGGTTGAAGCTGAAGTAGTCATTGATAGGAAGTACATTGTAGCAGATAATTTTATGAGCTATGCTCAGGTCATACCAAAGGCGGCGTAGTTCTAAATTTTCTAAAGCTGGGAATCCTCCTTCCCCCTTTTGCACTTTTATTGTTTTTCGTTCAAATAAATATTCATGTTATTTTACTTGGCTCTATCTTTATTTTTTACATTGACCAGTAGCTGCCTCATTTCCCACCCTCGGCTTATACTCGAGTCAATAGTTTTTCCCAGTTTTTGTGGTAAAATTAGGTGCCTCGGCTTATATTCGGATCGGCTTATACTCGAGTATATACGGTAAATGCAAACTCTGAAACTAGTATAAAACACATCAAAGGAAAATATATTCTAGTCATGGCATGTTTCTTTCTTTCTCAACAGTCTGTTGCAAAGACAAGTGGCCACATGGTACTGTAAAGCTCTCATTGTTTTATTTCAGAAGGTATCACTCAAGTTTCAGACTTACTAACTATGGATGTATAGTCACTTAGAAGTAAGCCACATTGAATTCATTTGCATTAGCTTCCAAGTAAAAACATGAAGGGAAATAGGCTACAAAGGTAGTATGCTTTTTATTTATTTATTTTACAATGATCACATGATATTTTTCCCCTTGAAGTACAATAATTCCCAGACTGCATCCTACAAATAATGAATATTTATTTATCATTGAAGTGTGGCAGATGTATTGATGGTAGTCAGTAAAAGAAGCCAGATGGTCAGAGGCAAAACAAAACAAAACTACAACCTACTTCAATTGTACTATCAGGGAAACTGGAACATTCATTCTTTGCTGTTTACTATTCTTAGAATAGTGATTCTAAGTCAGTGTGCATCTTTGTAATCATAAACAGCATTAATACTCCAGTACTCTGCTGTTTAACTGTTTGGAGAAAACTTGTGAGAAGAAATATAACCCAGCATAATTTCTATGGTTAATTTTTATTGCATTTTATATTTGATAGCTGAACATAAATGAAGTATATGTACAGTATTTAATACATAAGACTGGTGCTGAACTATATTAAGGCTAGTCTTCCATCTACTTTAGACCCATACAAATTTGCATATAGGTGTAATAGATCAACTGTTGATACTATGTCTATTGTCCATACTGTATTGAATCATTTGGAACAACAGGGAACATATGTAAGGTTGTTATTTATGGATTATAGCTCTGCCTTTAACAACATTCTACCCAACTGGTTGTTTCTTAAAATGTCCAATTTGGGTATAAATCAGAGGATTTGTTTGTGGATAAAGGATTTTCTGACAAAGGCCATAGTCAGTAAGGATGGGATCTCACCATTCTTCTACTCTGATACTAAACACAGGAGACCCCCAGGGTTGTGTGCTAAGACCTTTCTTTTATTCTTTGTATACACATGACTGCACCCCGTTGTATAACACCAACGCAATTATTAAATTTGCGGATGACACGACAGTAGTGGGGCTCATTAATAAGAACAATGAGTCTGCTTATAGAAAGGAAGTACAAGGGATGACATTGTGGTGTAAAGAAAATAATCTTATACTTAACACCAAAAAAACTAAAGAGCTTATAATTGACTTCAGGAGAAAGAGATGTACATTTACCATTGTGCATAAATGGTGAGGAGGTGGAGAGAGTTGGTAGTTTTAAATTTCTGGGCACTTATATCTCGTAGACCTCTCATGGACTATGAATGTTAACATGCTTGTGAAGAAGGCACAGAAGAGGCTGTACTTCCTGAGAATGCTCAGGAAGATAAATCTATCTCAGCATCTACTTCTGTCCTACTATCGCAGCACCATTGAGAGTGTCCTGACATATGGCATTCTTGCATGGTATGGGAGCAGCTCTGCAGCGGGCATAACAGTTCTACAGAGAATTATTAAAACTGCCCAGAATATCATCGGACTTCAGCTATCAGCCCTGAATGATACCTTCACATCCCACTGTTCGAGGAAGTTGCGCAACTTTCTCAGAGACTCTTCCAATCCTGTTTACAATCTTTTTGGACTGTCGCCTTCTGGCAGAAGATATAGAACAATTAAATCTCAGACCACACGTCTTCTGAATAGTTTTTATCCCAGAACTATAATTGTACCCAACAATGAACTAAAGGGCCACCATCAGTGAGCTGTTGGACAGCATTACTTGGTCTGCTGTGTGGATGCTTGGTTGGTTGAGGGGTGGAGAATTTTTGGTGGGTGGGGGTATGTCTGGGGATTGTCACGTGTGTTGGGCTTGGTCTCTGGGTGTTATGTGAATTTCATTGTATGGGTATACTCAGGTGAAATGCTCCTGGTTCGGACCGGATCGTCCGATTAGGTAGTGATGGCGGTGGGTGGTTTGGAGAACCGGTAGCAAAGATCCCTGCCCATCCCCCATGCCCAGCTGAGCCGTGCGATCATCAGAGGTTTGTTTTTTTACTTTTAAAAGCATTTTTTCTTCAGCCAAAAAAAAAATGCTTTTAAAAGTAAAAAAAAAGCCTCTGATGATCATGTGGCTCAGCTAGGATCGTCAGAGGCTTTTAAAACCTCGTCAGCTGAAGAGGTTGTAGAAAAAATTCTTTTAAAAGGCTGCTCTGACGATCCCAGCTGAGTTGCCTGATTGTCAGAGGCTTTTTTTTCTTCTAAAGGCAAAAAAAAAATCTTTTAAGTTAATTGATGCAGTTTGTTTCGTTTTTGTCTTATATTGAATAGAAAAGGTAATGACTATTTAGACTTTGGACATACAATAAAATTAAACCATAATGAGATTGTTTTGGTTTTAGGCTAGAAAGTTATATGAAACAAACCAGTTTTTTGGTAATCTGTGGGTCTAATAGGGCACAGTATTGTGCAATATGTGGACTCAGTCTCATGGTATGTAATATTGTACTAATTAGGCATGAAAAAACATGTCCTTGAATAGTATCTGTAAATTAGTGCAAGTGTGTTTTATTGAACACCTTAATTGAATACATTTAGTTTTAAACAGGAATAGAAAATCCATGGCAGGCTTTTGTTTGCTGAGCTGTGGTTTGATTTTTTAAATGTTTGAAATAGGTAATTGTAGTAGGTACTACTACTACCGGTATATATTTAACTGGTAGTATCCTAATGCTTTTCTCTTTCCAATTTTTCCTACAGTATTGATCTTGGAAAGAGATATTTCCTGAAATGGGGTTGGTGAGAACAGCTATTCCTTTGTATCTTCCAGAATACTTTGGAAGGAACCTTAGTAGAACTTTTGTTTGTGATAGTACTCGATTTGCATGTTCTGGGGATTGTAATTGTTGCATAAATTGAAGAATGGTATATTCATATCTGGAATGCCCCCCCCCCATTTCCACTCATGCAGCTTTGGAAAGGATCCATATGGGGCAGTGAGGAAGGACTTAACAAGTCAGTTCACTCAATGATGATCATTGGGGGTGACAGATGTTGCAGACAGATGGCTCTCACATTTTCCTGGGTGCACAATAGTACAGACATAGCAAGCAGGAAGTACTGCTTGTTTTCATCTCATCTTTAACAAAGCACAAAACACCTGCTGGGTTTTTCCCTCCCCAAGTAACTGCTGGCTAAGGTTTTAGGAATAAATATGAGAGTGAACTATATGTAAATGTTATTATCTTTAATAAAATTGTATATGTTTTTAATCATTTGGAGAACCTTGGAAAATGAACTATAAAATTATAATATCAGATATAATGTGTACTTGTAATAGCCACAAAACAATTGCCATTCCTATCTAGCCTTATGTTAAACTTGCAAAATGCAAGAATTACATATGGAAGCTGTTCCATATTCATTTGAATTAAAGGGCCAGACCAAATGTAACAATAGAAGGGTTGTCTGAAATGTACCATGAAAATCATGGATTGGGATTAGATTACTAAATGAGATATTTTTGTCTTTACTATTTATTTGCTTACTAAAGTAGTCATTTTGGCTACTTTAAGCCAGAGTTATCTACTATGTTTAAACTGATTTACTCTTGGTTTGTATTGCTTTGCAAATTAGAGCTTAATCCTGGTTTTCTGACAATTAGAAAAAAAAAGTACATAGTTCTGGATATAATGACGAATAACAGTATTGTTGAGATGGGTATAAGAGTGAAGAAAAATCAGGACAATGCCGTTTACATTATCTTCTTCACTCAATAGGCCAAGGTTATATCTAAATCATATTTATTCCATTTTTCCAAACTGATAATGAATATTTGCTCATCTGTGAAGTTTACTAAATGATCTTCAGCAAATTGCTCTCTCCCATTCTAGTGAATTGTATTGTAGTACTATAAGGATTAAAGGAAATAATCCCATGGATACAATCCTAGTTGAAAATAAAAGGGGAAAATAGTAATTTATAGTGTCTATCTGGAAGGCTTAAGAACTTTAGAATAGAATAGAATAGAATAGAATAGAATAGAATAGAATAGAATAGAATAGAATAGAACAGAACAGAATTTTTTATTGGCCAAGTGTGATTGGACACACAAGGAATTTGTCTTGGTGCATATGCTCTCAGTGTACATAAAAGAAAAGACACGTTCATCAAGAATCATAGGGTTTATTTCCTCATTGGTGAGACTTCTTTGGTTCTTGTGTCTCAGATTAGTACATTATCGGTCCTGAACTTTTCTACCTAATAAACACATGAACCAGAGTTTCTCCCACCCATTGATATACATCAGACAACTGGTGTTCCTTGATAAATCCTTGTATAACTCATAGAATGTAACTGAAGGGCAGAAAATACTGTTTTTAAAAATCTGTTTATCTTGTGTTTTGCATGATGTTTTTCTTCAGGGTGTTACTTAATGTTGACATTGTAAAAATGGCTTTGGCTGTGTTCATGCAACATGCTTAAGCAGATAAAAAATAGCAGATGCATACATGCTAAACATAGTTAATGTTAACTTTACATTTTTGTGGATTACCTTATATGAACCCAGACCTGTTTGGTTAGCTTATGGCTCAGTGTATCATGTGAATTAAGAAAGAACTAATTCAATAATCAGGTGAAGCATAGTATGAATATAGACAAAGAACATTGCTTAAGAATGGGAAGTCCCAATTCATTTATCACAAATTTCTTAGGTAAGCTACTCTTCATACTTGATAAAGAGCCATTTTCCTCTCATCTTTTTTCCTTGCTATTTTTAATAACCATTTCTGGTTAAAACTAGCATATTATCAGATTCTAGCCACACTTATTCTAAATAAAAATTCTATTTTTGTCTGGATTTGAATTTGGGCTGATTAAGAGGAAATGTGCTTAACTATTAGCGTGAATTACTATCAGGAAAGAAAACAGGAAGAGTTCTGAGAAAGCAGAAGGAATTCATAACAAAGGAAAAAAGAAGGAACTAGAAAAAGGTGGGCATAAGAATGGACATTCAATCTTCTAATAGCAATTGGAATGAAAACAATCAAAAATAGATAAGAATGAAAACAGTATTGGGCCATTGGACTATATATATCACTCCTACTCAGCAGGAATTTCAGCATTCACCCCAGAGTACCGGGGCACACCATCCCGTCGCAATACTGGCCATGCCCCCTTCCAGAGTTGCAACATCTAGAGAAGGGGTATCAAACTCAAGGCCTGGGGGCCGGATCCAGCCAGCGGGGTGCTTAGATCTGGCCCACAGGGCTGCCATGGAAACAGCAAAGGACTGGCCTGCAGTGCCGTACGCAGCCCTCCTGAGCTCCGTTTTCAGCTGTGACGGCCTCCTGCAACTGCCAGTGAAAACGGAGCTCGGGAGGGTCACAAGCACTCGGGCCACCATAAGAGCCCTTGACATGAGTGATGTTGAGCTGGCCACACTCACCCAGGCCATGCCCCCCTGGCTCCCGAGGTCAAACACAACCCTGATGCAGCCCTCAATGAAATTGAGTTTGACACCCCTGAAAGAAGGCACCGGCCGGCATGAACAGGGAAGTTGCAAATTCCCTACAGTACCGGCATCCAGTCTTTGACCTGACAGCCATTAGAAGGTGCCAAAGTTGGGATGGCCATACAAAAAAATTGAGCAGGAGGCGAGATTAGAACAAAGTATTGTTACCGGGCGAGTGATTGGCCAACTCGCAGGTAAGAAGAAGAAAACTTTTAAAGCTCAAAAATTTTCCGGCTTGAAGTTAATGGCTAATTGGCATGCAGAAACTTAAAGTGAGAGGAAGCAAACAGCAAAGAGGATCTGTAAGACAAAAGCCCTAAAAGAAACAACATTCCATCTGGATTTAAAATTGGTTTTGGAAGAAAATGTAAATGTTGGAAGGAAAAGAAGACTGAGAGAAAGCATCTTTTGCTAACGAAAGGATTTAATAGAGGAAGAAAAAGAAACTGCTTTTGTGGATTAACGAGTGACATTTTGTTGCTGGGAGTTGTGGATTGGATTCATTGCTGGAGAAGAAAAAAAGAGATTACATTTCATTGTTTAGACTAAGGGGAGGAGGAATACTGAAGGAGTACTTGTTTGAACAGCTGTGGTAAAGATCATGATTGAAATTGAAACCTGGATGACCTAGAGGGAAAAAAAACATTTGGAAATAGAAAAAAGAGGGGGGGGGGAAGAAAGAGACAATATTTTGGACTTGAATTTGGACTATACATAAATTAAGATAAATAAAACTAAAAGATTTTCTCCTCATATTGAAAACATGGAGAATTGGGGGGAATTACGGGAGATGCTTCTAATGGTGCGAGAGTCCTTTAATGGGAACAAACAAGCAGAATTGTGGCTTAAAAATAAAAAAATAAATTATGAAGAAATTATGAAGAAACAAGAAGAACAAAAATATAATGTTGAAAAAGAAACGAGTGAGGATAATATAGATGATCATATTGGGATTGATAGTGAAAAAATAAAAATGGAGAGAGGGAAAGATATTTTAAAAAAGAAAGGGAAAAAAGAAAAGAAGAAACGATTGAAGGGGGAAATTAAAAGAGTGAAAAAAATAGATGATTACACTGGGGTTAGCAGTGACAGAACAAAGAGAAGAGGAGAAAATAGAGAAAAATTGAGGGGGGAAATTAAAAGAGTAAAAGTCAAAGAAAGGAGATAGAAAAGAGGATGCAAGAAAGGGAGAAAGAAGAAGATAAAAGAACAGGAGAAAGGGAGAAAAATATTAAGAGATGGGATTTGGGAGAAACTGAAAGAAAATGGTTTAAAAAAGGAGAAAAATGAATAGTCAAAAAGAAAATAGTAGAATTTTTTATTTTTTTTTGAATAATGGAAATTAGAAGAAATATATACATTATTGTAAAAGGTAGTAAAAAGGCTGAAATGAAGTGAATGAAGGACATTAAAAAAAGAGGAGGAGAAGTAAATTAAATGTGGAAGATATAATGGAATATATATTTTCTTTTTCTGTTTGTCTGAGAATGCATGGAATGAGAGAGAATTATATTTTATTTATTTATTTATTTATTTTATTTGCATTTATATCCCGCCCTTCTCCGAAGACTCAGGGCGGCTTACACTATGTAAGTTGATGGTAGTTGATGGTAAGGAAATAAAGTATATTATAGTTGATGGTAAGGAAATAAATTTTAAATATATAAAAGAATGGAAAATCTAGCAGATGAAATGTGAAAGATAGTATGGTTTATAAGTGAAAATGATTGAAATTAAGATGTAAAAGGAATAAAATTGAAATGTTAGTAAATGATGTACACTATTGGAAGAAAATAATGTATTGAATTGTGAACAAAAACTCTAAGAAAATAAGAGGTGGAAGGTTGATTTTAAGATATAAATGGAATAAGATGAAGACAATGTTAATAACTAAAATATAGGAGGGGAGGTTTGAGAAATAGGTATAATAAATGAGAAAATCGGGGTTGTCTGGACACCAGAAATATTGAAATGAAAACAAATACAGCAATGGAGAGAGATAAGAAGAAGGAGAGAGATGGAAAGGGAGAAGGAAGGAGAGAGAAAGAAGAAAGGGAAGAGGAGAGGAGGAAAGGTAGGGGAAATAAGAGTAGGAGAGAAGGTTAGATAGGGAGAAAGTAGGGAGAAGTGGAGAAAGGAAGGGGAAGTAGAGAAAGAGTAGGGGAGGAGAGAAGAAAGTAGGTAGGATGAAAGGAGGGAGGGAAAGGAGTAAGAAGGATAAGAAAGGATTGCTGTGAAAAGGAAAAGATGAAATGGAAGAAAGGCAACCCCGAACATATTTGAATATATTGAATTGTAAAAGATATGATATAACCAAAACTCTGTTCATAAATCATGTATGTGTGTAGGGGGGGAAACTAAAAAATCAATAAAAACTTGTTTTTTTTAAAAAAAAGATGTTGCAACTCCCAGCAGTCCAGTCAGCCTGCTCAATTATAAATTCTGTGGATACTGCAGAATAGCAATATCTGAGGGGTTATAGGTTTCCAACTCCTGCTCTCCATAAAAGTAAGAACATACAATTTGTTTCAGTGATGATGAGCTGGTACGATCTAATTATCTAATGTCTTGATGTTTTGCCAACAAGTGTGGCTGGCATTCTGAAAGTAATCTGTCAGCTCGGAAGGAATTGGGCAGGAAATGACTGAATTTCTTTATTTGTAATTTCTTTATCTTCTTTATTTGTAGCAGAACTAATCTCTAATTGGACTACATCTCTAGAATTCTGGAAAGCCATTTTCTGATTGGTTCTTTGTCAAGGTGAATATGTAATTGGTCTGATTTGAAGAAATTTCAAATAAGCTAATTTTTTGTTAGTGTTTCCTACTGTTTTCCCCCACCTCGTTTTTAGATAAGATTGCTTAAATTCTATGTGGTATTGGTTGAAACACTAGGACATCAGGTAATTAGACCATGACCTATAAGCCCCAAAGCTCATCAACATTGGATTGATGCTAGCAATGCAAGCCTGCATTAGTGTGTGTGTGTGTGTGTGTGTGTGTGTGCGCGCGTGCATGCGTATGTGTCTCTCTCTGTATCTGTGTGTCTCAAATTATTTATTTATACCTATACACCTATTTGTTCATATATTGCTGCCCATATCAAGTGACTCTGAATGATTAACAATAAAAAACAGCAAGAAACAATGAAAAATGCAAAATAAATAGAAACTTGGCAGCTGAGATAAAAGAAACAACAATAAAAAACTAACCATAAATAGAAATACAATACAAATATTTTAATAAAATTAATTCCGCAAACACTCCAATCCCCAAGATTAGCAGCACAGTCACCTCTCTAGGGCCTTATAAAAGACCGAGAAGGTCCACACCAATTTGATTTCCGGTGGGGATATTTGACAGATCTGTGATAGAAAAGGCTTTCTTCTAAGGTACCTCTTGGGTGGCAGTCCATATGGGATGGAACCTAGTACGTGCATTTTCTGCCAATGTTCTGACCCAACCTTAGCAGAAACAAGAAACAAACTCCTTATCATGAAAAAAAACCTTCTTTATTTTCCTCTTGTGAATCAGTTGCATTCACCCACAGAAAAGTCCAGACATTAGTCCTTTAAGGAGTTAACTGCAGTACGGACCTTATCAGTTCCTTGCAATAATTGCAAGGCAGTGCTGCAAATTAAATTCTGGCAAGCAGTCCTTGTGGCACAAAACATAATGAGCCAAAATTTTCAGAAATATGAACTGTTGTCTCCTATGACCACCAGTCCCCTTTCCTTCGATTTCTTCCCCTGCCAGGGAGGGGCAATTCAGCGTCCACATATGCTTTGCTTCCCAAGTCGACTCCTTATCCTCCATTGTTCTCCTCTCCTAACTGCTCTGCGCATATGTGCATCTGGAACAGGCCCCAGCTATTCTTCCTCCTCACTTATCTCAGCCTCCAAAGGCAGCTGCCTTTCCGGTGGCTGGGAAATGTTGGATGGCCCTGGCTCTATCTCTGCGTCCAATGCAGAGCATTCATCAGAGCCTTCCCCAGACTTCAGAGCTGGCCCAAGTTCCTCCCCAACCTCCTCCTCATCCGAGTCTGCCGCCAGATCCACTGGCAGCTGGCGGAACACATCAGCAGATCTGATGAGATTGGTACAGGTGACGGGGAAGAGTTGGTCTGCAGATACCATGACCCCATGCCATAGAGAGCTTTATTGGTAACCACCAACATTTTGAATTGAACCTGGAAATATACTGGTAACCAATGCAGCCTGTGGAGCAGAGGTGTAATATGCACCTTAATTGCCCATGTGTTGCATTTTTTATCAACTTTAGTTTCAGGATGCTCTCTAGGGGCAGCTCCATGTGCAGAACATTGTAATTGGAGGTGACTAATGTGTGAGTGACCATATCTCTCAGTCCAAGCAAGTGCCCGAATGCAACCCTTAGCAAATGTTCTTCTGGTCACATAGGCTGTCTGTTCCTCAAACAAGAGCTGAGAGTTGATGAATCCTGAATTGTGCACCACTTCCATTTGGGATAATGCAACCCCGTCCAGAGCAAGAGATGGAGAATCCCTGGAACCAGGGAGTCTAGAACTCAAAACTACTCAGTCTGGCTAGGATTGAAGCCTGATGTCCTCCACCCCAAACCCCTTCAGAAAAAAACTTCCACAGCCCAAGGTAGAGAAAGAGATCTGGATATAACTGATATACAGTATTAATATTTCAGTAGTGCTATCAGATGATCTTAGCCAGAGGCTTTAGGTAGATATTAAAGAGCTAAATACAGTTAACTGACTTTTAGTGGTATGTGGTTTAATATTTTTTTCCACTGCAGGAATTGCCTACAGATATACTGTTAATCTCTATATATCCAGCTCCAGTGCTTTGTATCAGTTTCCCCAATCTTCCATTTTTATTTATGGATCTACCTTATCTGTGCATAAATAGACCAACTTGCTTTCTGTTTCTTTATTTTATTTGTATATAAGCTAGAGACAAAGAAAAAAATTATACACACTTCCAATAAGCTCCTGTATTATATTCTCTTTCACACTTTTGACAACTCAGAATACAATCCTTGAGGATTTATGTATCTATGTACATTTTATCAATGTTGCATTTATCATATAGTATATCAGGCACAATCCTTGAGGGAAATAATGCTGAAATTAATTTACACAGTGACTAGTAACAACATCTCTCATCTCTGACTTTGACTTACAAGTGTTGTGTTTATTTGGGCAGGATATAACCAACTTTATCAGCAAAACACGTGATATTATGACAGCAACTGTCAGAGGCTTGGTAAATTCCCTCCCTCACCGAGATATAAAAGTCTTGTCACCACACTATAACAGATGTAGTGTTTGTGATCTAGGGAAGCAGATTATTTCCTTGCTACTACCTCATAGTTCCATATGCAAACATAAAACACCAGAAATAAAATCACTAGAAGATCATTGATTTAGCAAATTCACAATCAGCGACCACTGATATTTATCTCTAGTTCTTTCTCTCATATCTTTTTGAATAAAATAATCTAGATGCAACACCATCAGCTGTCAGGTACCCGAAGAGATCACTTGGTGTATCCTACAAATTACATAACTGAATTTGTCTTTATGAACTAATTTATGCTGGCATGTAAAGTACAATAAATAGATTCAAGACTTGGGTTACCTGTGAGGTTTGGAAAAATACCAGTTCTCTTTGGGATGGAACAACTAAAGAGAAGAAACCTCAAATGAGAATAAGGTGTTCAGTGCTTATGAAATTTATATTAGATATTGAGAAAGAAAAAAAGATATAGAAAACTTGTTATCCTTATGATGTTGCTTTCGTCTCATCCCTAGCTCATGAATCGTGACAACAAATTGTCCTGTTTTCTCTATAACTCAACAATATTCAACTGAGCCACAATATCTTTGTAAGTTTTATGTCTATTGTCACAGGTGAAATTAGGTGGCAAGCAGTGGTGGGATTCAGCCAGTTCACGCCACTTCGGGAGAATCGGTTGTTAACTTTCTGAGCAGTTTGGCAAACTGGTTGCTGGAAGAAATCATTAGGGCAGAGAACCGGTTGTTAAATTACTTGAATCCCACCACTGGTGGCAAGTATTGAGTGGAATCAGAATGATTATTGTTGGCTATTTCAGATTGAATCAGGCAGAGATATCCTCTCTTCCAATCTCTGGTCAGCTTTATCTGCTGGTATTGTGCTGTTCTCTAAAGAGCTGGACATGGCACTGCCCTGCTGGTGGTCTATCAAAATCATGCAATAGTACTAGAATGCGTGGGAATACAGAAATTGCTTTAATGGCCTTTTTCAATTTAGAATAATTACAGGACTTCCATCATAGTCTACCAAACGGAACAAAGAAGAATCTTTAAGTCAACAATACAAGAAAGGAAAGACAAAAGAATTCCAAATGAAACTGCTACATGTAACGCAGCTCCTCTTTGACTCCAATCTGTTTTCTTAAAAAAATGTATTCAGCTTGAATTTGACAGATTGGTGTGTAGGAAGAGTGTAGTATGTTTAAGAGTTGTCCTGCAGCCAGACCTGCCTCACACCTGCTCAATGTGTGACTGGTAAATATGTTTACTATTGGCTACTGATGTGTAGGAGAGGGAAGCTGCTTAGTAGAAGCAATTACTCTGTCTATAACTTGCTGCTCATGCAAAATCAGACAGCATTATCTGATACTGAGTCAGAATGGACCCAAAAAAGATAGGAATCAGCCATGAAGGGGTCAGCAAATTTCATTCAAGTATATCTTTCACTGGAATCAAGAATGGGTAGATAACATTTTAACTCAGTAAATGAGAATGTCCCACTATATCTCTTGTAATGCTAAGGATTTTGATTATTTCACAGCACTTTGCATATATTAATGCAGTCTTGCTAGCCTTGAAATATGTTGGAATAGGGAATTCTGGGAATTATAATCCTATCATATCTTGAAGTCAATAAATTATAGAAAGCCAAATGCCAGAATCTAATGTATGCTTTTGAGGGATAAGAAAACTTTTTAACATAGTTCACATCACAATCACTATTAAATATTCATTACAGCAGCGACAGTCTTCTAAAAACACACTGAATGTTGTGACTTGGCCTGGAAGGACCAAGGTCAATTAGTGTTGTATACTTAGACAGGATCGTTTTACACATAATCTTTATTACTTATTAGCCCACACAATCCAATTTATAACAACTTTATTCTGTTTATAAGGAAAGTTCTCCTTTTTCCACATTAACATAAGTGAGCATTCATTTTACTAGTAAAAATTTCCATGAGAGCCTGCTACAGGAAATAAACACTGACTCACAGGATAACATAAATTGCCACAGTACTCCTGCGCCCCAAATATTTTTTAAAAAAGGTGTCTGGAAGGCCTAAAAACTATTTCATTCATGTTTCAATTACTATTTTGAAATAGAGTATTTCCTTTGCTTTCAGAAAATGACCTCAGTGTTTCATGCCTTATCATCTAAGCTAGTCGTATTTGAATTAATCTATCATAAACTGCCTTTAAAATCTTTTTGTAAAACTTTTTTTTTTTTAAAAAAAAAAGATTTTGAAAAGCAGATTGATGCCATGTGGTAGGATGTTGAAGTAATGGCATTTCAAATTTACAGAGGAACAAAGCAGCATGGTGTAGAACTGAAACAAATGAATAAAAATCTGGCATAATTGCTAGAATATGCCAATTAAAACAATCAGTGAAGCTGAACATTGAAAGCTCCTTATGTGCAAGTATTTTGTCTGTAAGATTAATGTTTATGGAAGAACATTCTAGGCTAATCTCCTCACTCAGTTACATGCTGAGATTATTCTTACTGTAAGTACTTTAAGCCCATTTTAGCTCACCGGCAAAGAAAAGATATTGTGTCAGTTCAGGGCACGTTTATTCTTTCAACTGCCAATTTAATACTGTCATGAAATGAAGTGAAACTAGAGCCATTGAAAAATGAGAAGGGCCACAAGCATACTTCATCTCAAGATATTTGATGAAGGATAAGAGGGTACTCTTCCTTTCTGCATTTCATCTTCAACACTGGATCAGTTTATTTGTTCTCTCATTATAGAATAGCATTTTGTACCTCGTCAATAGAAGTCAGCTAACTTTGGGGTATTACATCTTTCTCCATAAATGTCAACAAATAACAAAGCAACTACCATTTGATCTTCTGTCTCATTAACTCTTTGGCCTGACAAAATTTGTCAAGTTATAGGACCAGCCCTGACTCCCAAGATTTTCAGACCTACAAAGACAAATATGTTTTAAAACAACTTTTGGGTATTCATGGATGAGATCAATTTTTAAATGAAATTTTTTTAACAGTGAAATTATTCCAATTTTCATCTGTTATATTATTCCTCAGTATGGGTACTTTGGTCTTGTGGAATTTTCTACAAAAGAGCTTTTCTCCAGCAATGGAAGGGTTGTCTTTGGATATAACCTTGCTAAAAATCCTTGTTTACCAACATGTCATTTTAACATACAGGGACCTGTCATTTCATTTGCAATTAGTTTGTTTTTAAAGTAGAATTGTTACAACTCATCAGGTTAAGATTTTGGCAACAGTATCTATCTTCATAAGCTGATATAGTATTCGTTAAACACTGAAGAGCATTGGTATAAATGAAAAAATGAAAAAAAAACCACAGTAGAAATCTGATTAAAACAACTCCCAGTTTATAAATGTTAATAATCCATAAATAACAATGAAAACTTGAGGGGAAAGGCATTGATATTGCACAAGATTTCATTTGTAAATTCTGATAAAAGGTTGAAAACAAAGAGATATTAGATTTGAATTTGGATATTAATTGAAATCAGTCAAGAATAAAACAATCTGGTGAAATGAAATTGTAGTGAATAGTTGCTGGAAAGAGTGATTTACAGATTTCTATGGGAATGATAGTGATATGAGAGTGGAATTAAAGTGAACTATATCATGCTAAGTAAAGGTAAAGGTTCCCCTCGCACTTACGTGCTAGTCGTTGCTGACTCTAGGGGGCGGTGCTCATCTCCGTTTCAAAGCCGAAGAGCCAGCACTGTCCGAAGACGTCTCCGTGGTCATGTGGCCAGCATGACTCAACGCCAAAGGCGCACGGAACGTGGTTACCTTCCCACCAAAGGTGGTCCCTATTTTTTCTACTTGCATTTTTACGTGCTTTCGAAACTGCTAGGTTGGCAGAAGCTGGGACTAGTAATGGGAGCTCACCCCGTTACACGGCAGCACTAGGGATTCGAATCGCCGAACTGCCGACCTTTCGATCGACAAGCTCAGCTGTCTTAGCCCTGAGCATGCTAGGTGTCAGGCCTGGAAACCATACTAGACTTTAGGGTTCCAGACACTGCCACATTTTTCCCCCTGAGGGGAAGAAGGGGGGCTGAGGGGTATGGTAACATTCTTCAAGCGGTCAAGGTCGGATGGTGTTCACATCTGCAGGAAGAGTGGCAAGAAGATATTCGAATGAACTGGGAGAACGTGGGACCATGTGACCATCAAAGGGGTCAGGGGGGTGGGACTCTTGGGGTTTGTATAACTGGGAAAAGAATCCGGAAATTCAGTTTTGGAATTTCACTCATCGTGTGCCAGTTTCCTCATGCTAGTAAAGAACTCTGAAAAACAATGGCTTCTGAGTTTTTTTATGCAGAAGAGGTTTTTCTGGAACCTTGACACTAGGGCCCCACAAAAATAAATGGACTAATAAATGCTATGAGAATGTTGAAAATGACAAGACTACAATAAAAGAAGGAACAGAAAGAAATAATCACCATTATAGTTTAAAACTAACTTTCATATATAATTACATTGATGAGGCACAACATAAAATACAGTGGAAGTATCATATAATACCTCATTTACATCAAATACAAGGAAACATTTAGGATATCCTAAGGATTCTTCAAGATGAATAGAAAATTTGGCTGTTTTCTGGATGATATAAAACTTTCTTTTCTAAAAGGAAATAAATCAAATTTCTAAGCACCCAGGAAGATGTGGTAGTGGGGGTGAAGTAAGTTCCATATGATAATCCAATAAGGCTGTACTATTGTACACTGTGCAACTTGAGAAGATCTAAAACATGCATGTTATTTGCTTATGAAATGGCCATGCAATTTATTTAATGTATGTGTGAAGGATGCCTTTGGGCCTGATGACTGAAAAAAAATGCTGATATTGTTTCCTTATAGAAAGGGAAAAGAACCAAAATGACTGCAAAACCTCTAGGGAGATTAGTTTGATAAATATATCTGGGAAAGTGTTTGGCAAAATTGTAATTAGAATGGTATGAAACAATAACAGTGAACAGTGAAGTTTGAGAAGTACTCTGTGGCTCCATGCTAGGCAAGAAATGTGCATGCCAGATTTTTCTTTTTCAGCTGGTTATTGAAAAAAATAATAGTGTGAGAAATTTAATTATATGTTTGAAGAAAAAGCATAGGGAAAGATGAATTATGGAATAGGATTCAATTATAGAATATCTTGTGATAATACGGAGTTAGAAGTTGATTATTAAATGCAGTAAGACACTATATGATGAAAATAAAATATGAGTGAGAATAAATGGAATACTCAATGAATGGTTAAATAATGAGCAGTGAATAACACAAGGATGTCTGGTATGTTCAACATATTTATGGATAGATATTTAATAAGGAATGCTTCTGGTGATATTAACCCTGTATTAGTTGGAAATATTTATGTATGTGTACATTTGCATGCAGCTTATGCTAAAATACCACATGATTGATTATCTTATGGCTTGACCATAGCAATGCTTCTCTGCATGGGGCTGCTCTTCAATACCAGCCAGAAGCTTCAACTGATCCAGATGTCGTGGCTTAAACAGTAATGGTCATGCCTTAGTATGCTCATGTAATTTACATTGTGAACTGCACTGATTGACAATTTGCTTCTGAGTGCAATTCAGGGTGCTTATTGTTACTTACAAAGTCCTGTATGACATGGCGCCTAGTTACCTGATGGACAAATAACTGTCTGCCAAGACATTTGTCTGACAGAATTGATCCTGCAGAGCTGACTTACTTCAGGTTACTTCAATTAAACAATATCATCTCTCAGGACCTTGGAAGAAGTGTCTTCTGGAATGAAGTTCCGCCGAGATCTGGATAACTTGCATTCTGCTGTTGTTTAGAAGAGCTGTTAAGACCTGGATGTTTACCCAAACTTTTGGTGAGGGAAATTAAGAATTCTCACTTCATCATACTTACCATCTTTTTTCTTTATTTTTTATTGTAGTTTCATTGTTATAAACCACCTGGAGTCTTTGAGAGTCTTGTGGCATACAAGTTTAATAAATTTAATTGTTGGGGTTATTTGGAAATGTTAAATCATAGGGTATGTGCTTGTCAGAAACAACAAAATGGATGTTTATTCATGTGTTTCTTCTCACTTTGTTACACAAAAGTAATTATGACAAATACAAAAGGGAACAAATTATTTAAATTAAGTATATTGGGCAAAACCAAGAGAGATAGGGTCAAAAATGAATGGGTACTGAAATGAATGTGGACTGAATACAAAAGTGATTGATTTGACTAAAAGAACTATGCTGAGGTTGTTTTGGCATATAGTGAGAATCAGTGAGAAACAGCTTGCAAAAGAAATGAATGAAAGAAGAATAAATGGATCAAAAGAAAGACAGAGAAAGTCATAGTTGAAGGGCATTGATGAAATCCTCAGAGAGAAACAGGGATAGGCAACAAATTTAAAGAACAAAAGTGATGTATTGATGTAATGAAAGAAAAAAATGGTATGCGGGACAGAAAAATATACCCTGTTTCCCCCCAACATAAGACATCCCCTGATAATAAGCCCAATCGGGCTTTTGAGCGCATGGCAATAAGGCCAAGCGCTTATTTCAGGGTTCAAAAAAATATAAGACAAGGTCTTATTTTTTGGGGAAACACTGTAGAAAAGTAAAATAAATACTGTTGGTGTATATATTACATTTAGATTTCTCTCTCTCTCTTATTTTTGGCCTTTCAGTTTACTTTTTCTTATTATTTCTTATTATTTTTAATACCTTGTAAGGCATTGCATACTTCAAAAGGAAACAGCATGATGGATATGTACATAGCTGGTTTTTAGACTAAGTATTTGATTCTGCAGCATCATAGTCAACATTGCTTTCACAACTTACTGCATCATTAATATACATGTTTGTTTTCATTTTACAAAATTAAAGAGTCAAGTTCCTATTGTAAAAAGCTCCTGATCCAAAGCATTCTAATATCCTTTAAATGTGATGCATTGTAACTTCTGTAATGCTGGCTGTGGGATGCTGAAATATATTGCTCAGCATTTTTAAAGGGCAAAAGAGAAGGCTGAACTATCAGTTACAGGAAGACAATGCGATGGCAAGGGTGAAGCAATGATAAAACTAGAATCAGTGTGATGAAACATATGCAGGATTTGGTCCATTATCAAATCCCCATAAAAATGTATAATGGGGAATTATTTAAAGAATGAGAGCCAATTTAGCATACTATGATGAGGCATTGGGCTGGAAACCAGAAGATTGTAAATTCTAGTCCTGTCCTTAGGCATAAAGCCAACCAGGTGACCTTGGGCCAGTCATTCTCTCTCAGCCCTAGGAAGCAGGAAAGGACAAACCATTGCAAGAAAATTGCAGGGACTTGTCCAGAACCAGATATGACTGAATGGAAAAAGGTAAAGAACAGCATAGTTGTTAAGCCAGTTAAATCTTTAATATTCCATGCTCCCATCATAGTGATGTTTAAATTGTTTTTCTTTCCTTTTTTTTATTTACATTTATATCCCGCCCTTCTCCGAAGACTCAGGGCGGCTTACAGTGTGTAAGGCTGTAGTAACCACCAAGAGAAGACGAAGAAAACTTTTAATGAGTTGTTTGAGATGGAAAAACAGAAGGGCTTGCCCTTTCAATACATCATTTCCTATTTTATAGGGAATTTTTGGCTCCTCTTATATATGCAACACCAGTCTGGTGGCCTACAATATTTGATTTAGGGAAATGATTTAAGCAGTTAAGGCTAATAATTTAGCCTTAACTAAAGAAGAATGGGTTTTAAAGAAAGCTTTGAAAAAGGAGAGGGTAAGATGTTTTGGGAGCACCTAAAAAGAGACAGCAACTGAAGGCGATGATTATAATAATGTCAGAAATACATTGGATTATAAATGCCATATGAAGTAGACAGCTTGCATAATAATTTCTTTAGAGCTCAGCAGTCAGCTGTCTAAAATATGCTGGGCTTTCACACAGTAAGGCAACCAGTTCAATGCTTTTATTAGAGAACTTTCGAATTAAAAAGCTAAAACATTAACAACTGGAGCAGCATATACATTCTTGGGCAGTGCTGATGTATGCATAATAGAGACTTTAAAGCAGCATCAAATTGGTGTGAGAAAGTCTTCTTAAGATCAGTTGAACATTTTCTTGATGACTTGAATGGGATTATATTGAATTGTCTGGGTCAAAATGTGAGACTATTGTGTGTGGCTAGGTTCTCAGTTCTTTAATGTTTTTTTATAGAATAAAGCCCTACATGCTTTATGTTGCTAGTTCAGAAATGGTTCATGGTTTCTGGATGTACAGTAGAAACTCTCTTTTGTTCCCCTTTCTTAAACTGATGCAAGTAAGTAATTTTTGTTAGCTGTGTTGGTTTTTATTTTTTTTCCTGTAAATATGTAGAAATGTCTGGGACAAATAGGGCAGCAGAACATTATACTTCCTATGATTCAGTAATTACATACTGTACTTTAAGACAAGGATTATGTGTAATCCACATCTAAGTAAGTTGTTTTGATTCGAATGAGAGAGAGGAACAATTTAGACAATTACTTTATTAACATTTTTCTTAGACTGTAAATTTCTGCCGCAGGCAAGAGTTAGGTGCATTGTTTGGGAGGAAAGAACTACTTTCATAAATAAATTGGCATGGATTTGCCACTAGATCATAAACTTTTTTTACAGCAATGTTTAGCATTAAAAACTGCACAAAAATGTATTTATTTATTTTTACTTATTGGGCAATTGGGTATTTCTCCTTACTATCCAATAAAATGACATACTCTGGAAGGAAAGATCTGGAGGCAATATCAAGCTCTTTGCAAAAGTATCATTGCAAAATTTATTTATGGAATCTAACATCAATGATAATGTTGAATGTAGCCTTGACAATAAAAAAGAAAAATATTTGAGTGAACAAATTTTGTTCTTGTTTAAACTAGCATAGTTGTTTCTTATAAGCCATAGTTTATTAAATTCACACATTTCTCCAAGCTATCTTTTGTTTCAGACATGTTCTGTTTTAGTGGTCAGTTTCTGATATGCTAAGCTATAAATCTTGGGTTTTAAAATGCAGATGGGTGGGCTCATGCATCATATTAAACCAATATATATAACATATAAATCATATTATAGTTTTGACTTGTAAATGCAAGATTTGGTAAGTCTACATTCATTTGGTTTCCCTTTTGGAAATTTTCCAAGGTCAAAGAAAATAAGGATACTCAAATAATCCTTTTTAATATTTGTTTAATAGTTTGACCTTACTCTACTGTCTGGTTGGTTAACATAAATCTGTTACTAACAATGAGCAAATGAGTTTGGTGGTCTGTTAACATGCTTCCATCATGCAATATGATTTTAAAAACCTGTACTATTTCAAAAATACTTTATAGGGGAGAACAAATATTTTTTGCAGTCCATTTCATGTAAACCAAATTTACCAATATATTTCAATTTTGGAATGGAAATCATTACATTAAATAAATTAAATATATAATCTTTGGGAATGGGCCATTTATTGGATACTTTTCAAGATACCATCTCTCTTCAACTTTCCCTGTATAAGAACAAAGTTCATATTTGTGTTTGTGGGTTTGCTTGACATAGGGTGTTACTAATTAGATACCAATTGTCTGATTGACAGTATAATACTAGCATTATTGTAGCCTTTCTAATGATGAATACTGAATTATCCCTTTGTTCCCATGCCATTTTGGTAACCTTTCAAATCATAATGTCACGAGTTTAGCTGCATGCATATATACTGCCTGAGTTATTTTAAAGAAACCAAAACATCTAGAGATATGGGCATCTGTTGGACTTCAAACCTTTTAATTGTTAATATCATCGGTATTATCTTACTTACTCACATAATAAGTATAATGACAGCATATTGATCTATTGATCCAGTTAAATATGTTACCGTATTTTTCGGAGTATAAGATGCACCGGAGTATAAGATGCAGCTTAGTTTTTGGGGAGGAAAATAGGAAAAAACAAACTGCCTACCAGGTATTCATCTGGCTAGTGTCCTTAGTCTGGTCAGCTTCAGCACATTAGTTTGCTGGTTTTGAGCGCGTGCATGCTTTTTATCCCCTTGGGGATAAAAAACAGCTTTTAAAGCAGGGTTCTCCAACCTTGGTCCCTTTAAGACTTGTGGACTTCAACTCCCAGAGTCCCTCAGCCAGCAAAACTCTGGGAGTTGAAGTCCACAAGTCTTAAAGGGACCAAGGTTGGAGACCCCTGTTCTAAAGCACAGCTGATCTTTGGAGAGAGAAGCAATAAGAAAAGCAAGCAAAGCATGGAGATCGCTTCACTCGCTACGCCTCGTTAGGGCTGAAAAACAGCTTCCAAAGCACAGCTGAGAGTCGGAGGGAGCAGGCAAAGCATGGAAGCTCGCTTCACTCGCTAGCTCCTCGTTAGGGCTGAAAAAAAGCTTCGAAAAGCTACATTCAGAGGATAAGACACACCCAAATTTTCAGCCTCTTTTAGCGGGGAGGAAGTGTGTCTTATACTTTGAAAAATACGTAAGTCTCTTGTTACTGAAGCCTCTGATCATATAAACAGAAACAGAAATAAGATACAATTTGCTCATTTTAAAAACCCCATTGTCTTTATAGAATTTCACAATCCTATATTCTGTTTGTTCACACAACACACATAACAGTCCCAAACCATAATAAATACTGTACAGAAATTGAAAGAGTAAAACCTCTTTATGTTTATTCTACAAACACATTTTTCAAAGAAGAGAACATTTTGGACTTTTATGGATGACCACACTTCAGTTTGAGGCAAGGTCTGAATGGAAATGATAAATTATCTGGACAGTTGGAACATTACCTATTAATACAGATATATGGAATTTGTTCTGCAGATTTTATTAGAACAGGAACTTCCCCCAGAACACTCATGGTCAAGTTAATTCTATGAATTGCAAATTTAGGCGGAAATCTTCCATAGTTAGCATTGATGAAGGTAGAGAAAGTCATATATTGTTAACCCTCAAAATAAAGGAGAAAACATACCAAAGAAGACTTAGTTGATGTTTCTTTGTGATATATTAAGAGTGTTTCCCCCAAACATGAACATTTTTCCTATATGGGAACATTTAGGCATGCAACACTTCATGGCAAGGAGCTGGGCTATCTGAGGGACACATTAAATCTGTCAGGAAGGCATGCTGCAAATACCACACTAGCTAGTGACCTATTTTTGTGGGCCTCAGGAGACGTACTTTCTATTCCATGGTGTCCACCTAATGAAACATTCTTCCCCTGCAAATTAGATAAGTTCCATTTCTTTTGATAGGGTATTCTGGAACTCCCTGAAGACCTGATTATATTATCAAGCCTGGGGCTCTCAGGGAACTGCTGATACATTTAGATACACTTAGATGGCTCTATTGTTGAGGTAGCCGTTCTTGTCTTCTCTTGTCTATTTGTTTTTATGATGTTAATTTCTTAATGTAGATTTTTATATAATTTTTGAATTTGTTTTTATATTTGTGGTTTTTATCTCATTGTTGTGCATCATCCAGGGTTGTTTTTCATGAGATGGGCAACTATACAAATCTGATTAATTAATTAATTCTTTATTTTGATCCTAAAGGAAATAGTACCAGAAATACACAAACTAATGACAAAAGTACACCAACCAGTCTTAGAATTGACAATGAAGAGACTGAAGTGATGGACAGTTTTTGTTATTTAGGACTGCCTATCAACAGTTAAATAGATCCAGTTTGGTATGGTGTTTAAGGCATCACGCTAGAAACCTGAGGAGACCACAAGTTCTAGTTCTGCTTTAGGCGCAAAGCCACCCAGGTGATCTTGGGCTAGTCACTCTCTTTCAGCCCTAGGAAGGAAGCAAACCACTTCTGAAAAACCTTGCCAAGAAAAGTGCAGGGACTTGTCCATGTACTTTCTCAAAATCAGACACAATTGAATAATAATAATACGAAATCCGATATAGATATCTCATTTGCTCTGTATACTTTCATTTTGTGTAAATAATAATAATAAATAATAATAATAATGATGATGTTTAATGAATAAAAGAAATATTAATAATAATATAATAATGTTAAATGAGTAAAAGAAATAATAATAATAATAATAATGATGATGATGATGATGATGATGATGATGATGATGATGATGATGGTGATGAACAATGTGAGCAGAGGTCCAGCTAATTTTTTAACCTTTAATGTTCCATATTCCTCATCATTAATATAAATTTAAGAAATTAAATGAGTAAATCACAAAATATCAGCAATTACTCTCTGGTAGCAAAAGCTGGACTTTGAAGGCACAAAACCAAAAGAACATTGATGATTTTGAATATTGGTTGTTGGAGTAGACTCTTCCTATAATGTCACTGCTCAATATAAGTGCCTGCTTGCTTTTGCTGGGCAACTAGGCTGACTGTCATGGTGACTCTGCTGGAAAATATCTTTTTGGCATTTACTTTCATATCCTTTCTAGGAACACACCTTGCCACCTTGCCACAGGCAGCACAACAGGACTTGGTGGTGATGGGGAATCTTTGGGGAACATCTTGTTTTAAAAGATGTACAAATATATCAGCATGCTGATAGATTTTACAAATTAATCAAATGATTATTTTTTTAAAAAAATAATAATTATAAATTAAATTATAAATAAGAGCTACATCTTGACACTTTATTAAAATTTAATTCTGCAAATTAGATCCAGAGTGCTTCAAGTTTTCAAATTTGATGATTATATTTTTAATAGCTATTTTCTTAAAATCAGTGGATTTTAAGTCCTGCTCAGATATATTTTGAATTGTCTTCTGTTCTTGCTTTGCTGGGTCAATCTTGTTTTTCTACTCCACTATAGCCAGCCTTCTCAAGTGGTTTTCTTGGAACTGACCTTGACTTGGCTTCTTGATTTTACCACCATCTCCTCTTTAAATTAGATGTTTCAACTTGGCTCCTTCATTTGGAAAATTCATACACGGTGTACTGTCTCTCCTGATGACTAGTTTCATAAGTATGTATTTATAGATTTTCTTCATCAAACATCTTTCCATGGAGCTTATAATAATTCAGTCAAATCTTTCATATACCAAAGCAAATTGCATTTCATAGCAGCAGTAATTGTTGATAATGCAATCATTTTCACATTGCTGGACTCCAGCACAAAATTGCTGAACTAATATGTCAAAAAGTTTGCTTCTATTTATTTCACTCTGAGTAGAGGCAATGTTTTCCAATTCCACTTTGAGTGTGAATTTACTTAGCAGCACTTAAGATAATTATGTCAACACCAGCTATTGCAAATGAGAAAGGAAATTTTGTCTACATTTAAATTCTAAAGATTTATTTTTTTAAATAAAATTTATAAGTTTTTAGGGTTCCATAAAACTCTTGGTTGCTTTTATGGCAACTAAAAGCAACTCTTTGAAGATTGCAGATGTCACTAGATGATTTGGGAAATTATTTTTTAATGCTGGTTGAAAACAAATTTTATATTGTTTTAGTATCTGGTTAATTTCGGCAAATTCAAAACATCAAGGTTGAACCAAAGTTAAAACTTGCATAGGTGATCATGAGGAAAAATAAAGCAATAGCCTGTGCTGGAAAAAATGCAATGATAAACCATTTCCAGACTGATGCCAAGAAAGCGTGTCCATGTCCATGCAGAACCCAAATAGATTGTACCATCTAACCAACCTTGAATGATTAAAAACAACAACAACAACTAAGCATGATCAGACATGATTAAAACTGTATAGGGATGGGACTTGTAAAATAAGAGGAATGTGAGTTTTCCTGAAATACAACATAAAATGTTTCTTTTCCATTTCTGTTACTTTAAAAACACAAATCAGACCCACAGATTTGTTTTATGTTAATAGAAAATATTATATAATTCAACATCTTATGAACAAAAAAAGGAAACCTTTGCTAATTAATGACTTCTGATACTTTTGCTAAAAAGCAAATCAATGTTTCACCACACCCTGAACTATTACTCTTAGGTCATCAAAAGCTGCTTGTTATAGTTGTTCCAGATTAGCAAACAATAATTTTAACCAAGGAGTCACTCCTATGTTCATTCAGTTGCATGATTCATAAATTATTCTATTAAACTAGACACTTGTGTGAACAAGAATGTTCTCAAAGTTGTTCAACATCAAAGCGGATCAAAAGAAGGTGATAGGATGATATGTAACCCGGCATCCTGGTTAACAGCAGTCATATATACCACTATAGCTATGTTATTTTCGTGGGATGGGTAAAACATTTACCACATATATTTTGCTAAACCCTCAGGATGTGTACTCAAGAAAAATGCTGTAATTAGTCAGCCATAATGTACCACTTTTTCTTTGTGGACATACATTGTAAAGGTTGAGTTGAAGGTGGCCCAAGGATTACCGGTAATTTAGCAATGATGACAATGATGATACGATATACAAGAATATGCTCCAGTTGCAAGTTCTAAGCTTTGTAAGACCAACTGTTACTTTACCGTACTTTGTTACTTTAAAGAGGACGTGATCTGGTACTTTCTTATTGACGTTGCTCAATTTCTGGGAAGGAATACAATGCAGGAAAATGTCCATTCCTTCAACAGTATTCCCTTTGTAACAATTGAGTTTTTTAAAAATAAAACTTTAATATTTATTTATTTATGTATTTATAAAATGTATTGGCCATCCATCTTTTCACAGAGTAACTCTGAGTGGTTTGCAAAACATAATAAAGGCAGGGAAGAAAAATCTAAATAGCACAGCACAGCACAGCACAGCACAGCACAGCACAGCACAGCACAGCACAGCACAGCACAGCACAGCACAGCACAACACAACACAACACAACACAACATAAATATATTTGCTGGGAAATATATTTTTGGGAAACCATTATTGGCAAATGAAACAGACTTCTTTTATTGATATACTGAGACAAAATTTTAATAAATACTCTCTACTTTTTTCATGAAGGATTGCATGAAACATTCTAGAATATGATTTCTCACATTTGATAAAATGTTTTATAAAAGTCATTTTATAAAAATACTTTCTTAACGTGAAATAAAATTTATTTTCCATCTTGCTTACAAACTTTTCAGCATGTATAAAGGTATAACATTGACTTACAAGACTAAAGTTCTCCTTCTGGTCATCCAGTAAAAGTATGGATACATATTAGCTAAACCATGGTTCAGTTTGTGAGCACTTAGTTGAGTAACATGCCAATATGTTCAGTGTAGTTTTCTCATTGATCCATACAACCCTATATAATGCTGTTACTAATCTAGGTCTAGATCAACTAGTATCTAGCAACACTAGACTCAACAACTGCCTCGACCTCATCTTCTGCAAAAGCTTAAACTCAATTTATGGACTACAAATAAAAGAACCCTTTTCTAACAGTGACCACAACATGATTTACTTTTGTCTCAATATACGCCCTTACAAAAATCACCATAATAATGGTTACTACAACTTCAAAAAAGCCAACTATGATCTCATAGACCTCTCATTTCTTGATTGGCAAATTCTATTCTCTGACTGTAACACTGCCGAAGACCATTATAACATTTTCTTGCTCGAAATCGATAGAATTATTAAACTATATATGCCACTAATCACCACCAAAACCAGGCAAAACAAATTACCCATATCAATAAGAAGGCTCCAATCCAAAAAAAATCCCTATGGCAAAAAAACAAAACTGGCTTTGTAGCTAACTTTAAAAGCCACTAGAAAAATATATGCCACCAAATAAAGACTGAATGCACCAATTACCACATCAAACAAGAAGAAAACCTTCTGCACACAAAATCCAACCACACCTTCTATAATTTTGTAAACAACAAACTTAAAGACTCAAGATCCATCCCACTCCTAAAAGGACCTAATGGTAAAGAATGCAGTGATGAAGCAGTTAAAGCAAACCTCTTTAACACATTCTTCAATTCAGTCTTTGTAAACAGCAATGGCTCATGCCCAACATTCCCTAGTCGTACCACTAATAACTACAACGATCTAACACAAATAGATTTCATAGAAAATAAAGTTGAAAAGGCTCTACATAGACTAAAACCATCTTTATCTATTGGACCTGAGGGACTATGTGCATACTTCTTTAAAAATGCTTTCCACTGCTATAGCAGAACCCCTAAGCATAATCTTTGAAAAAACTTTCAGGACCAGCTCCCTACCCAACCTATGGTCACTAGCCACAGTCATCCCTATCTTCAAAAAGGGAGACCCCAGCCTAATCAAAAATTACAGATCAATCCCTTTATGCTGTGTCACCTGCAAAGTCATAGAATCAATCATCAACCAATTCACTACCCTCCACCTAGAAACAAACAACCTACTCTCTAATAAACAATTTGGTTTCAGAAAAAAATTATCTTGTAATCTACAACTTCTACACTGCAAAAACATATGGACTACAAATCTTGTTCAGGGCAAAGCAATAGATGCAATTTAGATAGACTTCTGTAAAGCCTTTGATTCAGTGGTACATGACAAACTACTTCTAAAACTGAAATCCTATGGCATCTCCGGATCCCTCCATAATTGGATAACTGTGTTCCTGTCAAACAGACAACAAGTGGTCAAAATAGGGAGTGTCCTATCAAATCCTGCACCTGTTCATAGCGGTGTCCCCCAAGGCAGCGTTCTAGGACCAACACTCTTCATACTATACATAAATGACCTTTGTGATCATATTATAAGTAACTGCATTCTCTTCGCTGATGATGTAAAACTATTTAACACAACCAACAATGCTGCTACTCTTCAAAAAGACCTTGATTTTGTGTTGGAATGGTAAAAAAATTGGCAACCCCAAATCTCAACCAACAAATGCTCTGTCTTACACATTGGCAAAAAGTATCAGAACACAAAATACAAGCTGAGTGGACACGACCTTGTAGATGACCCTCATTCTGTCAAGACCTTGGAGTACTCATATCAAATGATCTAAGTGCCAAAACCCACTGTAACAACATCGCCAAAAAGGCATTAAGGGTTATAAACCTAATCTTGTGTAGCTTCTTCTCCGGTAATATTACACTACTAACCAGAGCATACAAAACATTTGCTAGACCAATTCTCAAATACAGCTCATCTGTCTGGAACCCGCACTGCATATCAGACATTAATATAATTGAACATGTCTAGAAATATTTCACAAGAAGAGTGCTTCATTCCTCTGCTCGCAACAAAATACCTTATGCCACCAGACTTGAAATTTTTGGCTTAAAAAATTTAGAACTATGCCACCTTCGGTATGACCTAAGCATAGCTCATAAAATCATCATGCCCTACCTGTCAATGACTACTTTCAGCTTCAACCTCAACAATACACAAGCATACAATAGATACAAACGTAAAGTGAACTGCTCCAAATTCGATTGCAGAAAATATGACTTCAGTAACAGAGTGGTCAATGCCTGGAATGCACTACCTGACTCTGTGGTTTCATCCCAACCCCCCAAAAATTTTAACCTTAAGACTAGCTACTGTTGACCTCACCCCATTCCTAAGATGTCTGTAAGGGCATAAGAGCACCAGCGTGCCTACCGTCCCTGTCCTAATGTTCCCTTTAATTGTATTCATTTTATGTATTCAATTCATGCTTATACTTATATATATTATCTAATACGTATCTGACAAAATAAAATAAATAAATAAATAAATAATTTTTATAATACATTGAAGCATCAGCTAACTTAGTGATAATGGACCTTGTTATCTGCTAGTAAATTTTGATGTGGAATACCATCGGCATCAATTTGCAAGGGATTGTGGAATTACAGTTGGACTTGCTGGAATAAAATGTAATTATCTGGTTAGTTGTTTAGTGCACTGTGCACTGTAAATCCTTACATCTATTTTCTCTGGGTAACATTTGTCGTGAGTACTATAGCTAAAGAATGTTTTCCAACAGGGGAATTCATCTGACATGATGATTTAGTCAAAATTACTCATATTTAAATCTCATTCATTTCACAAAAAAGAGTTAATCCTGTGCTTAAATCCCGTTCACCTTTTCAAAGTTTTTTCATTTTTCTGAATTGTGCCAATGCTTTTTAATCAATTCATTACAAAGTTTAGCTGTTAATTGGTTGCCCTTTATTGACTGATCAATTAATTTAATAAAAAAAATGATTAAAATTTAAATGTATTCATAATATACACTCAAATGGATGCACTTTTGAGATAATGAAGACAGTAAGATGGCTCACAATCTAATAAACAAACCATCTTCATCACAAAAACTGTTTTAATGTTTTATTTCTCTATTCCCAGCAAAATTTAAATGATCTAAAAAAAATTAAATCCAGTTAACTTGTAATCTCTTCTTACTGACCAATGTAATGATACAAATGATTAAAGCTACAGCACCAACGAATGCTGACAGTATGTTTATTAATATTAATACAAAGTTCTTTTTAGCATAATCAGTAGGTTACCTCTGACTGAACCAACCGCTCGAAAAATTATATGGCTATGAAAGCCTGATCATCAGAAAAACTGAACAAAGGGGGAAAAAACGATCACTTTGAAGTATGTGCTGTAGAATTTTGCTGAGAAAGCTTTGGAACACAAAGAACAAAACAAAAAAAAAATCAATTCTGTACTAGGTTAAGTCCAGGCAGATTGCAGACAGAAGTCAGTGTGATTAAATACTTATCTTTAATGATAAGTTTATAAGAACACAAATAAGCAATATGCTGTTATGCTCCTCATTGAGTCACCATGCGTCAGAAGTAACTAAATGACAGAATAATGAGGATTGTATAGATTGGCGTTACTTTACTTACTTATGTATGTAAGCTGGGGAAAAACATGCATGCTTCAATGAATGAGAGGTTAAAAATGCAAATTAGGATGATTTGTAAAGATATAAAACTATAGAAGGGTACATATGTATGGTGTTGATGGAAACTAGATTTAATTGGGTTCCCCCCTCCCTTATTTCCTGACTTTAATTTCATTTCTAACTACCACTTACTCTTTCTTGACTTTTCATAATATGGCTCTCCCCAAAAAGAACAATGTAATGTGTCCCTGCAGTTTTGTTGGCAAGGTTTTTCAGAAATGGTTTGCCTTTGTCTCCTTCTTAGGGCTGGGAGGGAGTGACCGGCCCAAGGATACCTAGCTTGATTTGTGTCTCAGGCAGGATTAGAACTCATGATCTCTCAGTTTCTAGCCTAATGCCTTAACCATTACATCAAACTGGCTCTCTAATATGAAATTACCAAAGTTTAAATAAAAACCGTGCAAAATTGTGATCAGTTCTCTTAAGTGCCAATCCTGACTGCTGCCCAAGTTGCTAACTTTTAAAAAGGAATTTCCAGAGCCATGTTCTTCCTTCTTATGGTCCTTTCTCTTGAAGCTGAACTGATCTGGACAGCCCTTCATGTAGTGAATACTTTCAAGCAGAACATTGTCCTCTGGCAGCTCTCTCCCCCCACCTTTTTTTGTCAAGTACAACACATAATAGTAGAAATTAGGTTTATAAATATACACTGAGAGTGATTTAAAAACAAACCTTGATGTACTGTCTCTTTAAATTAGCCCAACAAGTTTTGCAATACACAGAATTGGTCAGCATTTAATTCCTCCTGCAATAGTCCTCTCATCTCTATCAGAACCTGATTCTAACATTAGAAAGCATCCTTTCTAATTTCCCACATATAATATATTGCTACTTTTTATCCTTTGCCTGTGTCTTTTTTACAGTTAGTTGCTCTGTCTCTAATAACCGTTTGCAATCATCATCAGTCTTAGCCATCACTATCATTATAGTATGATTTAGAATGTGCTAACCTATAGATGATTAAAATTCATGAGAGCAATACAACAATTTTAGTGACTAAACCTAATTTTTTTTTTCTTTTTCGGTTAGACCCACAATATATTAGCAAGTCAAAATTCTTCTCCTTCTCCTTCTCCTTCTCCTTCTCCTTCTCCTTCTCCTTCTCCTTCTCCTTCTCCTCCTCCTCTTTTTATATACAACTCAATACCAATACTCCTTCCATCTCCTGTTCCCCACAGCAGCAATCGTGTGAGCTGAGTTGGACTGAAAGAGAGTGACTGGCCCAGGGGGACTAGAATTCACAGCCTCCTGGTTTCACTTCTTCTCCTGGTCAGCCTCATAACCCCTACACCAAAATAGCTCTCTTTTCTCACTTTGGAAAACACGGTGAGGCAAAAATTTTATGGTAGGGACTTCACACAATATGTTAGGTTAAAATGCTGTTAACTACTTTGTGGCTTATGTATTGTGCAAAACCAGGTAATTGAGTTTTTTCAATTGTGCAAATACAGTATTATGTACACTATAATATCAATATTTTTAAAAAATCAATATTTTAAAAAATCATTATTCATAATTTAATTTAAAAATTCTGTCAAAAAAAACCACAAAACATTTAATTTCCTGCAATTAAAGGAAATTGTATTTTTCTATTTCACCCATACTTAATTTCCCATAGTTGCATAAACCTCATGCATTATTACAATTTTTGCATTTTTGTAGATACTGTAAAGAAGCATTGGTTTCCACAATGTTGTAACAACTTTACAGTGGTTTAAATTAACTTGTCTGATGAACAACACATGGAAATTCTTAACAATTTTTTTAGAACTTGAAGCTCCATAGATCTCAATGATATTGCACTGCCAGGAATGTGAACAGTATATCCTGCTTCCTTGAGATTGAGGGGTTTTGTTTAGACAAAAATACTTCTGCTTCTCCCTCCGCTTCCCATTTTGTGGACTGAAAACCACAGAACTTTAGCCAGAATGGAACGCTAATTATACATCTGATGGGGAAAATATTATGATGCTAATTGTTTGTCTAATTTTGCTGTAATCCGTGTGCCTTTTTAATGCAACTGGCTTCACTGTTTGAGAAGAATATTTACCAAATCTTGCCAAGAATATTAACAGCTACACTGGAACCAGTAATTCAACAGCCTTCGCAATCTGGAAGATTTCAGGCATGTTGAGACAATCCGTACATTACCCAGCCAGGTTTTTGGTTATGTTGGTTAAGAATTCCGGGAGACACAATGGAATACAATTCCCAGAATCAAGAGGGCGCCACTTTGGTGAAACTTGGCACACAAAGCAGAAGATATTTGTTTTTGATCAACCCTTCTGTGAATTCATAGACAGTAATTTCATCGAGTTTTATTTAAAGTAATATTTGCATTAAATCCAGAGGAAGCAACTGCAATGGTTTGATTGATTGAGAATTTCAATATGTTTGATCTCTAACCAAGTCACAAGGTATCCTTTTTTAATGTTAGGAGAACAAAATAAGCCTCACAAAGGCACCACATTTCAACAAGCTCTGTTACAGAGGTGGAGACAAGAGAGATAGGAAAAAAGACCTGCATAATTTCCAAAATAGTAAACCACTGAGTAGCAAAATATTTATCCAAGGGAATTTCTACTGTTTACATAGTCACATGAATGTCTCATCCTTTGGTACAGAAAATGTTCCTATCTGTATATTTTTAACTTTAAAAACATGCAGGGTTTATGATCATGACTAATGTCGAAAAGACCAGTTAATTTATATGTAGCTAACCATGCATTGGAAAGACTTTTGTGACCAAGGTTCCCACTTATTATTTAGAATGGAGGTGAAGGACTGCAGAGATCTTATTACATATCTGGGTTAGTATAGGCTTGGCTGAATATTTTGAGAACTATGGCTTTCCTTAAACTGGATGGCTTTTAAAAATGTTGGACTCCAGCTTCCATCATTTTTAGATAGTACGGTCACTGGGGAGTAAGTCATAACTGAATGGGACATTTCTATAAACAAATAAGTGTATGGCTTTGGGCTGCATGTTGAGTAAAGACATATTCAGGAAAAAACGTTAACCAAAGGATTAGACATTTGTACAGTTTCAGCTTCTCTGGCAGATCCGTTTGATTCCATGTGGAACTATCTAGAAAGATGGAGGTTTGTGAATTCTGAAGTCTAGACGACATCAGACTGCTTTTTGTCGATGTGACACCATATAAGTGAAAGATGTGAGAGTTTGAATAGAAATAAAATAACCTGGCCATGATGCACGTTATGAGCAAATGCACAGTCCAGTTAAATTCGGCAAAATGGACCCTGCGGTAATTTAATATGGGGCTGGTATGCATGTTAGGAAGAATAAAATGGTAAAATCCTGAAATGGTAAAATGGACTGTAATCTGTAAAATATTATTATTATTATTATTTATTATTTATTTGATTTTTATACCGCCCTTCTCCCGAAGGACTCAGGGCGGTGTACAGGCAGAAGTAAAAAACAGACAATACAATATACAGTTTTAAAATGCAAGTTAAAAAACTTATTATAATTAGCCTAAAAATTTTAAAATATATAAAAAAACTAAAACCCCATTTAAAATTAGTAATCAAAAATTTAAAATCGATAAAACTTAAGCCAGCCCCGCACGAATGAAAAGATGTGTCTTCAGTTCGCGGCGAAAGGTCCGAAGGTCAGGTATTTGGCGTAAACCCGGGGGAAGCTCGTTCCAGAGTGTGGGAGCCCCCACAGAGAAGGACCTTCCCCTGGGGGCCGCCAGCCGACATTGCTTGGCGGACGGCACCCTGAGAAGTCCCTCTCTGTGAGAGCGTACGGGTCGTACGGGTAATGCAACTTGGAAAAACTCTCCCTTCTGTTTCTCATGAAACTTTCTCTTTTTTTTTAAAAAAAAAGAAGAATGTGATCCTTATAGATACAACTATTCCTATCTCACTCTGCCAGAAATGCACACCTACCTCAGGATTTCAAATCTGGAGAACGGATTCCTACCTATGTATGTCTGCCTGTTCAGAAATGAATTCTGTTGAGGTCAAAGAATTCTCTCAGGTAACTATGCAAACTGTAGCCTTGATCATCAGTGTAATGTAACAGTGTAATGTATTTGAATTTTAGGAGGGAAATTTGGGCGGGAAAATGCACGTTGCTGATTGGCTGATGCCTCAGCCAAAATACTATTTAAAGAGGGGTTTTTGCCTGTTGGCTTTTGCTGGGATCACAATAAACCAAAGAGCTGTTGTCACTTGTATCGTCTCCTGCCTCTTCATTGCCCGAACCTAACAATCAGGAATTCAGAAGCAAGAGCAAGGCAAGCCATCTTCCATGTGGTAGCCCTTTCATGGTCTCTTCTGCTTACTGTAAATTTCAAGCAAATCCTCCCTCCCTTATAGCATCTTTCTAGGGCAGGGGTCTCCAATCTTGGCAACTTTAAGCCTGGCGGACTTCAACGCTTTGCTGGCTGGGGGGTTCTGGGAGTTGAAGTCCGCCAGGCTTAAAGTTGCCAAGGTTGGAGACCCCTGTTCTAGGGGGAGAAAATGATCATGAGATGGATAGGATGGAAGAGAAACAATTGACCAATGTTTTGTCAATAGGTTGGGGCATCAGAATCAAAATGTTTGTGTCCGCGTACATGTTTTAGTCTCTCAAAATTGTGACAGCAAGAGAAAATGCTACTTTCTTCTTTTAACCAATCAATTCTTTCTTTTTGACTCTTTGGATATTCCCTGATTTCTTGGAGCAAGGCAGAGAGGTGTTTAATATATTTTCAACAGCCTTTCTTGTTTCTATGAGCTTAGGGCTGATAATGCCACTGACCAACCCTTTGGCACTGGTTCTTATCACATGGCATAAACTGGCACACACAGACGCAATGGAAAATTAAAAAAAAAAAGCATTCATGCAAATATGAGAGCAGGACGGAACAAGCTACAGAATGCAAACATGTTCTCCAGTTATGAGAGCCATATCAGCTCCAGAGTGAAGCAAAATAATCCTTTGCAGTAAGCTGCTTTTCGTGGGAGATGTGACACCTGTTTCCAGATGTGTTGAGGTACATTGAGCACTTCTTCACTCTCAGATTACATACGTGGGTCTTGAATATCATTCAGAGCAGAATGACTTTTCCCTCTCTGAGAAACATAAGGGGAGGATTTGAAGTGGGAAAGATTTGAGCAACGCCAGGCTACTATCACTTAGCTAATGACAATTACAGGAATTTGAGTCAGTCTGTCTAAGCCTTCCTCAGTTAGACTAAGCCATCTGGCAGAAAGGGAAATGGGCTACCAGCGAAATGAAGTTCTGTCTAGAGTAGCAAAGTGGCAAAAATAGACCTCATTTCTTTAATTTGAATTCCTGTTTTGCAAGAATTCAGGTTAGATATGGTAGCAGTACAGCAGTAGAATGGAATAAACTCATAGGGAAATAACATTCTTTGGTTCTAAGTTTCTAGCTCTCCCTTTTTTTTTGACACAATCCATGAGTTAGTTAAGGCCAATTTATAATACATCTATCATCTGCAGGTTTAAAGGAAACACTATTACCCACCTCCCAATGAATTATGGAGCTAGTTCATATATTCATCACCAAGTACTGAATAATGGGGCTGCACAAGTTTCACTTCAACAGTGTGTCAAGTAAAACACCCCTTTGGAACTACTTTGGGATATATAACACAGCTTTCCTCTTCCGCACAGTGAAGTGAAGCTGCTGGAAGGGGGACAGGAGAACCTCCAACAATTGGTCATGCTGGAGGAGATCTCAGAATTGACAAAAGGCACTTTGTCATCAGTAATCATGCCATCAGTGTCCCTTGTCAAGGTGAACAGCAGTGTCTCCTTGGCACAAGGTGCATTGTTAAGTCAAAGCCTGGCCACCTGGCATAGTCTTAATGAATAATGGAAGCTCAATTGTGTGCAACATCATGAAGAATATTTATATACGGTATGTGATCTCTAAAGAGTCCACAGTAATCAATCAATTGGTGCAATTTTGCAGATAATCTGCCCCACAGAGAACCACTTAGTTTAATGATAAAGAAATTTATCACAGGCATTCACATACCTTAGCAATTGTGTTACATCACACAGAAGATGCATTATTTCCACAGTTTATCACCAAGGTAGGTTGATTAAAAATCAGTTGGTAAATAAGTCAAGTGATAAGTAGGCAAATGCAGGGCATGGTCTCATCTTGAGCTGATGAGCTGCTATCTCAGTCCTTCATCTCATACCATGCATAGATTGGCAGTAAAATTTTAAGTGAGCATTGATGAGAGGAAAGCAAACTGGCTTAAGGAATGGGAGAGAGAGATAAATATGTTGCAGGCACAGTTTTAGCCTTCAGAAATCTTGCTTATGCTCCCTCTCATTAGTATAGCTATCTCCTGTCTTGTGGCAAAGGCAGCCTTAGATATACCCATGATTACAAACCAGGGGTGAAATCTAAAAATTTTCCCTACCGGTTCTGTGGGCGTGGCTTAATTGGTGGCCGTGGCTTGGTGGTCAGATGACCGGGTAGGCATGGCCAATAACAATAAATAATAAAAATAATAAACAAAGTACACAAAACAATAAGAGGTACCAAAAACTAACTTTCACACTTTACACACACACAACACAACTGACTCACACACACAGACAAAATGCAACATATAGCTTTGTGAGATTTAGTGTAGTTGTGTGTGTGTGTGTGTGTGTCAGTTGTGTTGTGTTGTGATGTGTGTAAAGTGTAAAAGTTTGTTTTTTAGCTTTTTGTGGCTGTGTGAGGTACATAAACATAAACATACAACATAAAAGCAGCTGCACTGCACCCAAAATAGCCCCTGCAACAAGCAGCAGGGGCTATTTTGGGTGCAGTGCAGCTGCTTTTATGTTGTGTGTATCAGTTGTGTTGTGTTGTGTGTGTGTGTAAAGTGTGAAAGTTGGTTTTTGAGCTTTTTGTGGCTGTGTGAGGTTCCTGCTTGTTGCAGGGGCCATTTTGGGTGAAGTGCAGCTGCTTTTACATTGTGTGAGAGTCAGTTGTGTTGTGTTGTGTGGGTGTAAAGTGTGAAAGCTGGTTTTTGGTACCTCTTATTGTTTTGTATACTTTGTTTATTATTTTTATTATTTATTGTTATTGGTCATGCCCACCCAGTCACATGACTGCCAAGCCACTCTCACCCAGTTACATGACCACCAAGCCACGCCCACTGTCACATGACCATCAAGACACACCCACAAAATAACCCACGCCCACAGAACCAGTAGTAAAAAAATTTGGAACCCACCTCTGGATTGCAGGCAGGCAGATTCAGTTTCTAGCTGATACAATTGATTGCAGCAGCTGAAGCAAGGCTTAGTGGGTCCGAAAGAAGCAACAAGTAGGCAAGTGGGGACCGGACGATTGGGTGGGCATGGGCGGGGGGGGGGCAGGGATTTTTGCTACCGGTTCTCCGAACTACCCGCCCCCATCACTACTGGATCGCCCCGATCCGGTCCGAACCGGGAGCATTTCACCCCTGTTACAAACCCATATTCTATGTTGGTTAATGTAGAAGAACTGCTAATCTCTGATTTGTTGCTTAGTAAAAGAGAAATGCATCTTTCCCCGATGCATTAGGGACTACTAACTATGTAAATTTCAGGAATTCCAGTTCAGAAAGCTCTCCCTTGAGTTATCACCATAGGATATTTGCCCTAATAGGAAGAGAGGGATGCCAGATTTCTCTAACTGAAGAGAAGATGCAGAAAAGGAGGAGTCCACAGCATATCTTTCTTTGAAGACCTTGATTATCCTGTAATAATTATGGAAGCCAGCTGCTGCTACAAATTCAAAAACAAAAAATATTTGGAAAGCCATTGATATAAAGACAAATTGGTTTTTTCCAGTAATACATTATATAGCACTTCCAATGCTTTTAAAAAAATAAATAAATAGAAAGGCAATTCCTATGTGAAAGTTACTGCAGGCTGAAAGATGAAGAGGTCCACTTCTGGGAATAGAGTGAGGAATGTGGGGGAGAAGTAGAAGTTAAGGATAGCAATGCAGAGGCACAATCGTTCTGCTTCAGGAAACAAAATGCAACTGGGTCTTTTGTAGAAAAAAAAAATCCTGCTGAATAGATTCTCCCCTGTCCATAATATAGAAAACGGCACATGAGTTCTGCAGAGCAAGCCAGCTAATAGAGCTGTTTCCTGGGCAATTATTTTCTGTGGTTGAGTTTCTTTCTGGATGTGGAAGGAATATCGCTTGGAGCTAGTCTTCCCTATGATTTGGTTTCAATGTTACTGTTTACAAGTGCCCTAATAGTATCTCTTTTTCCCCCTTCTCTCTGGAACAGGGTTGAATGGTTGAGCAACTGTGGTCTTTCAGAAGTTGCTGGAACTGCAGTTCCTGCCAGTGCTAGATATGATCTCAGGACAATGAAAGAAAAACAGTATCTGGAAAGACCACTTCATCTGTATCTCAGCTCACTGGGAGATTTCTTTGTAACATTCTATGCCATGTGTCTTTTGGCAAATTCCCAGATGAAACTAGAACATCTATTTGTCTATGATCAGAACCAAAATTAATCCTGGCTATCTTTAGTTTCACCTCACCGTTGAGCTGGTTGGACCAGAATTATATCCTATCAACATCCTCAACAGTGAACCATCTTTTGCCCAGAAGACCAATTCATATTTAGGTAACACATTACAATCTCTGTATCATGTATTTGTTTCCCAGATTGCTAGGTTTTACAAAACAAGCACAGTTCAATCTATGGATGGCATAAACAGAAGAGAAGGTACATTTTCCCACTTCCTTTGAAAACCTATCAAATTATGCTTTACTACAAACAAAGTGCCTGCCTTGTATGCCATTCTTTTTATTAAAAAATATAGTCACAGTTCTTGAAGTGCCAGAATTTCTTCATCTAATATATACATAGCTGAAAAGCTGTGAAATTCAAATCTTTCTTCTTCTTTAGCAACACCAAGTTGCACAAAATGAGTGATAACAGGCAGAATCCATTGTATTGCAATTGTAGGTCATATGCTTTGTAGAATTAAATCTAGAAGGATTAGGAGCGCATCACCCATAATTGTCTACTAGCATAGTTTGTGGCTGGAGCAAATGGAATTTTGCTAGTTATGAGTTGTACGAGTTGCAATCCCAAATACATGTATATATTTCAGCATGCTGTTGATTCCATTCAGAATATTTCAATCATTTCAGGTTGTAGAAGGACACATTAGACATAATCAGAGAAAATACAAGTTCTAATTTAGATCTAAAGGGCTAGGGGTGATATGAAAACAGTGTTTCAATATTTAAGGGGCTGTCACAAAAAAAAGGGGGTAAACTATTCTCCAAAGTACCTTTGAGAATTGGTACCTTGGTCAATAGTAACTGTGAGAGGGATCTTGGAGTCCTAGTGGACAACCATTTAGATATGAGCCAGCAGTCTGCAGCAGCTGCCAAAAAAGCGAACACAGTTCTGGGTTGCATAAACAGAGGGATAGAATCAAGATCACATGAAGTGATAATACCACTTTATAATGCCTTGGTAAGGCCACACTTGGAATATTGCATCCAGTTTTGGTCGCCACGATGTAAAAAAGATGTTGAGACTCTAGAAAGAGTGCAGAGAAAAGCAACAAAGATGATTAGGGGACTGGAGGCTAAAACATATGAAGAACGGTTGCAAGAACTCGGTATGCCTAGTTTAATGAAAAGAAGGACTAGGGGAGACATGATAGCAGTGTTCCAATATCTCAGGGGTTGCCACAAAGAAGAGGGAGTCAAAATATTCTCCAAAGCACCTGAGGGTAGAACAAGAAGCAATGGGTGGAAACTGATCAAGGAGAGAAGCAACTTAGAACTAAGGAGAAATTACCTGACAGTTACACTGTAGAACAATTAATGAGTGGAACAACTTGCCTGCAGAATTTGTGAATGCTCTAACACTGGAAATTTTAAAGATCTTGGATAACCATTTGTCTGAAGTGGTGTAGGATTTCCTGCCTGGGCAGGGGGTTGGACTAGAAGACCTCCAAGGTCCCTTCCAACTCTGTTGTTGTTGTTGTTGTTGTTGTTGTTGTTGTTATTATTATTATTATTATTATTATTATTATTATTATTATTATTATTGCCTCCAAAGGCAGGACAAGACCAATGGATGGAAGCTAATCAAGGAAAGAACCAAACCAGAACTAAGAAGAAATTTCCTAACAGAACAATTCATCAGTGGAATGACTTTCCTCCAGAAGTTATGGCCGCTTCAATGCTGGAGGTTTTTAAGAAGAGATTGGACAACCATTTGTCTGAAATGATATAGGTTTCCTGCTTGAGCAGAGGGTTGGAGTAGAAAACCTTTCCCTTTCAACTCTGCTATTCTGTTCTGTTATTCGTTTCTAGTTGTATTACTCAGCCACCTCTTTGTACCTTATTCCTAGCCATCTAATTTCCTATGCTGTTTCCATACAAAATAACAAGGTAGCTAGTAACAATGTCTGAAACCTAACTATTTTTCTTTCTTTTTTATTCCCCAATCTGAATTCCAGAGAAGATCATGAGTTGCCAATCTGAAGACATGTCTTTCATAAAGAATTATCTGAGAAAGAGCAGCTGATGTCTGGTTGACAGAATGAGTAATGCAAGTGACTCATGACTTTCAATTCTACTGTAGGGTTACAATTAAAAAAAAAGGCAATGGAAAATTAAGGAATAGTAAAAACACAGGATACACAGGATAATAATGCATGTAATCCATTACTTAATTTTTTCCAACTATGGAACAAATAATGAGAAAAAAACCAAGAGAGACATTAACAGCACTATCTTGTCAGTTCCATGCTCCCCTACATATGTTCACACAAAATTAAGACCCATTCCTGATCAATGATTATAGGATTGCAGACTTTACACTAATTTCAGACTGGAAATTTGAATGGAGGAGTTTTCGCTGAAATACAAGCAGGATCGTCCCAAGTCTTTATGCAGTATGATGCACAGGTTTTATCTGCTGCTATCACTGGCCATTGCCTCCTTTCCTTGGCAAGGGATCCTGGGACTCCTGCCAAAATACACAGATGAACTTCCTACTAGGATAAAATGTGATAAAGATGCCCATGAAAGGAGCCAAGTCTTTGCTGACTGTATCCACACTGCTATCTTGGTGGCAGTATGGAGATTTGCCATTCCTTCTTCTGACATGCTTTTTCCAACCTCCCAATCTAACAGCTGTGGAGTTCAAATGACAGCTTCTGAGATCGCCAGACAGACAAGGACTAGGTTCTACCTCTGCTGAGAGTGCTGGCCACAAAAGGAAGGAAGCATTTCATTATGGATTACATTTCCTCTTGGCATGAGCGATGGGGTAATATTCTATTTTAGATTTAGACCTACAATTTTTAGGAAGTCAAAATTATTGCTTTCCTCCTCCTCCTCCTGAGTGATGGGGCAATTTTCCTTTGTTCCGCAGGAAATTGGCTGGTGAATTGTCCAGAATGATCATGACAAGGGCAGGGGTGAAATGTAAAATTTGTTATTACTGGTTCTGTGGGTGTGGCTTGGTGTGTGTGTGTGGGGTAATGTGACTGGGTGGGCATGGCCAACTTTTTTTTTTTTTACTTTTAAAAGTATTTTTTCTACAACCTCTTTGGCTGAAAAATGCTTTTAAAAGCCGCTGATGATCAGGCAACTCAGCTGGGATCACCAGAGGAGCCTTTTAAAAGCATTTTTTATAACCTCTTTGGCCGATGAGGCTGTAACAAACTGCTTTTAAAAGGTTCAGATGATCCCAGCTTAGCCACGTGATTATCAGAGGCTTTTTTTACTTTTAAAAGCATTTTTTCGGCTGAAGAAAAAATGGTTTTAAAAGTAAAAAAACCCCACAACCTCTGATGATCGCACGGCTCAGCTGGGCATGCGGGGGGTGGGGGGGGCAGGGATTTTTGCTACCGGTTCTCCGAACCACCCGCTGCCATCGCTACCGGATCGGGCGATCCGATCCAAACCGGGAGCATTTCATCCCTGGACAAGGGTGTCTCCTGATGGGAGCTGTCAGAATGTAGATCTCTTACCCGGATTTCTCTGTAATATGTAGAAAGTCAGACCCAAAAAGGAAGGACAGGAAAATGGTGGAGGACATTGTTTTTTGAGGAAAGCGCTATTTGTGAGACAGAGCTAAAAATAAATGTAAGAAGCAGAAACTTAGTAAGAGAACTGGCATTCTCATGGGGGTTTGCAGCATTGGTCGTCTCCAGAGTCTCTCCTTGGAAATATGTGTAAGACAGCAAATCATGCTGGAGTGCATATGATGCTTTTAAATGAATCTGACAAGAGGTCTTTAGTTATTGCCTCTCTTCTCAAGAGGCTTCCTCTTTTGCAGATTTCTTGCAACTCAAGGGAGAAGTACAGAACCATTGTTTGTGTTTAGAGAAAGTATGTGCACAGAAGGAACAAAAGTAGTTTCCTGTTGGAATGGAATGCTTCCTTTTCTGGAATCTAAAATGCTATGCCACACCCACACTCTTGAGTTCTATCTTCTCTCCTGAAGCTTATTGCCTTTGAACAATCCTGTTACTATATTTCACACTCTATCCTTTATAGATATAAATAATAGGTAATATACCTTATAATAGATATATTAACCAGGGGTGGGTTGCTGGAGGTTCGCAGGGGTTCAGGAGAACCTCTAGCTAAGATTCTGTGCAGTTCGGAGAACCCCCAAATCCCACTCCTGGCTGGCCCTGCTCTGCCCTTCCCAGAAGTCCCCAAGTGGACTGTTTTGGATGCAGGTAAGTGCAGGGCGTGTGGGGAGGCTTGGGAAGGGTGAAAAATGGTCCTACTGGAAGTTCGGGAAGGCTAGAAATGTTTCTGGTCTCCAGAGGACCTTCGGAGCCTGAGGAGGCCATTTTTACCCACCTGGAGGCTCGAGGAAAACCTCCGGAGCCCGGGCAGGGCAAAAATGCCCCCCCTGCAGTGTTGCAGGAGGCTGACTAGGCCACACCCACCATGGTCACACTCACCCAGCAACCAGGCAGAGAACCCCTTGCTAAAATTTTTGAAGCCCACCAATAAATCTCTTTAGTTTAGAAAAAGACATTAATAACTGGGCTTAAACAGCCTTTGCCACAGCGGGAACAAGATTTTCCTAAGCCCCAAATGAGAAACGCGTTCAAATAACAAACTTGAAAATACTAGTACCTCCTTTATATCAGCACTTTCCATTTGCTGACGTTAAGAAATCACAGCCATTTGTTTCCCAATAGGGATGTGTTTCGTTGTCTTTATGTCCCCTGTGCTCCCTGAAGAATATAAGGAACTGAATGTTTTGCAATGTTTTTCCTTGGGCTTCTGCTTATGCAGAGTGCAACAATCGTATTTTGAAGATAAAAACTCTGTTCTACCTCAGGATATCAGAAATACCCTGATCTGAATTAGTGCACAAAGTTTGAAAAGGTATGCCTTTGACTTCATAGATCCCAAGGCTACCATCTGCAAACATCTGAATTTTCTTTGCTTCATTTGGTGGGCCCCTGGATTTTCTTCAGCTGAGATATAGAAGCCCGATTGCTCTATTTCTTCTGGGCCATTCTTTATGATATATTTCTATATCCCATCTTGGCTGGTCTTGTTTGGTGAATACCATGATTCACCAAAAATCAGGGGCCAATAGAAGCATGGAGCAATCTCAGTTCTGGGGAATCTAGGTCTTAACACAGCAACTGTTTCTAGAGATTGAGAAGAATTTCCATTTAAAAACAAAACAAAACTGTAATGCCCTCAGAGTCTTGCCTTACAACAGAGAAGCCTTGATTTTTTTCCTGGACCAGGTGGTGTTATTTCCCTGTACATTCTTAGTATCAAACTAAGTGTGCCTTCTATCCTGGATTGGCCTGTGACTACATCTGAGCTTAATAACTGAACCAGGCGTTCTTGTAAATCCTGATCTTTGTCTGTTTGAATGCGTGAATTCTTTGGAATAAAATAATGTCTGCAGTCTATATTGGCCATACATTTTTTTAACACTAGATACTACTAGGCAAATCGAGAATCACTGACCAGTCATACAAACAGGTCAAGAATACCAATAAGGAGGGCAATCAACAAACCATGGCTAGCCATGGTACTCACCAGTGGGTACATTGTTTACACATTATCAATGCTAAACTTGATTTAGCATGCATATTCAATCTATCCTCTATAAAATTTACCTTAATTACATGTGATTCTTTCAGGTCAATACAAAGGAACAGAGTAAGTACAGATATTGCTGTTTTGCATTCTTGTGTCCTGAGTGTCTTTTGCTTATTTTGTAAAATAGTATTTATGGAGCCTTATAGATTGTTATCATCATCAGTATTTATTGATTATGTGACATTAAGACATTGCTGACTCTTACTGACCATATAAATAGATTTTCTCCTTGATGATCTGTTCATAACCTTGTCTTTTAGGTCATATATATCAGAAATATAAATATTGTAGGTATAAAAATACCAGAAAGAGGTTTTCCAACCCCCAACCACACTCTTTTGTTATACCTATGATAGTTGTACAGAGGGGACAAATAGGTCCATTAGTCTCATTATTGATGGCTGTCATCTGCAAAGCATATCCATTCTACTGCTTAGGTAAGTACATTAGTTTGGGTCATGACATCTAAGATACATGAGGCTGAGCATAGCTTATTGGGGATGCAGATTGTCCTCAGATGATTTAAATAAATAGCAGAAGCATCTCCATTCCTGTGAAAAGAAACAAACTCTAACAGAGCACTTTTCAGCAGTTTAGGGGAAAGTACCTGGAGAATTTCCTGATATGTGGAGAAATGGTCAAACGGGAATGTGATTCTTTTGAGTGCAAACTGGGTTGGGAGATGTTGTGATGTTCCTCTGTTTTTGAAGTCTGTTTAGGTTTACCCTCTGTTTTTCTTGCCTCAGAAAGGAAGGAAAGAGTCCTAGGCTAGCTGTTTATCAATCGTTATTATGGCACCTTCTACATAATCACACAAAGTCTGGAAGCTGCACATGTTCCTCATTGGATTCATGGGTTGTGCTAAACTATAATGTTGTTTATATACTTTTGATTTATCAGGTTATGTGAATAGAACCACTATGATGTATAAACCATGATTTATATTTTATCAAGATATAGCCCAGCCACATGCCAATAAAAGGTGTCAAATTTTCATGTCAACAGAATGAACTTTGAAATCTCCTAACAAGCTGACTATCTGCTACAAACAAACAGGGAGTACAAAGTGTGCAATTTCAGAAGCTAGATTCAGACAGTTAGACTATAATGCAGCCATAGACATCTATAACAAGTCACAACAACATGAAAATAATGTAATCATGATAATTCACATCATTTGTGCGATAATATCATGTTTCCTCATCCTCTTGTGCTCACCAACGAATGTGGTTGCTCTGATTTTAATTTGCCATGATGAAAGAATCCTGTCATTACGATTTTTGGAAATCTTTGCTTTAGTTTGTTCAGCAAACCATGTTTTTTGTAAAGTGTGACTCCAACAATATCTGTAATATATTAAGAAGTGATAGGCTATCAGTAATACTCTAGATGCCATGCTAGTTGGGGTGCTGCTTAGCAACATCTGGAATTCCACATGTATCCTATCACATGTTAAGCCAACCTCTAAATGACTTCAGACACTGGAATCCTGGATATACCGTGTTTCCCCGAAAATAAGACCCAGTCATATTTTTTTGAACCCTGAAATAAACGCTTGACCTTATTTTCGGGAGGTCTTATTATTTTGGGTGCGTGGAGCAAAATGGGGATCCTCTTGCTGTCTTACCTGATTTCCAGCTCTGCGTTAAATATTTTTGGGGAAGGCTTATTTTTTTGGGGAGGTTTATTTTAGGGCATGCGCTCAAAAGCCTGATTGGGCTTATTATCAGGGAATGTCTTATTTTCGGGGAAACAGGGTACTTCTTAGGGAATAAGCTGCATGGGACTTGCTTCTGTATTAACATATATGGGAGCAAAATTGCACATGGCTATGTAACAAGGATTGGCCTCCCTCATATTTTTTTTCTGATTGTTTGCTGCCCAGTTACTGGTTTGAGATAAAGTGACTATACAAATTGAATACAAGTAGCCCTCAAATTACGACCACAATTGAGCCCAAAATTTCTGTTACTAAGTGAAACATTTGCTAAGTGAATTTTGGCCCATTTTACAATTGTTCTTGCTACAGTTGTTAAGTGAATCATTGCAGTTATTAAGTTAGTAGCATGGTTGTTGAGTGAATCTGGCTTCCCCATTGACTTTGCTTGTCAGAAAGTCACAAAAGGTGATCAGATGACCTTAGGACATTAAGTATGAGTCAGTTGCCAAGCATCCGAAGTTTGAGCAAAATGACTGTGGGGATGCTGCAATGGTCATAAGTGTGAAGAAATGGTCATAAGTCACTTTTAATGCTGTTGTAACTTTTAATGGTCACTAAATGAACTGTTGTAAGGAGTACCAGTAAATGAAACAACATGCTGGAGCTATGTTCCCATTTTTTAATTTTGAAATAACACAAATTAGAAATTATGATTTGGAGCTCATCATTTATGTCTTAATATTAAACACAATGGCAGGACCATATTTTATATGAATCATGCTTGGTAACCTCCATGTGTATGGCCTTGAATTCCCAGTCTTCTAAGCACTGCCAGTGTTCGCTGAAGAAGTCTGGGAATTCATGTGTTGACATCTGAACACTACATAAACTGGGAAGCACTATTCTGGGGCATCACATCTTAAGCATAATTACCACATTTTTCTCTTTTCCCACATACTGAAATATAGTGTGTTATGTTCACAGACAATTATGTAATTAACAAACTGCCTGTGATTTTCATTATTCATATTATTTCTTTTACCTTCATAAATACTTTGTGTGTGTGTCTTTGAGTCAGTTTTTGACTCCTGGTTCCTGCAGAAATGTCTGTAGTTTTCTTGACAAGATTTTGGAGATAGTTGCCGGTTTCCCAGGGCTGATAGAGGGTGACTGGCCCAAGGTCACCAAACTGACTTTTGCCTATGGTGGGACCCATGGCCTCCTGGTTTCTAGCTTCGTGCCTTAATCACTGTACCAGACTGGGTCTCTCATCGATATATACCAGGGGTGGGTTCCAAATTTTTTTTACTACTGGTTCTGTGGGTGTGGCTTATTTGGTAGGCATGGCTTGGTGGTCATGTTACTGAGTGGGCATGGCCAACTTTAAGTCACTCAAGGGGCGACACCTTGCTGTGAGTGACATCAAGTTGGCCATACAGACAGTCACATGACCAGTGCTGCAGAGACAGGGCGATTTCTCCCGGGTGACAGCCAGAGCTTCGCTGCCTCCTCTTTTCCTCAGAGGAGCTGCCTCCAAGTCCTTGCGAAGGGACACACACACACACACACACACACACACACACACACACACACACAAAACACAACACAACACAACAGACTCACACACAATGTAAAAGCAGCTGCACTTCAACCAAAATGGCCCTTGCAACAAGCAGGAACCTCACACAGCCACAAAAAGCTCAAAACCAACTTTCACACTTTACACATACACAACACAACACAACAGACTCACACACAATGTAAAAGCACCTGCACTTCACCCAAAATGGCCCCTGCAACAGCAGGAACCTCACACAGCCACAAAAAGCTCAAAAACTAACTTTCACACTTTACATACACACAACACAACTGACTCACATACACAAAATGCCACATACAGCTTTGTGAGATTCTGTGTGTTTGTGTAGTTAGAGTGAAACACTACAGAAACACACCAAATCTCAGAAAGCTTCACAAATATTTTAATTTAATTTAATTTATATTTTTTAGATCAGGGGTCTCCAACCTTAGTAACTTTCAGGTTTGTGGACTTCAACTCCCAGAGTTCCTCAGCCAGCAAAGGCACTGAGGAGATGGATTGCAGGCAGGCAGGCAGACAGATTCAATTGCTAGCTGATGCAACTGATTGCAGAAGCCGAAGGAAAGCGAGCCCAGTAATGAGGTAAGTGAGGAGGGGGGATTGGGTGGGCCAGAAGAAAAAAAGATTTTAAAAGGCTCCTCTGACGACCAGCTGAAGTTGCCTAATAGCAGCCCAGAATCTCTTAACTCAGCTGGAATCGCCAGAGGAGCATTTTAAAACTTTAACAACCTCTTCGGTTGTTAAAAAAAAACTTTTAAAGAGTTCTGATGATCCCTGCTGAACTGTGCGATCATCAGAGGTTGTTTTTTTTTTTTACCTTTAAAAGCCTTTTTTTGGATGAAGAAAAGATGCTTTTAAAAGTAAAAAAACCCAAACTTCTGATGATCGGGGAACCGGTTCAGGGGTGTGGCCAGCCAGCCATTACTACCGGTTCTCTGAACGCCAGCAGATTTTTCTACCGGCTCTCCAGAACCAGAGAGAACCGGGAGCAACCCACCACTGATATATACCCTTTACATTATTTCTTTTTGGGTGAGCCATATTTTGAAAGGCCAAAAACTAAGTAAGATATAGCTAGAAAATGAAATTAAAGTCAGGAAATAAGACAAATAGCCCAACTAAATCTATTTTCCACCAACCCAAGACACACTGCACCCTTCTATAGTTTTGCATCTTATAATCATTCTTATTTGCATCTTACAAAAATTGCCTTTTGTTCTTAAATTTCTCTTTTTGGAGGAATCTTATAGTTCTTCTTCCTTCTATGTTTGCCTTACTCAAATTTATTAGAAGTTTAAAAACAGCAATTAAACAAAAAACTGAGATCCACCTGCAGTCAATCAATGCAAGTTGTTCTCTGTAGTAGGGATGAAAAATAAGAAATTGCTGAACTGCAATTCCCATCAGCCATAGTCAATACTGAATGGTCACTTGTGAAGAATATTGGAACTTTGTCTGTGTAATGCAGTTGTGCTCTTATATTGTGCTCAGCCACAATAATAGTTTTATACTTCACATAACTGTGAAACAAACCGTAACTTAATCAAATGATACACAATCAACTGGGTTTACTCAATATACCATTGCACAAATATTAATGAGTCACAATGCCTGGAATGGTATGGCTACAGCCAAAACTAGTGTGACTCATATGTTTGATTAATTAGTTTGTTATAATGAATTCAACTAATTGCTTTTGAAGAAATGGATTGTAAACTGTAGGAGCCCTCCTATGGATTACTGACTGAATTTACACTTTGCTGGAAGCCACAATATGTTTTTCTTGGTTTTTGTTTTGTGGTTACATTTGCCAATCACACTAGACTATAATGTGGTTGAGTAGCTCATGGTTCAGGGAGGCCATGAGGTCAATTCAGCTTGTCACCCGTTTATTTTAGATAGTAAACATACATGAAGTAATAAGTTTCACCTTCACAGGCTTTGTTTATTGTTCAACAGGTACAGTACATAAGTAGAGCTTTAGTTTTACTAACAGAAAGTCCAAAAACTAGTTATTTTATAACATACAAGCAAGCTTTTCCTGCTAAACCAGCTAAATTGTTTGCAGAGTCCTTAACTAAGCTTGTAGCTCCATGTACCGAATCAAACTATTACATCATTGCTATTAATATTTGGGCCGCTGCAACCATTTCAGTCACTCTAAAACTTTCACTCCTAGTTTTTACCTAGTCTGTCTCCAGCAGACTCCCTGCAGATATTCTGTTCCAATTTCTTTCCAGATTGTGAGTCACTTGGTAACACGTTTTACACACACAGAGAGACTTTGGAATTTGCTGATTCCTTTGTTGTATAATTGTTTTTCCTTTTCTTTAGGCTGTTCTCAACTGCTTCTGCTTGCATGCTTCTTGATCCCTCAAAATCTCAGTTACTCCTCTTTGCTGTACCACATTATTTCCTTCCCAGATTTCCAATGAAGCTGTAATCTCCAAACTGTATAACACACACATAGCCAAAAGCATCATTTTGCTTCTATCAGAAATCTTTTCATAAGGTATTTGGCTGGTGGCATCTCTATGTGTGTCTAGAGAGAGAGACACACACAGATGCCACCAGCCAACTATCTGAATATCTTAAATTAGAGTTATTGCTAGAGCTGGTGTATGTGTAGAGATGTGTAGAGATTCTTGTTATTTCTGAAACTATTGGGAACCTACCTGACAAAGAAGAACTTGCATATTACCTCTCCCTCCCTTCCTCCCTCTCTCTCCCTTATACGACCACCCATCTCATACAAAGTATTATACCTGATGCAGTCAACAAATGGTGGTTTTTTTTTGGTGGGGGATCCTCAGTCTGTTGAAAAAAAAACAAAACATTTTAAGGGATTTGCCAGAAGTTCTTCTGTAGTTTCTATTTAAGAACAGAAGAATGAAGACTTTTTGTTTTTCTAGCACCATTCGTAGTGAAAAAAAACCTTTGCATTTTCCCAACCCGTCTATGAAAGCTTCCTCCCACAGTTGCCTATCAGATAGCACATTACATGGCTTGTGGCTTATTCAAGGAACCATGGTTAGGGTGTGGTTTAATGTGATGTGAAAAGCCAGTTTTAATTAGTGATTAAACCATGAAAACCATGGTTTACAAACTACAGCATCTGACTAACTTATATGAGTGCAAAACCAGTACCAAAACATAACTATTATCATTTCAGTACTTTAGGAATCTAGTTGAACACTAGTTGCAGCAAAAGAAGGCTTGTACCTCTTGGCAGTTATCTACTAATTATCTGGATCTTTGCAGCCCTAATTTAGTATTTCAATCCAGTTATACACTAATTACTATCACGTAGCAGATTTATATATAAATGTGGAGCAAGTTGTTCCTTTTAATGGTACAACAGAATAAACAAGATTTAATAGTAGCCAGATGAATTCACACAACGCATTAACGCATACTATGGTTTGGCATATTATGGAGTGCAAAACAGTATTACTCAAAGTGTGGTTAAGGAAGTTTCTCTTGTGTAACTATGTATCTTACTTTATGACATTTTAATCATGGTTCTGCCTATCAGTCTGCTTTAGATGTTTACTTTGTGATTAAGCAACCATCTTCCAGGGAAATTTTATGGAAATCCCAGAATGTTCACAATCCAGAGTTATGCCTATAGCAATGTTTGTATGGCTTATATTCCCAAATGGCACACCGAGTTGTTTTAAACCAAATTAAAAAAAATATATCTTCCCTCCTTCCATGTTTGATAGCTACAACGCCAATTTACATCAGTTTGCTTTTTTTTTTTTTAAATTTAAAAAGTGCAGGCAGAAGAAAAGGAAATACTGATTAACAAGTCATCACAAAGATAAGATAGAAATGGTTGATGAGAAAGACATTGAAAGTTGTGTGTGTAACGGTGTGTCCTATCTCCTACTATCTCTAATCTTGCCAAAGGATCATAAATACAGCAACACAAGCAAGTCAAGTGGTTTGTCACCATCCTGAGAACATGGAACATCTTGTTTTTATTGGTTTCACAAAAAATTCCTCCTCAAAATAAAGAGGAGAAGCAAGAGGATTGGGAGTTAACTGGTTTTCTGCAAGTGATCTAGATTGCAATGTCAATAATACACCTTAATATTTTAAACAATCAATTCTGAGCCCCAATTAAGGGATTATAGGGTCATAAAAAGGGAGGGCTTTTTCGAACCTATAATGAGGGAAACCTGGGAAATAATTTGGGTTAGGAATGTTAAATTTACACAAGCACAAAATTTAAGAGAAAATTTTTACAAAATGTTTTATAGATGGTATTTAGATCCTAAAACATTAGCGTGCATATACCTGAATTTGCAAGCTAAATGCTGGAGATGTGATTGCGATGATGCCACTTATTTTCATATATGGTGGACCTACAGAAAAATCAAATTATTTTGGATAAAAATTTGGTGGGTTATGCAAAACATTTTGTAAAAGAAAATAATGTTTACTCCGCAGTTGTTCTTATTGGGTATAATTACGGATTGTATGGTAATAGAGAGTAAATTGATTTTAAATTTAATATCAGCAGCTACACTATTGGTAGCGCAATATTGGAAGAAGGAACATTTGCCTACTATTGAAGAGTGGACATTAAAAGTAACGAATCTAGCAGAGATGGCAAAAATTTCAGCGTATTTGAAAGACTATTCACAAGAAAGATACATATTGGAATGGAGAAGATGGATTGACTATATTTAAAACAAATATCAGACCAAGAAGTATCAAATAGCTTACGAATGAATAGAAGGTAAGAATGGTATCCGTATTCTTTTTTTTTTTTTTTTTTTGCTCTGGGAAGTCTGGCGGGGTGGGTGGGTGGGTGGGGGGATTGGGTAAAAGTGAAAGGGAAAGATAAAGTGCTATTTGTTTTATTTTAAGAAAATGTTGGATAACCATTTGTTTGAAATGGTGTAGGGTTTCCTGCCTAGGCAGGGGGTTGGACTAGAAGACCTCTAAGGTCCCTTCCAACTCGTTGTTGTTGTTCACATTTTGGAAAAAAATAAAAAATTGTAAAAAAAAAAAAGGGAGGCGTTTTTCCCCTCTTTCTGATCGCTATAAAATCTAAAACAATTTAGTGAAGGCTGCAAGTTCTCTTCCTATTTACCCAGAAGAACAAACTTGCACGAGAGAGATGCAAAATGCTTCTGTAGACTTATATATAAAGTTTGCAGGGCAAAGTTACTGCCAGTTAAACATTTGTTTAGAATACATTATTTTTGTGGATCTACTCTAATGAAATTTAATAGCTCCATATTTACAATTCAAATACCAGCTCAGTTCCCACACCTGGTTTCGGGAAGAGAAAAGACAGGAAGTACAAAAATCATTTGATGAAATCTCCCTTAGAACTCCATGCATGTTCAGAATGTTATTGCTATTTCTGTCAGTCATTGCTGGCTATGACATTTTGCTTTTAGTTCATAGGATTTTATCTCCATGCTTTATACAGCTGGCTGATCAAGCTTAATTCTGGGAAATTACTGTGTATTTCTATCAGTTGGGGCACCGCATGAAACTAACTCATGGTGAGTTGCAATGTTTTGCTTCATTACAATATCAACTTGCATCTGCTGAGTTTTATTGCAGCATTTGCTCTCTGAGCCACAAAGGTGACTTCTCTGATCGCTTGGCTAAGTAGAAAGCTCATAATGCAACATAAACATGGGCTTCATATCACACACATCACTGATCTGCCCACTAGCTTTTCATTACCCTTGAGTTGTATGAGTAGCAGTCATGCTTGAAGCATTCTTTTTAATCACGGGCAGCCCCATTACTGATCATTTGAAAGAAGAAAATGACCGGATTGCTATTTGCCATTCATTCAATTACAATATTATCCAGATTTTTTAAAAAGGTGAAATCACATTTTAAAGTATCTGAAAATGGAAGGAGAATTAAACCGCACAACAGGGTTTTAGATGTGGGATATAAAAACTACAGCATAATCTCTAAAATGGGCATATCATAGTGAAAAAGATCAGAGAACCTCCCATAAAATTTCTGAAACTCATTTTGTCTCACATGTGTAAGGTGACCTTAGATCCCCCCAAATGATAAATGCAGCCTTTGACTGTCAAATGATTCGTTTCCCCTCCTGACCTGTTATAATCATAGTTGATTATGGACCCAGGCATTCTTTCAAACTGATTGTAACATTTTTGTGACAGTTGCCGTAGAGTCATATGTACTTTCTTAAACTCTTTGGAGAAGTTGGATACAATGGGAATAATTTTTTATAGGCAAATTTACGGAAGGACTTAACACTAAGTAAACATGCACAGGAATAACCTGAAAATGTAGGCAGATGGTGGAACTTCGATCTAGAAATCTAGCCTGGCCCATTCTTGTGCCTCAACATCTCCTTTGGATCATCTCCTTTGGAACATCTCCAGATGATGTCACCAACATCTTGCATCAAACAGCCAAAATTTGATGGCGTAATTTTTCACTTCCTCCATCCCCAAGTAAATAAAACCATATGGCAGAATTAATGTGAATATATAATTAAACACTTGCTCATAAAAGCAAAGGGTTGACTGTTTCTTACTGACACAGTCCCCCCACCTCCTCCTCTTGCCCTACCCTAATATACAGAAATCAGCAGGCAATGTTTTTCACAGCTGAGTGAGATAAATATCAAAACCCCTTAAGCTACAGTGGGCCAGTGAAAGGCTAACAAACTTCAAACAATAATCCCGTTTCTAAAAGTTCAATGCAATGTGTCAGGTCATACCCTCTCCAGTTTTTTATTTGCTAAGAATGTGCTTAGAGTAGCGTGCAGCATGACCCTTTGTCCTTCATTCCTCTGCTTGGTCATCTCTTCCCAGCCCTAGGCAACCCATAGCCATAGGTCTGAAATAGCTGATTTCTGTGCAGGAATGTCTTTGCTCACATAGTCTGTAGCCAAGATATCACAACAATGGGAAAACCCTGCAGAAAATATGCCCAGAGCATAAATAACAGTGACTGATAGATAACAAGCTAATTTTCCTTTTGGGCATATGTGTGTGTGATGATAGTATTGATCTGTGGTATTAAAAAAAATAAGACCTTAATTAATGATTTTTATCTTGTTAGAGTATTGAAAGAACTTTCTATGATACATTCCTAGGAGCATTGAGATTTTTCATTGCTATTTCTGAACGAGATGGGAACAAGGCACAAGCATTACAGCTAATTGTCAATGAAGTTAGAATACAGTGGCCATGTTTTCCCAAGCAAGTTGTTGTAATTTTTCTAAAGCAAATAGTATCTCTTTAGTCCTGATTTTGTAGATCTATTTGCTACTGAAACATGGTTCTTACTCAACACCATGTTAACAGTCAAGGTGAGATCTAAACTATAGTTAAGATTCTCAGTTATTACATTACACATTAAAATAACTTGGGCTGGAAAAAACTGACTAACTCTGTCTGCCTCTTGCTGTGGCCTTTGAGTCAGTTTTTGACTCCTGGTGACTGCAGATTTCACGGCAAGAGTTCAGAAGTGGCTTGCCATTGCCAACTTCCTAGGGCTGGGAGAGAGTGACTGGTCCAAGGTCACCCAGCTGGCTTGGTGCCTAAGGCAGGACTAGAACTTACCCATCTCCTGGTTTCTAATTTGATGCCTTAAATATTACACCAAACTGAGTCTCTGAATAATCCTAGAAGGCAGAAAAAAGATACGTGGTATTCTGGTTCCTTGTTGCCATCCAATGGTCACTGGGATTTTTGCAGCCCAGATCTGATAGTCCTAAGAATTTATTTCAGAGACTTCTGTTGTGAGCACTACTTGTTTATCATTTCTTTTGTTGTACAAGTGAATTCTTGTAGGTATTCCTTGAGTTACGATGGTAAAAACAACTAGAATTTCCATTGCTAAGTGAGATATAGTCGGAATGTGTGATGTCTCCTGATCACATTGCTTGGCAATGGCAATCTTGGCAGTCTCAGTGCTATCATTAATCAAATCCTACTAGTTGTTAGGATATGCCCCTTACGATTCAAGCCACTCCTGGTTTGGTCCCCCCAGTCCTGAACCTCAGTAAGGTAAGAGCCTCCCTCCTCCCACTGCCAATCTCTTTCTCATCTCTGCCCCTTTGGGTACCTTGTACTCTGCTGCCTCTGCCAGGCCTGCTGCCCTGTGCTCACTCACCTTGCCACCCTGCCAGCCTTGCTACCATGCTCTCTGCTGGCCCTTCATCTTCTTGACTTTGCTGTCTTGTACTCTGCTTGCCCTGCTGCTGGCAGTTCAACTTGCAACTGCTGGTCTTACTGCCCTGCGTCTCCACTCACTCTACTGGCCTTGCCACTCTGCATTCTACTGACCATGCCAGCCATGTCACTTTGCACTCTGCTGGTGTTGCTCCTATATGCTCTACTGGCTTATCACCCTGCACTCTGCTGCCACTCTTGCTGCTCTGAGTTTCAATCAACCTGCTGTCCTTGTGTCTTCTGGTCCTTTGCAGGGCAGCTGTTGATTTATACCAAGCCTTCTTTCTGAGAGGGCATGACCCTTTTCAGAATCATGTAGGATGTTCTAACGATGCTTCAGAAATCAGGCTGATAGGTGAGCAGAATACAGGGCAACAAAACTGGCAGAGTGACAGGGCCAGAGGAATGCAGGGAAGCAAGGGTGGTTAAGGTTTTGTCCTTGGCATTGGGGTGGCTGGCCATAGCGTGGGGCTTGAGACAGCACTCGTTGGCAGTGACTACTTCAGGCGTGAAGTAGATACCCAGGTGAGCTGGTGGCAGGCTCAGATTTCTGAAGGACCCTGACCTCTGTTTTCTTCACAGCAAAATGAATTTGGCTGAGCATGCCTACACGTATGAAAATAGTTATTTTTGAAGGAAGTACATAAGCCTTGCAAATAATGCATGGCATGCAGAGCCATCTCTCTGGACATGCAAGCTGTCTCCCATTGCTCTTCCAGGTTCTGGTGCATCGGTCAGCTGGTCTTCATGTGCACAGGAGCACCAGAAACCATCACCTGGAACTGGCCGAAAAAGCAACACGCGGGGACCAAAAACGGTGTGTGCGGAGGCCAAAAACACGTCGCAAGGCCGAAAACGCGATGCATGGAGGCAGTGATCAGCAGCAATGTGCTGTGGCGATCCCCGCAGTCTGGAATGGGTCTAAAACGGAGTGTGCAAAGGCCAAAAATGTGATGCGCAGAGGCCAGAAACGCGACATACAGAGGCGGCAATGGTCTCTGGCAATCCTCGCAGCCTGGAACAGCTGATTAGTGGTATTCTGGGAGGCCGAATTCATGCTAAATCAGGCTGCGATAACATGCTGAAGCTTGACCAGGTCGTTTGCTGTTTTCTGCAAGGACGCTAGCCAGATAAATAATCGATGGATGGATACTGGTAGGTAGAGGCAGAATTTTTTTTCTTGTTTTCCTCCCCAAAAATTAATGTGTGTCTTACACTCCAGAGTATCTTATATTCTAAAAAATATGGTAGTCATCTGATGACTAAATGTCAACTTCTCTGAAAAAGAGTATAACTGAAATAGCTTAACTGAATCTTAGTTTAGATAGCCAACCCTATTTGTATTATTTGAGTCCCATGTGCAGCAAACAGAATGGCTTTGAATGAGCTGTATAGGAAGGAATGGTTGAATATTAATTTATTTTTCCTTTGCTGGATTGTCCAAGTTGGCACTAGGTAAAAATAATCTCTGCCAACCCTGGGATGTGGAAAAGGAGAAGGCAGCAAATGTCAGTGTTTGGGACTGCTGGAACTGGAACACTTATTTCATAAATAACTGCAGCCTTTTATATTTGAGATAATTAGTCCCTGGCTTTGTGTTGAACTCAAACCAGAACGGCATGTACCGTACTTTAAAAACAAATCAGAACTTTTACCAAGATGAACTCTTATTCTATGGTCTCTTTAAATGATGTAAACTGGTATGGTTTGCCCGATTTATTATCAAGAGTGATCTTGGTGTTGCTAGGCATGGGAGAAATTCAAACATTTATGTAAAGTCTTAAAATACCATCCCATTTCTGTTGTGTGGCACGCCCTCTGGTTTTTCAGTCAGCACCAGGCATTTCATTTACTTTCTGGCATGCTGATTACCTTGAGCTTAGTTTCTGAAATGATGGGTCTTCTTAGGGAGTACTTTAGCACTGGCAGAAAGCATCGGATTTGCATGTCCCATTGGCAGAGAGTTCAAGAGCAAGCAGGTTCCTTTTCCATCATAACTTACTACCGAAGCCTGCAAGGCTTGAAATGCAGGTACCCAGAAATTGACTGAAAGATGTAATAGGTGGGGATGCCTGGGAGTTTGGGCACTGGAATCAGCTTAATGATATATATGTATACCTAGCAACAGTATTCTTGTTCGTTTGTCCTCCTATCAAGCGGGGTGGGGCTAATGAGGTTATGTTTACTTGCAAAGGGCAGAGTCAACTATGTGGTATGGAAGAGTGAAATGGAACTTCTTTTTTTGCACAGGCGACAAAGTGGAGGTGGGGATGCCTGTCCATGATATCACATAAGCCTGTCAGATCCCTTCCTGAAACTCGGTTGTCTCCCTTTCTCTAATTGAGCTGGCTGGGTAGTATTCCCCCAAGTAAAAGTTCCATTCAAGCAAGCAAATGGGTTTCTACCTCACCTGTCTCTTGAATTTATTTCATTCAATTTAGGGATTGATTGTTTGCAGCTGACTTGGGGCAGTTCACAACACAGTAAAATAACCAATACAAACTAAAAAGGTATAGGTATGGGTATAATTCTGTGTTTCCCTGAAAATAATATAGGGTTTTATACAGGGGTGAAATCCAGCAGGTTCTGACAGGTTCTGGAGAACTGGTAGCGGAAATTTTGAGTAGTTCGGAGACCCAGAAAATGCCACCTCTGGCTGGCCCCAGAGTGGGGTGGGAATGAGGATTTTGCAATATCCTTCCCCCAGGAATGGGAGGGAATGGGGATTTTGCAGTATCCTTCTCCAAGGAGTGGGATGGGAATGGAGATTTTGCAGTATCTTTCCTATGCCATGCCCAGCAAGCCACGCCCACCAAGCCACACTATGCCCAGCAAGCCACGCCTACAGAACTGGTAATAAAAAAAATTGAATTTCACCACTGGTCTTATATTAATTTTTACTCCAAAAGACTTTAGGACTTATTTTCTGGTTAGGTCTTATTTTCTGGGAAATATGGTACTAAATGTGTTTGTCTGACTGACAATCTTAACTGGGGCTTATTTTGGGGGATGGGCTTATATTACAAGCATCCTGAAAAATCATGCTAGGGCTTATTTTTCAGTTGGGTCTTATTTTGGGGAAAACACGGTATACAGAAAGAAAAACAAGGGGTCCCATTTGACAAGGGGTCCCATTCAGGTCAACCCAAGGCCTGGGAGAACCAGAGCTTCAGAATCAGAACCAAATCTCCAAAGTTTTATGGAACACTACCAGTGAGGGCCATATAGACTTCAGCAAGGATCTCATTCCAAATGCCAGGACTCCCTGAATGAAAGTGGACCAACTCACTTTGGATGACCGCTCTCACCTGGAATCTGGATAGGATAAGAACTTGTCCCATTGGAAAGATGAAGAAACACTGCAAGATGAAGAGATAATTAAGAAGACATTAGACTGTGCAGAAATGGACAGAGTTACATTGAAAATTAAACAGAAAGAAGACACAGAATATTATCAAACTTGGAACTTATTTTACCAGTGGTTGGAAAAAAGGGGTGAAGAGTAAGAATGACATTTGTACTGTTAAGCAAATTAAATATCCAGACAACACAACGTTTATTAAGTACTAAGAAATGTAATGAATAGAAAATTAATAAAAATTATTTAAAAAAAAGAACTTGTCCCAGTGATTAAGCCATTTAAAAAAAATGGCTCTAGTTCTCAGCTTTTTACCAGATTGCCCGTAACCATGATGTTCAGAAAGACATGTTGCTGGAATACAAATCCAGTCCAAAAGTAAACAAAAGATGTTAGTAAAAGCAATAAAATAAGGATTCGAAAGAACAGTTTTACCTGCCGCTAATTATGTAAGGCTGACATCTGCCTAGCATAGCTAGCGCTGAATCACCCACAAGCCATCTAAGCAAACCAAGTCAAGGAAACTCTGAATTGGAGCATATATAAAACTGTTCTGATGATGTTACGTAGTTTGGTGATGAAATATCTGTAAGAAAACAACCAAGCTCAGAGAGCACCAATGACCTCACAGATATAAAACTCCCTGAAACTTGAGGAAACAGCATGTAAAGGACCTCACCTTACTAGTTCTAGTTTTCACAGAACCTTTTAAGTTTTGAGGCTGAATGAGAATGCATAACTTTTGTTGAATTTCCCATTATTTGCTTTTTAGTGGAGCGGTGGAGGGTGGTTCCTTTGAGGCCACTTAAAAATTCCCAACCTTGCCTGCCGGCCACTCGAATTTTGCCTGCATTTGCAGTAATGATAGGGTGGTGATGCAGCAAAGGTAACTTTTCACCCTAGAGGAAAAACATACCAGAAAAAGGATAATTTGTAAATATTGTGTAAAAGTTAGAATGAATCAGTGACTTTTAGTTTGCTTCCAAAGAAAACTTGATATGCCTGAATGAAATTGAATGTAAAGTTGCATTTACCCAAACAGGATATTCAGTTTAACTAAGCATAAATTAAATTGAGGCAGTTGGCCAGGAAAACTTTTTTTCCTTCGTATCATTTAGATTAATGTTGATGAAATATTTTTTTTACATCTTTGAATTGTCTGTTTTAATTTTACTATTTTCTCCTTTCCTAAATTTATATGCCAACCATTTCCCTGGCTTATATGCAAATTCAGATTTTGGTTTTTCATAATTCACGTTTACTTCCATTGCACTTTGTAAGCATCTAATTTGTTGTGAAATAGTTTTCTTTTCTGGGGATTTCTTTAATTCTTCTTTCTTGTCCAAAATTGCTTGTGTTATCTCTTCTCTCTCTCTCTTTTTTTTGAGCCTGCCATTATATTGTATAAAATATCGCCCCATAAAAGCTTTTCTTGCATCTCAAACCATTGTTAGGTCTGTACCTTTATTAATATTGTTCTTTTTGAAATCTTCCATTACTATATCTTTCTGCAATAATATTTCATTAAACTTCCCTGTGAAAGAGCTGGTTTTCCTATTAAATGTTAAAGTCACTGTGTTATGGTTTGAAAAGGTTTTTGGCAATATTTTCACTTTGTGATCACTCAATAATTCAAGGTGCTGGTTAGCACTTTGACGTGGGACTACAGATAACTTTCAATTTATGACTATTTGTTTAATGACCTTTCAAAGTTATGACTGTGCTGACGAAAGTGTCTTAAAAGTGGACCTTGCACTTACAACCATTGCAGCATCTCCAAAATTATGTGATCAAAATTTGGGCATTTGTCAATGGACATGTATTTTTCACAGCTGCAGGGTCCCATTTGTGATCTTCTCAGGCAGCTTCCAACAAGCAAGGTCAATAGGGGAGCCAGATTGTCTTAACAACTGTGGCACAAGTTGTAAAATTTGGTGCCACTTAATGACCACTTAGCGTAGCAATTCCAGTCCAACTGATATTGTAAGTCAAGAACTACATTATTTGAAGGATTATCTCTCCCTGAAGATATCTACTTGTCCCTTCAGATTGGATAGGGTGAGTTTGCTTTAGGCTCCTCTAATAAATGTAGTCATTTGTTAAGACCTAGAAAGTGACCCTTTTATGTATAGAATACCCAGCATGATTTTCTAGCCAAGGAATTCTGGAAACTGAAGCTCATAGATCAGGGTTTCCCAAACTGTGAAGTGTACCTCCCTTGAATAGGTGCAGAGTCCTGAGGAAGTGTGAAGAAATTTTTAGTTGCACATTATTACAATAAACTCACCTTTCCCAAAGTTTCATTGTAAATTTTCTTTGTTCATGTGCATTCATTTTGGTATTCAACTGGCATAGAATTTTTAGAAGTTTTTCTATTCAGTTTTAAATTTTATTTAGTGGGTTTTATTGTTTTAAATGCATTTTAACTTGGGGCCATATTTAATAAGTTTTTTAATTATTGTTTTACTTTGTATTTATTCAATGGTGTTTTATTTGGCTGTGAACTGCCCTGAGTCCTTTGGGAGAAGGGCGGTATAAAAATTTAATTAATAAATAAATAAAATAAATAAATAAAATAAATAAATAAATAAATATTTGGATTTTTTAGGGAAGGTGTGTATATTAAGATTATGCTAAAGGGAAGTGTGAGGGCTTTTTTGCGGGATTTTTGTGAGCTTTTGTGGGTTTTTTGAGGGTTTTTTTGTGAGGGTTTAGGAACCTCTGCCATCAATAGAGAAGGCTGTGGAAGAATCTTTAGATTTCCCCACAGTAGGGGATTAAGTATTTTACTGTGTTCACTTAATAGACATGTTTTATTCCAAGTATATCAAGTTTTACTGATCAGATGCAGGGAAAGTCCACTTTTGACTTGTAAGATCCTGCCACTCTCTACAATTTCATGTTCTAGTCTGACTTCAAGCTTCAGCCTTCTAGTCCAGGGCATTACAACTCACAGCATTACAGCGTCATCACGTGATGTATCAGGACTTTCCCCCCCCTCCCTATGGGTCGGGAGTTTGACAGCCCTGTTCTAGTCTAATCCTTGGCCGCAACTTTCGTGGGTTCATCAACTCGTTTAGTCAGAAAAGCAGTATTTTTTTAAACCAAAAGTTGGCAAGCAACTCTACACTGAGCTGTAAAAGAGATGCATTGTGCTACATCGTAATTTGTTTATGACTTGTTCCTGGTTAATATATTTTTATTAGTTTATCAAAATAGAAAATAGAAAACATATGAAGAAAAATAAAGATGATGCAAAGATAAAGGAAAAGGGGAAGAGAAAAAAGTGCAAGACAGAGGGAAAAAGAAAAAAAAAGGCATTGACTTCCTTTTGGTGCAGTACAATAAGATAGTAACACAAAATCTCAACTTTATATTTTTATATAATAAAATATAGTAGCCCTTTCTCCGCTAACTCCATCAACTTTTGCAGCCATTCATCCTCAAAGCACCCTTCCATTTTTGTGCATAAAATATTTTTGCTGCTGTCATTTGTTTATGGCTTGAAAAAGCTCTAGTTGGTGAAGTCATACAATATACGAAGCCAGAACCAAACACACCACATTACAATTATGAATGTTGAATTATAATTTATAATTATAGGTAATTATGTATAAAGCAAGTCAACAGGTAGCAACTTTATTAAATGGGAAGTTCTTGGAGAAATAGGTGGGCAATTCAGTCCAACAATTCAGTGTAGCATAAGGCTACCCCAGACTCACAACGGGCAACTTTGTCATATACAAAACTCAGCTTTTAGACATTTCTGCTATCAAAACAAGCAGGTGGGACCTCCTCTAAGCTGTTCCAAGAATTGGTCCCATCTTTACACTAGACACAAAACAATTTGACAGTTCATGGGATTGGGTTATGTACCTCAACTGCTTTGAAAAAAGCCACTGAATTCAACAGTTGGTTGGCAGCACTGAGTAGCCAATAAGAAGGAAAGGGAAAGGATTGGAAATAAAGGAATAGCATCAAAAGAGTTCTCCCCACCTTATTTATGAGCTGTTTGCACTGCTTTGCATGTCTAATGAGATGTTAAAAAAAAAACACCTGCAATTAAGTTGGATGGACTCAGTTGGACTTTACAGCAAGCTGAACAAAAGCCTAATTACCACCACTGTGTTTTTGCACCCAGGGGAGAAATATTACAGGCTCAAGGAGTTGCTATGGGAGCAGGAGCAGTTATGCTCTAAGTGCCACAGTGAATGCAAGGCCACACTGGCAATAAATTGTTCTTTGTGTTTTTCCATTTGCTGTACATGGGGAAAGGTGCTTAGCTCTGCTTTAGCCGGGGATGGCAACTGATGTTTGCAAATTGCCTCTTGCTGTGGGTACCCAGAGAATTATTTTTAATCTCAACTGGGTAAATTTTTAAACGATCTTAAATTCTTGCCGTTCACAGGGTCAGTAGGTTGGAAGGTCGTGCAGAGGTCAGGCTTCAAATTTCACAAAACTTTGTTTCCTTTCGTTATATCCAATTAATATAGTTATTACATACTCATACTTATATATATATGCTTATATATATACTGTATAATTATTTCATACTTATGCTTATATATACTGTGTGACAAAAATAAATAAATAAAATAAAATAAAAAATTGTACACTTTGCATTTCCTTGCCATTCAGCTTGAAAAGCTTGCATCAAGTTGAGCAGAGATACTTGCCCTTCTGTGGTTGCTTGATGATTCACATCTAGCCTTACAAAAGGGCTGGAGGATGACAATCAGAGCAGCTGAACAGCAGGGGTGTGAAAAATGAACGGCAACTCTCACTGTTTTTCACCATTAGCCATACAGAGGACAGGACCCTTATGAGATGTAATCCAGCAACATCTGGCAGGTCAAAGGTTTCCTTACCCCTCAATCTCAAAAGCATATTCTCTCACAACCTCTCATCATAAGAGAGAAACAGTCTTTTGGAAAATAAAATGACACTCTTTGAAAATCTCAGGTTACTTTTCCTGTTATACATCTTTTTTTGGGGGTGGGGGTAGGGCGGATCGTAAAGTTTGGTGGAGATACGAAAACCTCAGCCTTATAAGTGTACAAACTGTGAATGTATTGAAGAAAAAGAGCAAGAAACCAGAATGCATAAGATTTCAACTGTTTAGATGACAGGCAGGAAATGTGGTGATTTTAATCTGAAAACTAGAGAGAAAATGATGCATTTCGAAATAGAAGAGGCAGCACTATTGGTAGTAAGGGCAGCAGCTATTTTTATGTGGGGACAAAAGCAAACCCCAGCAACCATGGGATCTGAAGTAAGCTGGAACATATGAGTTGGCGGAAGACTAGGAAAGCAATTGCTTGCTTTCTAGATGTGTTTGAACATAACTCCTGCCTGGCTGAGAATTATGGGGGAAAAAGACTGAAAAACTTGTCAAGGATATTGGGTTGGGGAAGTGGCTCAGTGACTAAGATGCTGAGATTGTCGATTAAAGGTCGGCAGTTCAGTGGTTCAAATTCCAAGTGCCGCATAACGTGGTGGGCTCCCGTTACTTGTTCCAGCTTCTGCCAACCTAGCAGTTTGAAAGCACGTAAAAAATGCAAGTAGAAAAATAGGGACCACCTTTGATGGGAAAGTAACAGCGTTCTGTGCGCCTTTGACATTGAGTCATGCCGGCCACATGACATGGAGACGTCTTTGGACAGTGCTGGCTCTTCAGCTTTGAAACGGAGATGAGCACCGCCCTCTAGAGTCGGGAACGACTAGCACATATATGTGAGGGGAACCTTTACCTTTAGCTTGCAAGAGAATAATCTAATTGCTTTGACCCAGCGTACATTTGGCCCAGTGCTTGGTTTTCTAATAGCAGCCAATCTGATGTCTCTAGAACTTTTCAGAAGAACAGTTGGAGGCATGAATATGACAGTTCTTAATTACTAGCATCAGTTCTATGTGATGATAGAATAAATATTTCACAAGTTTGGTCAGGAAGATCAGAAACAATCTCTCCCAAGTTGCTAGTAGAATATATTTAAGAGAACATCTAGCCTCTGTGACTAATGCAATGTACTAGAGTTGCTTGCTGGATGAACTCTGAAGTCATTGCCTTCTATGGGGAGGGAATGGGGATTTTAGGCTTTCTGTCAAACATCAGCCATAATATTAATGATTGTTTTGAACAATATGCAGGTTGTATTACATGAATGGCTATTTTATATGTGAAATTATGACTGAAACCTATATAGGTTCACACTGTCAGGAAGTTTCTCCTTAGTTTTAGGTTGCTTCTTTCTGTTGAATTTCCATCCATTGCTTCTTGTTTTGCCTTCTGGTGCTTTGGAAAATACTTCCCCCGCACTTCTTTCTAGCAGCCCCTTAAAAGACTGTTGCCTATCACACTCTTAGGCAAAGCATGTGAGCCATTTCCTCCTTTCAGTGGTCCATGAAAGTGCATCTATAGCAGAGGTCTCTAACCTTGGCCACTTTAAGACAGCAAAGCTGGCTGAGGAATTCTGGGAGTTGAAGTCCATAAGTCTTAAAGTGGCCAAGTTTGGAGATCCCTGATCTATAAGTATGTAGATAATAAAGTTGAAAAAGGTGAACAACATTTTTGCAGAACTATAGATACGTTGAGGCTGGGTGTGACAAGGAATGGCTGGGAGGGGAGGTACCCCTTAACATGAGAGACATGCCTACCCAGTCATATGACCAAGCCACACCCACTGTCACATGACCATCAAGCCATGCCCACAAAATAAGCCATGCCCACAGAACTGGTAGTAAAAAATTGTAGAACCCACCCCTGCCTGGAATGCACTACCAGACTCTGTGGTCTCATCCCAAAATCCCCAAAACTTTAACCTAAGACTGTATACTGTTGACCTCACCCCATTCCTAAGAGGTTTATAAGGGGCGTGCATAAGAGCACAAGTGTGTCTACTGTCCCTGTCCTAATGTTCCCTTTAATTGTATTCATTTTATATATTCAATTCATATATTATACTTATATATATTATTTAATATGTATTTGACAAAAGAAAGAAAGAAAGAAAGAAAGAAAGAAAGAAAGAAAGAAAGAAAGAAAGAAAGAAAGAAAGAAAGGTGGAAAACTGGAGATGTCTTGAAGAAGGTATATGACAGTCATTGGGAAAGCATGAACTTGGCCTGGGAAGACAAATAGAGATGAGGATTAAAGTCAAGATGGTTCTGCCTTAACTCTTTTTAATATAAAAGGAGGGTAAAAATCAAAAACAATAACAGACTTTCAAGATTGTGATGTTATAGTCAAGACCAGCAGATTTCTAGCATTTCTTGTTGTGTCTATTTCCTGACTGGGTCTACCACAAAGAAATAAGAGAAACTCACTATAGTTGAGAGATGCCATTTTTCACAGCATCTTAATAGCCATTTGCTATGTCTATAGCTACTGGATTCTTAATTAAAGGAGGAAAAAAAGTAGCATGAAAATAAAATAAAGTAGAACAAAATAAAATAGAATAGAATAAAATAAAAAAAGACTTAAGAGTGGGTTGATAAATAGGCTTGACAGGAACTTGGCATATTCAGTTACCCTCACCATTTTGCAATGCTTCACATTGAGAAAGCTTTGGTTAACTTTCTTAATATGTTTGAATTCTTAAGCAGATGTTGGCAACAGTATCGGAATTTACACTGAAAGGTTAAACAGAATATTTCTTATTTTATGCTGAAGGGAGTCTATTAATAAATAAACCAAGCTGTGACTGGACTTTAAACATGCCAAAGGAAATCAACAATAAAGTAGTTGATAATATGCTTTTGTCCTGCTGCCCAGTATGTTTTATAGTTCACATGTCTTGGAGCAGATAAGATATGGAAACTAATTATATAAGACAGATTTAGAAACTGTGTCAGAGTAGGTAGAGAGAATCTAGGGAGGGTGAAATTGAACTGGAACTTAGGGATGGAATATAAAATAAGCCGAGGTAGTGTAACAGCAAGCAGATAGGTAACTGACTTGCTTCCTCCAACTTTTCCTCCATTAGTAATAGTATTTATTATGATCTTAGACCAGAGTACAAATAAGTACAGAAATCATAAGAAGCGAAGGTAATAAAATTTTAACCCAAACGTAAAACTCTGAGCTATAATTGTATTCAAACCGATCCTCTTAGGATCTCATAGTCCAACATAGCCACCCAGAATCGCCATGACAGTGAGATGGGAAGCATATGCATTTAATAAATAAACAATGCTTTTGTTGCTTATAAGCAACATTTTGAAACAATACATGTCATTTATTGGTCTTTAAGAGGCTGATCTAAAATTCATCAAGGTAGCCTGGTCTTTTCTTTTTAAAAATTAAGGACTGAATGAACCTGGAATCAGGTTAATTATGCACTGCAATGTTCAGTTCAGTTCAGTTCAGTTCAGTTCAGTTCAGTTCAGTTCAGTTCAGTTCAGTTCAGTTCAGTTCAGTTCAGTTCAGTTCAGTTCAATTCAGTTTATTTCAATCTCCTGGATTCATAAGGACATAGTCACTAGAAAGTTGGGATATTATGCGTTATAATTGCCAAGAAAAGGGCTTGGCCTCTAAGAAGTGCACAGTAATAGGTAAATAAGCTCCCTGTCCTAATGTTCCCTTTAATTGTATTCATTTATATATTCAATTCATGCTTATACTTATATATATTATTTAATATGTATTTGACAAAAGAAAGAAAGGTGGAAAACTGGAGATGTCTTGAAGAAGGTATATGACAGTCATTGGGAAAGCATGAACTTGGCCTGGGAAGACAAATAGAGATGAGGATTAAAGTCAAGATGGTTCTGCCTTAACTCTTTTAATATAAAAGGAGGGTAAAATCAAAACAATAACAGACTTTCAAGATTGTGATGTTATAGTCAAGACCAGCAGATTTCTAGCATTTCTTGTTGTGTCTATTTCTGACTGGGTCTACCACAAAGAAATAAGAGAAACTCACTATAGTTGAGAGATGCCATTTTCACAGCATCTTAATAGCCATTTGCTATGTCTATAGCTACTGGATTCTTAATTAAAGGAGGAAAAAAGTAGCATGAAAATAAAATAAAAAGACTTAAGAGTGGGTTGATAAATAGGCTTGACAGGAACTTGGCATATTCAGTTACCCTCACCATTTTGCAATGCTTCACATTGAGAAAGTGATGTCATCAAAATTCTCATAGTAAAGGCGGAAGCTGGGCGCCACCACTGTTCCCCAGAAGGAGGGGCCTCAAACCTTCCCTCCTAAATTTCTCCATCACCTCTTCTCTCCAGAGCTCCACAAAACCGGTAATCTTCTTATTTTAAGTTCTCCTCTCTCCAAAATAACTCGTGCTCCTTCCAACCGCGGGAGAAAACCCCCGCACTCGGGCACTCCACTCACGTTTACCGATATTCCTTCCTTCTCCTCCTCAATTCTTCTCCGTGCCCTGTTCACCACCAGGCTGCTGCAGTTATAAATCCAATGCCCGGTGTCACGGGCACAGCGGCGGCGACCAAAATAATGGCGCGGCCTGTGGCCTCGAACCCGCCAAGCCTAGGACGCGCCAGCATCGGTCCCCACAGTCCTGTATGTCGGCTGGGAGACCCCTGGCGAGCCGTCCGTACGGCAGGTGTCCTTTTCGGAACACCTGGCCCCTGAGGGCCTCGGCGGCGGCCGGATTCGGGCGCTGGAGGCAGGAGAAACCTTCCAGACGTCCGTTGCCACTGGATACCGGAAGTCGTCCCCATCCATTGCTTCTTGTTTTGCCTTCTGGTGCTTTGGAAAATACTTCCCCCGCACTTCTTTCTAGCAGCCCCTTAAAAGACTGTTGCCTATCACACTCTTAGGCAAAGCATGTGAGCCATTTCCTCCTTTCAGTGGTCCATGAAAGTGCATCTATAGCAGAGGTCTCTAACCTTGGCCACTTTAAGACAGCAAAGCTGGCTGAGGAATTCTGGGAGTTGAAGTCCATAAGTCTTAAAGTGGCCAAGTTTGGAGATCCCTGATCTATAGTATGTAGATAATAAAGTTGAAAAAGGTGAACAACATTTTTGCAGAACTATAGATACGTTGAGGCTGGGTGTGACAAGGAATGGCTGGGAGGGGAGGTACCCCTTAACATGAGAGACATGCCTACCCAGTCATATGACCAAGCCACACCCACTGTCACATGACCATCAAGCCATGCCCACAAAATAAGCCATGCCCACAGAACTGGTAGTAAAAAATTGTAGAACCCACCCCTGCCTGGAATGCACTACCAGACTCTGTGGTCTCATCCCAAAATCCCCAAAACTTTAACCTAAGACTGTATACTGTTGACCTCACCCCATTCCTAAGAGGTTTATAAGGGGCGTGCATAAGAGCACAAGTGTGTCTACTGTCCCTGTCCTAATGTTCCCTTTAATTGTATTCATTTTATATATTCAATTCATGCTTATACTTATATATATTATTTAATATGTATTTGACAAAAGAAAGAAAGAAAGAAAGAAAGAAAGAAAGAAAGAAAGAAAGAAAGAAAGAAAGAAAGAAAGAAAGGTGGAAAACTGGAGATGTCTTGAAGAAGGTATATGACAGTCATTGGGAAAGCATGAACTTGGCCTGGGAAGACAAATAGAGATGAGGATTAAAGTCAAGATGGTTCTGCCTTAACTCTTTTTAATATAAAAGGAGGGTAAAAATCAAAAACAATAACAGACTTTCAAGATTGTGATGTTATAGTCAAGACCAGCAGATTTCTAGCATTTCTTGTTGTGTCTATTTCCTGACTGGGTCTACCACAAAGAAATAAGAGAAACTCACTATAGTTGAGAGATGCCATTTTTCACAGCATCTTAATAGCCATTTGCTATGTCTATAGCTACTGGATTCTTAATTAAAGGAGGAAAAAAAGTAGCATGAAAATAAAATAAAGTAGAACAAAATAAAATAGAATAGAATAAAATAAAAAAAGACTTAAGAGTGGGTTGATAAATAGGCTTGACAGGAACTTGGCATATTCAGTTACCCTCACCATTTTGCAATGCTTCACATTGAGAAAGCTTTGGTTAACTTTCTTAATATGTTTGAATTCTTAAGCAGATGTTGGCAACAGTATCGGAATTTACACTGAAAGGTTAAACAGAATATTTCTTATTTTATGCTGAAGGGAGTCTATTAATAAATAAACCAAGCTGTGACTGGACTTTAAACATGCCAAAGGAAATCAACAATAAAGTAGTTGATAATATGCTTTTGTCCTGCTGCCCAGTATGTTTTATAGTTCACATGTCTTGGAGCAGATAAGATATGGAAACTAATTATATAAGACAGATTTAGAAACTGTGTCAGAGTAGGTAGAGAGAATCTAGGGAGGGTGAAATTGAACTGGAACTTAGGGATGGAATATAAAATAAGCCGAGGTAGTGTAACAGCAAGCAGATAGGTAACTGACTTGCTTCCTCCAACTTTTCCTCCATTAGTAATAGTATTTATTATGATCTTAGACCAGAGTACAAATAAGTACAGAAATCATAAGAAGCGAAGGTAATAAAATTTTAACCCAAACGTAAAACTCTGAGCTATAATTGTATTCAAACCGATCCTCTTAGGATCTCATAGTCCAGCATAGCCACCCAGAATCGCCATGACAGTGAGATGGGAAGCATATGCATTTAATAAATAAATAAATAAATAATAAATAAATAAATAAACAATGCTTTTGTTGCTTATAAGCAACATTTTGAAACAATACATGTCATTTATTGGTCTTTAAGAGGCTGATCTAAAATTCATCAAGGTAGCCTGGTCTTTTCTTTTCTTTTCTTTTTTTTAAAAATTAAGGACTGAATGAACCTGGAATCAGGTTAATTATGCACTGCAATGTTCAGTTCAGTTCAGTTCAATTCAGTTTATTTCAATCTCCCTGGATTCATAAGGACATAGTCACTAGAAAGTTGGGATATTATTGTACGTTATAATTGCCAAGAAAAGGGCTTGGCCTCTAAGAAGTGCACAGTAATAGGTAAATAAGCTTAAGAAGTTTGCAGAAAAGTTCTCTGGGATTCTTTTAGGAACCAGAACTGTTGTGTCCTCGCACCTACGACCGGCTGCAGCTCTTCACTGCGGTTTTGAGGCCCTCGAGAACATGTTACTGGATCAATTTGTATACGGCCTCAAGGACTTAAAGCTCCAGCGCCGTTTACTGGCGCGAAGGGATTTAACCCTCAAGTCTGCTGTGGAAGAGGCGGAAGCGGCTGAGATGGCAGAGAGGTCTTCCGCTGAGCTCCAGCGTGCCCAAATGAGACCGGCCAGCAGTGGACAGCCACTGTTTGTGCATTATGGGGACTCCGTTCCAGACGGTTTCCCAGAGGATGACGAGGACGTCCGTCGCCTTAACACTACACCTAGACGGCGGGGCGGTCCCATGAATTATTGCCCGACCTCCCACTGCCTGGGTTGCGGCGGCGACCACGCCAGGGATGACTGTAAATTCAGGACGGCCGTTTGCCGTCGCTGCGGGAGACGCGGTCACCTGGCCAGGGTCTGCAGGGCCACCATGCCAGCCCAAGGGCCTGTCCGCCAACCGGCCAAGCCGCGGGGAGGATTCCAGCCACAAACTCCACGCCGAGGGAATTCTTCCGCTGTGGCCCATTGTGAGGAGGAAGTCTTCGTTAACTACGCTTTTTCCGTGGCTCCCGCTAATAAATTGTACATCTCCGTTCGTCTGGAGGGCGCACCGTGCACCATGGAAGTGGATACAGGGTCATCCCGGTCGCTTATCTCCTGGGCCACGTTGAAACGCCTTTTGCCAAATGTCTCCAAGGCCGGGTTGCAACCCTGTTCTGTCATCTTACGTGACTATCAAGGGGGGGGGCTATTCCAACGATGGGGATTGGTACCTTCAGAGTATCATATCGCAATTTTGATGGCCGCCTGCCCCTCATTGTTGTTAAGAGTGACCTACCCTGCCTTCTGGGGCTAGATTGGTTTGCTGCCCTAGACCTGCATATTACTGGGATCCACAGCACAAGCCTGGAGGTGTCTTCCCAATTGGCTATAGACTTCGCTGATGTTTTCGAACATCTGGGTAAATACAAGGATCTCCTATTTCCCTGAGTTTAGACCCATGAGTTACACCCATTTGCCTCAAACCGAGGCGAGTTCCTTTGGCTTTGAGGCCCAAGGTGGATGAACAGCTAGATAAATTGATAGCGCAAGGGGTATTGGTTCCAATAGACCACTGAAAATGGGAAACACCTATCGTAATTCCCCTTAAGCCCGACGGATCCATGAGGATCTGTGCGGACTATAAGGGGACGATCAACAAAGCTCTTCAGCATAATCCTTATCCACTGCCGGTGGTCCAGCACCTCTTACACTCACTGGGGCGGGGTCGTGTGTTTGCCAAATTAGATATGGCCCAAGCGTATCAACAGCTCCCGGTGGATGATGAGACTGCATTAGCACAGACTATCGTCACTCACCGGGGAGCTTTCAAATGCACACGACTCCAATTCGGAGTTAGTGTCGCACCAGGACTATTCCAGAGTCTCATGGAGCGTTTGCTCCATGGGATTCCAGGAGTCGTCCCTTACTTTGATGACGTATTGATTTCAGCTATTGACATGCCCGAATTAGTCACCAAAGTAAGGGAAGTATTATCCCGTTTCCGGAGAACTGGATTGAAATTAAAAAAAAACAAGTGCAGAAAAGGGATACATCAAGTAGAATTTCTGGGTTTTTTAGTGGATGCTCAGGGCATCCACCCCACACCCTCCAAAATAGCAGCAATCCACAATGCCCCTACGCCATCCAATAAGACAGAGCTCCAATCATTCTTGGGGCTTCTAAATTTTTACGCGACGTTTTTGCCCCATAAGGCTACTATCGCGGAACCACTCCATCGCCTGTTAGACGCTGAGGCACCTTGGGTCTGGGACCGGGCCGCAGCGGCATCTTTTGCCGCTGTCAAACAGCTCCTTACTTCATCCACCGTCTTAGTACAGTATGATGAGCGCCTGCCTTTGTCATTAACATGTGACGCCTCGCCCTGCGGCGTCGGGGCTGTCCTTAGTCATGTTCTTCCGAATGGAAGAGAAGCTCCTTTGGCATTCTACTCACGCACCCTTTCCTCAGCTGAACGCAACTACAGTCAGTTGGATAGAGAGGCACTTGCCATAGTAGCTGGTATCAAGCGTTTTCATGATTACCTTTATGGTTGTTTTTTTTGCTGGTCACGGACCATAAGCCCCTTTTGGGGTTGCTGGCCGGTGACCGGCCATCTCCCCAAATATTGTCCCCCCGAATGTCACGCTGGATCGAATTCCTGGCAGCCTATTCATACCGGCTATCACATAGACCAGGAAGAGATATTAGCCATGCCGACGCACTGAGTCGCTGTCCTTTGCCCATCTCCATTTCCGACCCGTCCCCGTCCTGGGCCGTTCTCCTGATAGAAGAGTCCGGCTGCCCGCTCTCTGCGCTAGATATCTGCAGGGAGTCGAGAAAGGACTCCGTGGTGGCGCAAGTCCTGGATTGGGTTCGCAGGGGTTGGCCGGATGGAGATATACAACCAGAATACCTGCCATACATTTGCAGGCGGAACGAGCTGTCGACCCAAGCCGGTTGTTTATTGTGGGGTAGCCGTGTCATAGTTCCAGTATCCCTAAGGCCACAAATACTAACGTGCCTGCATGCAGCTCATCCGGGGATTGGACGCATGAAAGCCCTGGGACGAAGCTACGTTTGGTGGCCAAACTTAGACCGGGAAATAGAGACCTGGGTGGGTCGATGTCACATTTGTCAGCTGTCCCGGGCAGCGCCTCCTGGGGCACCGGTCCTAGAATGGGAGACCCCCAGAGGGCCATGGGCAAGGATCCACGTAGATCTCGCTGGCCCTTTCCAAGGCCGGACTTTTATCATTATAGTGGATGCTTACTCTAAGTGGGTGGAGTTGTTCCTAATGACCTCCACCACGGCTGACTCCGTTATTAGAACATTGGACAAACTGTTCACTACCCATGGGCTGCCGGATGTAATAGTGACGGATAATGGGCCCCAATTTTCTGCGGCAGCATTTCAAGTATATTTAGCGGGTTTGGGCATCCGACATGCTCCTGTGGCGCCGTTCCACCCGGCCGGAAACGGCCTTGCAGAGCGAGCCGTACGGTCAGCGAAGGAAGCATTGGGACGTTTGGGTACTTCTGATTGGCAGCAGAAAGTCAATCAGTATTTGATGGCCCAACACACCACCCCCTGCCAAGTGACAAACCAGACTCCCGCAGAGTTGCTTATGGGTCGCCGTCTTAGAACGGTACTAGATAGGCTACACCCCTCATATACCCCTGAAAGGGTTCCAGGACTGGGTGGCCAGACTAGGCAGTTTACCCTGGGGGACCCAGTATATGCACAAGGTTTTGGGGGAACAGAGAAGTGGCTACCTGGTCACGTGGTTCACGTATCTGGGCCGTATTCTTATAGGGTCCAATTGGCAGACGGCCGCATCTGGAGACGCCACATTAATCAACTAAGGCGTCGCCTGGCCACCGATGGGGAAAACCAATCAACAGTGAGACCCCTACAGGACGTCCTTTCCCGGCCGACAGAGCTATTGAGGCAGACACCGGCAGACCTCACGACTGACCCCTTTGTTCCCAGGGGTTCCACAGCCACTAGTGATAAACCGATACCCGATGTGGCATTACAAGCAGAAATTACATCACGGAGCACTACGCCAGGGTCCCCAGCAAACCAGGCCTGGCCGGTCCTTCCAACCAATAAAGACACAAGTCAACGCAGACACAACATTTCGCACCCCACCGATTCATTCTCATCGGAACTCTTACCTGACGATACTTCCGGGCCTGCTGCCGATGATCGCTGTCCGTTGGTGGAGACGTCCATTCAGGACAAGGACAGTCAGGTGCCTTCCAGTTCCACGACGCCTGTTGTACTCAGATGTTCAAGTCGTAGCCGTCGTCAGCCAGCTTACTTGGCTGACTATGACTGCGCGATCCGAGGGGTGAGGGGTGTTGTGTCCTCGCACCTACGACCGGCTGCAGCCAGGATGACTCACAACCAATCGGAGTGTTTGAAGCGCCGGCAACCGAAAGAGCGGGAAGCCGAGGAAGTTCCGATTGGCTGGCATTTTGACAGCTAGCCGGGGTGCTGAAGTTCTGTCAGATGTTATTCAGTTTAGTGTATTCCAGCTCCGTTAGAGCAGTTGTATGTTCCGTTCTGTTAAGCCTGAATAAAGGAGAGGTCTGTTTGAACTGGCTGTCCGTAAGTTCTCTTGAAACTTAATACATTATGATTTGTTTTAGATAGCAATAGCACTTAGATTTATATACCGCTTCATAGTGCTCTATAGCCCTCTCTAAGCAGTTTACAGAGTCAGCATATTGCCCCCCAACAATCTGGGCCCTCATTTTACCAACCTCGGAAGATGGAAGGCTGAGTCAACTTTGAGTTGGTGAGAATTGAACTGACAAACTGCTGGCAGTCAGCAGTCAACAGAAGTAGCATCCAGTACTGCATTCTAACCTCTGCACCACTATGGCTCTAAGGTAAAGGTTTCACCGCACATGCGTGCTAGTTGTTTCTAGCCCTAGGGGCGGTGCTCATCTCTGTTTCTAAGCCAAAGAGCCAGTGTTGTCTGAAGATGTCTCCGTGGTCATGTGGCTGGCATGATTAAACACCAGAGGAGCACGGAGAGCTGTTACTTTCCCACCACAGGTGGTTCTTATTTTTCTACTTGCATTTTTACGTGCTTTGGAACTGCTAGGTTGGCAGAAGCTGGGACAAGTAACAGGAGCGGCACTAGGGATTTGAACCGTTGAACTGCTGACCTTTTGATCGACAAGCTCAGTGTCTTAGCCCCTAAGCCATTGCGTCCCTTTACCACTACAGCTTTAGATCACTTTAAATGCAATATTTTCAATCCATTCTTTGATATAAATTCCTTAACTTTTAAAAGATAAAATTGTAACAGATACTCAGCAATAGGCTATAGGGTAGCAATTTTTGTACGAAATTTTCCTCATCATTTTGCCTTAGAGTCATCAGATTTTATTAACAGAAACAGCCCAACTGAACTCAATTTAATCCTTCACCTTCCAAATAAAATTGCTTGTCATATTTTGCCTTCAGTTTTGTGGAGATTATCTCCAATCTTAAAGCTGTATTAGTGTCATTATTAAGGATCTTAATTATCCTAACTGTAGGTTTTTTAAAAAGTAGAACTTGAATAGAAGATCATAAAGAGTGCACAACTGTTCTCACAGAAAATAATTTGATGTTGTCTACATAAAGTTCCCTCTCTGTCTATCATGAAATTTTGGGACTGCTATTGTACTCTTCTGGGCTAGGAAAGAAGAAGCATTAACTGGGGCTGATGTCCTAGAATATTGAAAAATGACTGCTAAGTATTTAAAACATTTGACTTGTACTGCAGTCTAAACTGGAGGAAGATCATCCTGGAGAAGAGCCAGTCACATGGTTGCTATGAGTCAATCTGATGACACATAAACAACCGTCCAATCAATAATCTAATTATTTACATACCATCTGTGGGATGTGATGATATTGGAGAATGCTGTGACTGGTTTGCTAATGGCTGATAACTTGGCAGAGTTGAGTAAAGAGTCTTGAAAGCACTCCTGAGACTCACCTAGCTTAGCAACAAAACAACAACATTAACTGCATAAAAAAGAATTGTAACGTCTTCAAGCTACATGACAGTCCACTCAGCTCAAGTGGGAAAATGACACCTGCTGATTGGTTAAACTGCCTGATAGCTCAACATAAAAGGACCTGTCAGACGGAGGGTTCATCGCTGCCGTTCTGACAGCTAGCCGGGGTGCTGAAGTTCTGTCAGATGTTATTCAGTTTAGTGTATTCCAGCTCCGTTAGAGCAGTTGTATGTTCCGTTCTGTTAAGCCTGAATAAAGGAGAGGTCTGTTTGAACTGGCTGTCCGTAAGTTCTCTTGAAACTTAATACATTATGATTTGTTTTAGATAGCAATAGCACTTAGATTTATATACCGCTTCATAGTGCTCTATAGCCCTCTCTAAGCAGTTTACAGAGTCAGCATATTGCCCCCCAACAATCTGGGCCCTCATTTTACCAACCTCGGAAGATGGAAGGCTGAGTCAACTTTGAGTTGGTGAGAATTGAACTGACAAACTGCTGGCAGTCAGCAGTCAACAGAAGTAGCATCCAGTACTGCATTCTAACCTCTGCACCACTATGGCTCTAAGGTAAAGGTTTCACCGCACATGCGTGCTAGTTGTTTCTAGCCCTAGGGGCGGTGCTCATCTCTGTTTCTAAGCCAAAGAGCCAGTGTTGTCTGAAGATGTCTCCGTGGTCATGTGGCTGGCATGATTAAACACCAGAGGAGCACGGAGAGCTGTTACTTTCCCACCACAGGTGGTTCTTATTTTTCTACTTGCATTTTTACGTGCTTTGGAACTGCTAGGTTGGCAGAAGCTGGGACAAGTAACAGGAGCGGCACTAGGGATTTGAACCGTTGAACTGCTGACCTTTTGATCGACAAGCTCAGTGTCTTAGCCCCTAAGCCATTGCGTCCCTTTACCACTACAGCTTTAGATCACTTTAAATGCAATATTTTCAATCCATTCTTTGATATAAATTCCTTAACTTTTAAAAGATAAAATTGTAACAGATACTCAGCAATAGGCTATAGGGTAGCAATTTTTGTACGAAATTTTCCTCATCATTTTGCCTTAGAGTCATCAGATTTTATTAACAGAAACAGCCCAACTGAACTCAATTTAATCCTTCACCTTCCAAATAAAATTGCTTGTCATATTTTGCCTTCAGTTTTGTGGAGATTATCTCCAATCTTAAAGCTGTATTGGGGTGTCATTATTAAGGATCTTAATTATCCTAACTGTAGGTTTTTTTTTAAAAAAGTAGAACTTGAATAGAAGATCATAAAGAGTGCACAACTGTTCTCACAGAAAATAATTTGATGTTGTCTACATAAAGTTCCCTCTCTGTCTATCATGAAATTTTGGGACTGCTATTGTACTCTTCTGGGCTAGGAAAGAAGAAGCATTAACTGGGGCTGATGTCCTAGAATATTGAAAAATGACTGCTAAGTATTTAAAACATTTGACTTGTACTGCAGTCTAAACTGGAGGAAGATCATCCTGGAGAAGAGCCAGTCACATGGTTGCTATGAGTCAATCTGATGACACATAAACAACCGTCCAATCAATAATCTAATTATTTACATACCATCTGTGGGATGTGATGATATTGGAGAATGCTGTGACTGGTTTGCTAATGGCTGATAACTTGGCAGAGTTGAGTAAAGAGTCTTGAAAGCACTCCTGAGACTCACCTAGCTTAGCAACAAAACAACAACATTAACTGCATAAAAAAGAATTGTAACGTCTTCAAGCTACATGACAGTCCACTCAGCTCAAGTGGGAAAATGACACCTGCTGATTGGTTAAACTGCCTGATAGCTCAACATAAAAGGACCTGTCAGACGGAGGGTTCATCGCTGCCGTTCTAAGCTGTTCCTGGTTATCTGCACTTGTTAATGAATAAATGTTAGTGTTTACTGTTATTCTGCCTTGCCTCAGTCTGTCCCACCTCCAGCTAGAGAAGAGAAAACTGGTGATGAAGATGGGATTCTATGATGGAGCAGCAGAATCAAGCAAGTCACTGAAGCCTTAGCTGAGAGGCATGATACAGGCTGGTCACTAACAAGGGGCTAAGTCACGGCTGACGAGACGTCAGCCATTCCCTCACACGCAACAGCGCAAACTGCAAGGTCTGACAGGATGGCTACCCTGACAACCTTCGCTCCATTCAATCCGGCAACCGACGCATGGGACTCATATAGAGCATTTTGAGTGCTTCCTTGAAGCAAATGATTATGCAGAGCTCTCCAGTAATCAGAAGCGAGCATACTTCCTCGATTTTTGCGGAACCAAAATGTTTGAGACCACGATGGTTCGTTTTGCCTCTCTGAGGGTCAGAGCGGTGCCCTGGGACACACTGTTAGAGCCATTACATGCTAACGCCTTCCTGGATCGCCCAGTGCCATGTGTTCCACCATAGAAACCAGACAGAAGGCGAGACCATAAACAATTACATGGCGGTCCTGAGGACAGTGCAGGAATCTAAATTAAAGCATTCCCTAATAGATGACTAGCTGAGCTCTACCTGAACATATCTACCATCTCTCTGCAAACTGCTTCTACTATCAAATTGCTGTTATTGTTAGAACATTTTTTCATGAAATTCAAAATCTGCTTTCTGTAACTTAAACCCACGATTCCCTGTCCTGCACTTTAGAATGATGAAGATACTATGTCCTTCAGTGTGACAGATAATTGAAGGATGAAATATTCCCACTTAAGCTTTTTTTCTGGAGGCTAAACATCCCTCATTCAATCAATCCTCCACAGGATTTAGTTTCTAGTCTCTTCAACATTATTGCAATTCTCTGAATTTGATTTTATGCATTTCTGTTTGTCATGGGCATGAGGCCCCAAAGGGCAGTATTGCTGCATCTGGTTGTTGTCACCCATTTAGCACTGCCCAGGGAGCATGTGTAGGTTAAGTAATGGTATGGACACGGGCTACTATACTAATTATTTAATTGAATTATTCAATTTCTATAGCCACCCATCTCAATCCAGTTGAGATTTCTGATTGTCTTTTTTTCGTCATTTGTTTAGGTTCTTCAGGGGAAATATAGAATCTGAGAGTTTACCCTCAGGGTACGTTTCCTTTCGTTATATCCAATTAATATAGTTATTACATACTCATATATATATATGCTTATATATTGTTTAGTTATTTCATGCTTATGCTTATATATACTGTGTGACAAAATAAATAAATAAATAAATTTTCCTGTGCCGCCAGCTGTCAGAAACCAAGGATGTTTATTTTAGACCATATGTGTCCCTGAACATACATACAGAAAGGACAAATGAATCCTTAACATCACTGCCATAAATCAAGATTTATACTGTTATTTCTGACATGTCTTCTATCAAAACAGAACTTCAATATTTAAATATTGAGAGAGAGCCTATTTCTTGGATCGGCTTGGCTACTTTAAGTAAGTAAAGTAGGAATTTAGTGGACAATGCCACAGATATGGCTTGGTTTTCATCCCACTCATAATGAAAATATTACCGATAATTATGTTGCAAGAGCTCATTATTGTGTTGCATTTTGTTTCACTTCTGCTGCTGTCCTTCAGGATGGAACAAACAGTCCACGTTCACACAGACGTTGAATGAGATGATTGTGATATTTAGGAACGGGCAGGTATGGCTGGGAAAGAAAAAGAGAAACCATTTTCATAACAGGAAAAACTTCTCTACAAATAAAGGGTTTTTTTTTTGCTTAAATTTGATTTCCCTGCATTCTTTACAGAATCTTATAAGGCAGTGAATTGTAAGAACATAATGTGATTTTTGTTTCTGAAATATATCCACGTAGTGTGTTCCTGATTTCATACCACTTGAAAGTGCGTTGGTCATGAAACTATGGAGATGGAGTAAATCTTTAATTCTGTCACATTGGAACCGGTAAAGAGTCACCCATTCTGAAATCAATAGTATGGTTCAAATCAGTGGCAATTTTTCAAATTTGGCAACTTTAAGATGTGTGGACTTTAGCTCCCAGAATTCCCCAGCCAATATAGCTGGGGGATTCTGGGAGTTGAAGTCCACTCATCTTAAAGTTCCCAAGTGTGAAGAACACTGGTTTAAAGATTAATAGTATAGTTTGTCAATCTGTGATAAAATTAATGTTTTGTGTAGCTCACCTTGTAAACATGGATCAACTGAAGTCCTAACTGAAAATGCCAAAATGCCAAATTCTTAAAAAAGGAGTAACTTTGAAATAATATTGTTTTTTGAAACAACAAGCAAGGGTCCTTGACCAAAGCATAAGTAGTACTCATTTAGACTAGTCATCCAACTGCTTTGACAGCATTCATTTAAATGCTGATCATTATAAACCAGTAATCTGGTTTGACCAGCAAGGACTGTGATTTTTTTATCAGTAATTCTATATCTCTAATGACACTGCTCTAGATTAATAATCCAAATTTTTTGAATATGTCTACATAATACCAGTTGCAGCTCCCTTCAGTGTCTTCTCAACTCAACTCTAATATAATCTTTGACTTCAAAACAATGCAGAACTACTTATCATGGTTTATGTTATCAACACTTGAAATTTTGCATTCTCAATGTAATCACTGATATTCAATTCTGGTAATACATTTTTTACATACCATTTTATATTTTTTTCTTATTCCTTATTCCTTTAAACATGACTTGAACAATTCATTAGAATATATTCTGTTGAAAAGCAGCTCTGTGGACAATATTACAAACCTGTTGACCTGTATTGAATAAAGTTAAGCAAGTATTTCAGAGGTGGTTTTCAGCTGGTTTGCACAGGTTCAGGTGAACTGGTAGCGGCGATCGCAAGTGGGCCCGCCCTGGCTCCAAGTTGTGCTATATTTAGGCATGTTTTCGAGGCTGGGCGCATGCACAGAAGGCGAGCGAGCGAGCAAAGCACATGCGCGGAAGGCTGGGTTCGGTGATAAAGTTAAGTGAAACCCACCACTGAAGTATTTGTGTTTTGTTTCTTTAGCCTTCAGTAACATACATTTAATATTTTTACACCATTCTCAACCAATCAATTTGCTTTTTGATAGCCTGGATTTTGTGCAACACGCTTAAATTAATAAAATTAAGCAGATTCCTTGAAATCTTGATGTATTGATGTTCAATATTTGTTGTAATAATTCATGGAAAGCTGGATCTTGCAAAATCAGCTTTCATTTTACCAAACATGTGTCTAGCATTCCAGTGATTTAACTTCTATATTTCTGGATAACGAGAATAAGAACATGAAACAGTAAATATAATCCTCTGCTTACGTTCAAATAGATTTATCCAAACTTTAGATTAAAGGTTCATAAAAATAATCATTCCTAGTTATTGGTTGCTGTATATGATAAGCTCTACAATTATGATGTAACGCTTAGGGCATTTTGAGGGGGCAAGTGAAAAAAATGATGATGCATCTGATGTAAGTAATGTCACCCATATGACATTACTTACATCCTCTGTCAGATATCAATCAGTACGTAATGACAGCATTTGTGTAATGTCACAGCATTTAAAGCCATTTATGGTAAGGGCCTAGGTTACAGGATTGGCCTGCCCCATTTGGTCCAGCAGAAGGAGCTTGCTGTACGGACCCCATTTCTCAAAGAATTCCTGCTGATGGGGTCCAGGTGAAGAGCCTTTTCTGCTGTAGCTCCCATTCTCTGGAACATCATGCCCATCATGGTGAAATCTGTACCCACCCTTTTAATTTTCTGAAAGGACTGGAAAACTTGGCTCTGCTAATTGTGTTTTAATTTCTTTATCGTACACCACCCAGAGTCACATTTTTTGAGACGAGTAACTATAAAAATATATGAATGAATAAAAGAACAAATGCATAAATGAATAAATTGGTGACTAAGTCACAACTGGCTGAATTCAATGTCTTGCTCTAAACCATGATTTATACAGTACATCACAACAGCTAGATCCTGGAATACACACAGACAAAGCCAAACAAATTGTGCTTTAGTGCAGAATGTGAGTCTTGTCACTAATAGACAGGCCTATAGAGCACTGCACACCAGAACAACTAGACACAAGAACACTTTCTCCCCGAACATCATCACTCTGCTAAACAAATAATTCCCTCAACACTGTCAAACTATTTATTAAATCTGCAGTTCTAAATCTGATTTACTATTAATCTTCTCACCGTTCCCATCACCCATCTCCTTCCACTTATGACTGTAACTTTGTGGCTTGTATCCTTACGATTTATACTGATATTGATTATTTCCTGATTTCTTAATTGTAGCCTATGACTATCATTAAGTGTTGTATCATTAAGTGTTAAATTTGTACCCTATGACTATCATTAAGTATTATAAGTGTTGTAACTTGATGAAAGTATCTTTTCTTTTATGTATTCTGAGACCATATGCCCCAAGACAAATTACTTGTGTGTCTAATCACACTTGGCCAATAAAAAATTCTATTCTATTCTATTCTATTCTATTCTATTCTATTCTATTCTATTCTATTCTATTCTATTCTATTCTATTTGAGTGGAATTGATCCAGAGATAATGAATATGGCTGCTCTTGTCTGGTCTCTTGTGCAACTCCTTGACCCTCTACCATAATCTGTTTTGCCACTTGGCCTCCAAGTATAGCTAGGAAGTGTTTCCAAGATAAATATTCCTTGCATTAAACCTCTTAGCAGCAGGGGAGAAACAAACTTCTGACAATTGGAGTCAAAAAGTTTTCATAGAGGTCAGAAAACCCAATTAGCAATCGGCTTATGCTTTTCCCTCCCTTTTTTCCACAGTACTTAAATTGATTTCTTCAATATTTTCTATTCAGATCCAAACCAGACAGTTCTGAAGGTCAAATAACTACCCACAGTGTGCATAGTTGAGGAACACCCAGTAGGCCCCCAATTGACACCACAAAAATATTTTTGTTGAAAGAGATGTCAACAACATCCTACGTTGTTTATCTTAGTGTGCCACACAAGACTAAACCTCATAAGTCAACCAACAAAGCTTCCATTTCCTCCCACTTTATTTAGTAACACGAGGAGGTGGTTAATCTGATTTTCCCCCAAGCAGATCTCTTCCAAACCTATTACTGTTTTCAAATGCTTTGCAGCCATGCTTGCTGGCTGAACAAAGCACCATCTCTGGTTTAATGGAGCATTCTATTTACTGGTAGCACTTGAAATTGCTGAACACTGATATTGGAGTGAAATTTGGCATGCCAAGTTATTTAAACTATTTATATACTGTAGGCTGCTTTTTGAGTTAATATCTTCTCAAGACAGCAAACTATAATTAACATTATATTCACTTTTGGTGTATGTATATAGTACAAAGGCAGTTTCCAGCTTGATGCCCTATACACACCTCTTGTGAAAGAAAAATCGATTTATTAGACCTCTCAGCGGCTTTTGATACCATCGACCATGGTATCTTGCTGCGCCGGTTGGGGGGATTGGGAGTGGGAGGCACCGTGTATCGGTGGTTCTCCTCCTATCTCTCCGACCGGTCGCAGACGGTGTTGACAGGGGGGCAGAGGTCAACCGCGAGGTGCCTCATTTGTGGGGTGCCGCAGGGGTCGATTCTCTCGCCCCTTCTGTTCAACATCTATATGAAGCCGTTGGGTGAGATCATCAGTGGCTTCGGGGTGAGATACCAGCTGTACGCTGATGACACCCAGCTGTACTTTTCCACCCCGGGCCACCCCAATGAAGTTGTTGAAGTGCTGTCCCGGTGTTTGGAAGCCGTACGGGTCTGGATGGGGAGAAACAGGCTCAAGCTTAATCCCTCCAAGACGGAGTGGCTGTGGATGCCGGCATCCCGATTTAGTCAGCTGCAGCCGCAGCTGACTGTTGGAGGCGAGTTATTGGCCCCAAAGGATAGGGTGCGCAACTTAGGTGTCCTCCTGGATGAACGGCTGTCGTTTGAGGATCATTTGACGGCAGTCTCCAGGAGGGCCTTCCACCAGGTTCGCCTGGTTCGGCAGTTGCGCCCCTTCCTTGATCGGGATGCCTTGTGCACAGTCACTAATGCGCTCGTTACCTCTCGCTTGGATTATTGTAATGCTCTCTACATGGGGCTCCCCTTGAGGTGCACTCGGAGGCTTCAGTTAGTCCAGAATGCAGCTACGCGGGTGATAGAGGGAGCTACGCGTAGCTCCCACGTAACACCGCTCCTGCGCAGACTGCACTGGCTACCTGTGGCCTTTCGAGTGCACTTTAAGGTTTTGGTTACGACCTTTAAAGCGCTCCATGGCTTAGGGCCTGGGTACTTACGGGACCGTCTGCTGTTACCGCATGCCTCCCACCGACCCGTACGCTCTCACAGAGAGGGACTTCTCAGGGTGCCGTCCGCCAAGCAATGTCAGCTGGCGGCCCCCAGGGGAAGGTCCTTCTCTGTGGGGGCTCCCACACTCTGGAACTAGCTTCCCCTGGGTTTACGCCAAATACCTGACCTTCGGACCTTCCGTCGCGAACTGAAGACACATCTTTTCATTCGCGCGGGGCTGGGTTAAATTTTATTGATTTTAAATTTTTTATTAATAATTTTAAATGGGGTTTTAGTTTATTATATATTTTAAACTTTTTAGGCTAATTATAAAATAAGTTTTTTAATTTGCATTTTAAATTGTACATTGTATTGCCTGTTTTATTTTTGCCTGTACACCGCCCTGAGTCCTTCGGGAGAAGGGCGGTATAAAAATCAAAATAATAAATAAATAAATAAATAATAAAAAAACACAGAATATGCTGTGTTACTGCATATCAGGGGTGAAATGCTCCTGGATTGGACTCGATCACGTGATCCGGTTGCGATTGTGACCAGTAGTTCAGCGATCCGGTAGTGATGGCTGAGCAAAGCTCTGCCCATCCGCCCAGGTGTCATTATTTCTTGGTTTTAACCAGGAAGTAATGTGTTTTTTACATTCTGTGCATGCGCAGAAGGTTTGTGCATGCGGTGTGTGCACTTCCAAACTGGTAAGGAAGGTAAGTAGATTTCACCTCTGCTGCATATCCTTTTCAAACACTGAAATAGAATGAACACTGGTGATTCTATGTAGTATATAATTGGACTGTTTCACAATTCAATATCAGCCCAAATCCTCGCATGAAAGAAAAGAAAGTATATAATAATAATAATAATTTATTTATTTTATTAGATTTTTATACCGCCCTTCTCCCGAAGGACTCAGGGCGGTGTACAGCCGAAATAAAATACAGAGTATGTACAATTAAAAGAAATTAAAAGAAACTATTAATAAACGGCCAATAATTTAAAAAATTAAAAAATTTAAAATCACTAAAACCCCAATTTAAAATCAACTATTTATGCCAGTCCTGCTTGAGTGAATAAATATGTTTTTAGCTCACGACGAAAGGTCCGAAGATCAGGCACTTGACGTAAGCCAGGGGGGAGTTCGTTCCAGAGCGTCGGTGCTCCCACAGAGAAGGCCCTACCCCTGGGGGCCGCCAGCTGACATTGTTTGGCGGACGGCACCCTGAGAAGGCCCTCTCTGTGAGAGCGTACGGGTCGATGGGAGGCATAAGGTAACAGCAGGCGGTCTCGTAAGTACCCGGGTCCTAAGCCATGGAGCGCTTTAAGGGTGGTAACCAGGATCTTGAAGCACACCCGAAAGACCACAGGAAGCCAGTGCAAACTACGGAGCAGTGGTGTTACGTGGGAGCCACGGGCGGCTCCCATTACCACTCGCGCAGCTGCATTCTGGACTAACTGCAGCCTCCGGGTGCACCTCAAGGGCAGCCCCATGTAGAGAGCATTGCAATAATCCAGCCGAGACGTAACCAGAGCGTGAGTGACTGTGCATAAGGCATCCCGGTCAAGGATGCAAGGGACGCAACTGGCGAACCAAGCGGACTTGGTAAAAAGCCCTCCTGGTGACGGCCGCCAGATGTTCATCAAAGGACAGCCGACCATCCAGGAGGACGCCCAAGTTGCGAACCACCTCCTTTGGGGCCAATAACTCGCCCCCAACAGTCAGCTGCGGGTGCAGCTGACTGTACCGGGGTGCCGGAATCCACAGCCACTCCGTCTTGGAGGGATTGAGCTTGAGTCTGTTTCTCCCCATCCAGACCCGTACGGCTTCCAGGCACCGGGACAGCACTTCGACCGCTTCGTTGGTGGTCCGGGATGGAAAAGTACAGCTGAGTATCATCAGCGTACAGATGATAACTCACCCCGAAACCACTGATGACCTTGCCCAGCGGCTTCATGTAGATGTTGAACAGGGTAGGCGAGAGAATCGACCCCTGAGGTACCCCACAAGTGAGGCCCCTCGAGGACGACCTCTGCCCCCCTGTCAACACCGTCTGTGACCGGTCAGAGAGATAGGAGGAGAACCACCGATAAATGGTGCCTCCCACTCCCAATCCCTCCAACCGGCGCAGCAGGATACCATGGTCGATGGTATCAAAAGCCGCTGAGAGATCTAATAGGACCAAGGCAGAGGAACAACCCCTGGCCTGGCCTCAGAGGTCATCCTGCGACCAAAGCCGTCTCCGTGCTGTAACCGGGTCGGAAGCCGGACTGGAACGGGTCTAGATAGACAGCTTCCTCCAGGTGCCGGGGAAGCTGCCATGCAACCACACTCTCTACAACCTTCGCTAAAAAGCGAAGGTTGGAGACTGGACAATAATTTCCCAAAATAGCTGGGTCCAGGGAAGGCTTCTTCAGGAGAGGTCTCACCACCGCCTCCTTCAAGGCGGTGGGGAAAACCCCTTCAACCAAAGAAGCATTTATAATCCCCTGGAACCAGCCTCGTGTCACTTCCTGAGCAACCAGTACTAACCAGGAAGGACACGGGTCCAGTACATTATATATTATATTATATTGTAATACCTGCCCTAAAGATTAAAATATTGCAATGACACTTGTAAAACTTGTTTGGATATAATTGTATATGATTTTTAAATTTTTTAAAAAAAATTAACTCCCATATGTATTCTTTTTCAGGGTATGGCACAAAAATGGAGAAATCATTGTAGTTTTGACAATAAGCCAACAATCAAATTTTCTATAATGGAGTCTTCCCTTTCATACTAATATATAGTTTTTAATGTAAGTGACGGGGAACATTCCGGGTGAACACTGGAGGTATCATCTGAGCTTTTATTGTTTATGGCCATCAGATTTCCAGCAGTGATTGGCATTGGATGACTTGTCAGTATTTCTCCTTTTTGATTCGGATTCCAGATCAGTTAAGCTATTTCACAAACTGATGTTCAATCTCAAAAACTACACTTTATATTTTTGTTTGGAATACTGGATCAAATAATTCACATGGCCCATCAAGATATAAGTTGCTTTTCATATCAATCAAGCTAGAGACGATCTGGTAGATAAGCAAAGTAATTTGATTTTTTTGGGTCAATTTATGTTTTGCTATTTAAGAGAAAAATGAATCTTTGCCTTTACTGATTCCTGATTCACTTTAATGTGGCTCACAAACAACAGAGATAAGCCAGAAACCCCAACACACATTTATTTTTGCTCACTAACCTTTTTGCTTTTGAGCTTGTTGATCGAAAGATCGGCAGTTCAGTGGTTTGAATCCCTAGTGCTGCATTACAGGGTGAGCTCCCATTACTTGTCCCAGCTTCTGACAACCTAGCAGTTTGAAAGCACGTAAAAATTCCAAGTAGAAAAATAGGGACCACCTTTGGCAACAGCGTTCCGCGCGCCTTTGATGTTTAGTCATGCCAGCCACATGAACATGGAGACATCTTCGGACAGCGCTGGCTTTTTGGCTTTGAAACAGAGATGAGCACTGCCCCCTAGATTCAGGAACGACTCGCACATATGTGCGAGGGGAACCTTTACCGTTACCTTTTGACCTTTTAAAGCAAAACTTGCATTGAATTGGTACTTACACTTAGCCATAGGTTGCTTCAACTATGACTTGTTGCATAAATCACAATGCCTGAATTAATTTTTGATACTAAGTTATCACCCCTGATTTATAAACCACAACAGTTAAATTCACACAACAAAACAAAGAGTATGAACTAAATAAAGCAACAATAATTCATAACTTCAGGTTGCTCTAAAACATTGGGGTAAGCCAAAACTACATTATCTAACTATTGTCTGGTGGGTCTATGACTGAATATATACCACAAATACATAGTTGTCATGTGGGATGAAAAATACTCTGAAATGCTGTTTACTCCACAGGCATCTCAGAATTTTGGGGGAAGATTTTATTCAGTTATATGTTTATGGTAAGTTGATGGATATTTTAAGTAACTGGATATGCCTAGAAATTGAAGCTAGGATCTCTGCATGCAAAGGACAATAAGTTAATTTTCAAATGGCTCCACATTTCAACTATATCATATCAAGAGTTTTACTGTTAATGATAGATAGTAATTTTCAATGGTTGAAATAAGGAATAATATATCTTGGTTTAAATTTAGTGCTTAGTACAATAATTGGCATGATCAATATGTCTTTAAGCTTCCCCTCTCAAGTTTGTTATTGATTTATTGATTAATGAATGAATTAAAAATATTTCCATCCTCCTATCTATATAAAGAAATATATTAATATCTTTTATATATAGTTAAATATAATTTTAGGCATTACACAATGGTTTTAAAGAATGAAGTAATAAACAAAGAAGCACCTTTGGAATTTTTTAATAAACATTCATGAAGCAGCAGTGACTAATTGCATATCGTTGTGCCCCTTTCTGGACCGGGATGCCCTATGCACGGTCACTCACGCACTCGTGACGTCTCGTCTGGATTACTGCAATGCTCTCTACATGGGGCTCCCCTTGAAGGGCATCCGGAGGCTGCAGTTAGTCCAGAATGCGGCTCTTGTGGTGATAGATGGAGCCCCCCGTGGCTCCCGTATAACACCCATCCTGCGCAGGCTGCACTGGCTACCTGTGGCTTTCCGGGTGCGCTTCAAGGTTTTGGTGACCACCTTTAAAGCGCTCCATGGCATTGGGCCGGGTTACTTACGGGACCGCCTACTGCTACCGAATATCTCTCACCGACCCGTGCGCTCTCACAGAGAGGGTCTCCTCAGGGTGCCGTCGGCGCGGCAATGTCGTCTGGCGACACCCAGGGGAAGGGCCTTCTCTGTGGGGGCCCCCACCCTCTGGAATGAACTACCCCCCGGACTTCGTCAGCTCTCGGACCTCCGGACCTTCCGCCGCGGGCTTAAAACGTATTTATTTAATTGTGCAGGGCTGAGCTAGATTTTAAATTATTGGTTTTAAATTGGGTTTTATTTGATATTTTAATTCTAAATTTACGGGCTTTTTAGAATCAGTTTTTTAATTGTTTTATATTGTATTTATATGTCTTTTAAATGCCTGTACACCGCCCTGAGTCCTTCGGGAGATAGGGCGGTATATAAATTTGAATAAATAAATAATAAATAAAGAAAACTATGTGATGTGTCCATTAAGTCACCAGGAGTTGAATTTGACTTAAAGGACACTTTATTTTACCGCAATAATAAACAGTCATTTAGCTATTAACATAACATTTTAATAACATACTAAACTACCCATGTCTAGTATGTTAAACATAGGTAGTCTAGTATGTTGGACCATCATTTCAGAAATATTTCCTTATCTAAACAGAATGACCACAAGTGGACAAAAATTCAGTAGGTACAGGAGCAACTTCCAACATCTTGTCAACTTTCCCATTGAGTTTCCTTCCTTCCTTCCTTCCTTCCTTCCTTCCTTCCTTCCTTCCTTCCTTCCTTCCTTCCTTCCTTCCTTCCTTCCTCCCTCCCTCCCTCCCTCCCTCCCTCCCTCCCTCCCTTCCTTGCTTCATGTTTCCCCCCTTCCCCTTCCCCTCCCTTTCTAGCAGTTAAGTAAGTGGTTCCTGCCAGGTAGAGGAGCATGTCAGGAGTGTGGTTGGTGCAGAGGGAACAGTACTCTGATATACTTGTGGGAATCTGCCAGGGAACATTGAAAATGAGGGTCACATGACTGTGGCTGGCCATGGTAGTATAGCAGCAACACCTGTGCTGAAGCAGCCACAACTTTCCAAATTTTATTCTCTCAGGAGTCATGAAGTATTCTGTAAGTTAGCCCAATTGAGATAGCTTGGTTGAAAAAAAAAAGTTCTTTAAATGCACCATTTTGCCCAGTTAAAGATTACAGAAATAAGAATGTAATTGTATATAGCAGTGATGGCTAACCTTTTATGTCACTGCCTGCCAGCTTGCATGCCAGAAATGGCACGTGAAACCATCACGCCTGGACAGTGCAGCCCCATTGGCCTTAGCGCGTGTGGGAGCACCGATACCTGGAAGAGCAGCGGTCCATCGTGCATGTGTGAGCCAGCATCCGAACTTCCGGTTTCTGGCACAGATGTGCGCCTGATGAACAGCTGGCCATCGCACATGCGATGGCCAGCTGACCGGCGCACGTGTGTGCACAGGAACATGGAAGAGGAGCCAGCGAGGCCGCACATTCCTTGCGAGATGCTTCTGCATGCCCTTTCCAGCACATGTCACATGTTCCATAGGTTTGCCAACACGGGTATACAGATTTAATTGGAACAGAATAAAATGTTTTGTATCATTTTAGTAATTTATCTGGAGCAATGCAATTCTCTAATCTGTGTATATCCACAGGGCTAAAATATTAATGGAGAAATCTTACTTCCTTTGAAATATATAAAGTGTGTCATCAAATATCTTTCTTCAAGCCAGATTTCTAAATATAGTAATATAGTATTTATTGAATTATTGCAACAAAAGGTTTAAAGGAGACAAAGAGAAAGACAATTGTTCTTTGGCATGATTAGTCTCATGTTGACCCTATCATCTCCGCAAAAGTTACAGCACTGTTAGTGTTATAGACAGAATGAATAAATGAACTAACAATCACTTACTCAACATTTACATTTTTTAAGAATTCTGGAAAGAAGGAAACAAAATCCCTTTGGAGGATATATTACTCAGGCAAGGCTAGTTTTTAGTTCATTTTTGCTAATGCATAATGTAGAAGCTTCTGACCAATTAGAGAAAGAGTGGATGTATCTTGAAGACATTCTGAAGTAGGTTAATCTCATCAAAGGATTTTGCTCCATGAACAATTCTTACTTGCATTAGTCATACTGATGATGTCAATGGAACTGCTTGCAGATTTCGGGAATAACTTGCATGATATAAAGTTTATGCTTTCCCTTTAATCTGTTACATCGGTTCTCAGCTATGACCTCTGAATCTCTCACCAATCTTCCCCTCTTGGGATCATTTAAATAAATTTATTTGTTTGTTTCTGCCAGTGACTCTCGGCAGAGAACAATCATAAAATGAATGAAAACCAATTACGAACACAATACAAACACACTTAAACACACACACACACACACACACACACATTCATACAGGATATCAGCAGAGAAAATTTATAATTCATAGATATTAATATAATCAAAAAATGTGACCTTTAAAACACTCTATTTTGCAAAACTATCCATATTCAGGCAGAATATTGTACAGCTGCTACATTCATGGGATATTGGGTCCAAATGTCTGTCCTCCATTCTCACCCCCTAATAACCACATTTCTTAACAAAAAAATCTGTTAAGAACAGTGGTATAATCTTTCTAGATTTGTAAGGCTCTGAGTTGTCTTTCCAAAAGGGACCTTAAGAACTTTGTTAGAAGTGGCACTGAATGTCCCATTCTTAAGTGTCTCACTCTGTAAGTGGAACAAAAACAATGGTGTTTACTAAATATATGTCAGACAAGTATGGGTGAGATCATTCAGACAACACAAGCCAGATAGCTTATAGTTTGACTGTCTTCAATCATGCCCACTGACTCTTCCTGCTTGTCCTCTATGCCTAGGGGTGGGCTGCTGGAGGTTCGCAGGGAGTCGGGAGAACCTCTAGCTAAGATTCTGTGCAGTTTGGAGAACCCCCAAATCCCACTCCTGGCTGGCCCCGCCCACCCCACTCTGCCCCTCCCAAGAGTCCCCAAGCAGCCTGTTTTGGATGCAGGTAAGTTCAGGGCATGCGTGGAGGCCTGGGGAGGGTGAAAAATGGGCCTACTGGAAGTTTGGGGCAGTTTTCACCCTCCTAGAGGCGTGAAGAAAGCCTCCGGAGCCCAGGGAGGGCAAAAACACCCTCCTCTCCATGGTGCAGGAGGCCAGCTAAGCCACGCCCACCATGGCCATGCCCACGCCCACTCAGCAACCGGGCAGAGAATCCCTTGCTAAAATTTTTGACGCCCACCCCTGTCTGTGCCTCTTCAGTAGCCATGTCTTGTTTGCCAATGACTTCCCCTCTTTACCAATAGGAAAACAAATCTAAGTCAAACCACAGATGGTTCTAGATGTGTTTTCCTGAGAAGTGAAGACAGAAGCAAGAACAGACAATACAGAAAGCTTTGGGCAAATCAGGAGTAGTTTGGGAAGGGCACATAGGACAATGGGCATGAGTCAGCAGACTAAGATCAATTCCCGGCTACTCGTTTACAAAGCATCCCAGCACTTCTTGTGTCAGAAAAAACACTGTCATTATAAATTTGCCCAAATCATCAACTCCCTCCTCTCTCTATAGTGCTTGTTGATGTCTGGTGCTGAATTGTGCTGTCATTGCTGCTGAATGTGCTCAATGCCCCTCATTCCTCACACCCTTGTCAACCGCAGTGGCTGGCAAGAAACATGCACAACGGTGGGTGCTGTAACAACAGAGAAGAAGTCTCTCCTCCCCCCCTCCCCCTATTTGTACCAGTTCACACTTTTGCACAGATCAGTGCTCTCTTATCTTATTTCTTCTTTTTAAAGATTCCGGGTACTTTAGATGGGAATAAAAGACTCAAACCTTGGCCTAGAAGGCTTGATTGCAATTCTGAAGTAGACCACACGTTTTGGGCCATTTGGAAATATTTCTCCCTTTCTGGGTTCCTCAACTCTACAGTTTGAGTTGCTGTTTAATGCTGTGTTGGTGAGTGATAGGATGGGAAGGAGGAGGGAAAAAAGTAGGTTGAGAGAAGCTCTGGGTTTTATATAGAGCTTACCGTAGCAGATATATTTAAAAAAACAACAAAGCAAGGAATTTTATCTGAGTGTCAGAAGAGAAACGCCCGCAGATGTCAGTCTGTGAGGAGAAAAGGGGGCAGCACCATTCTCATGAATGTGCCCATACTTATGGCAACAGCCAGAAACAGGTCAGTTGATCTAACTGTCCTAAAAAAGATTGCAAAGTAGCGGAAATTTTATGGACGGTGCTGTGTGCCAGAACTTGCTAACCCTTCTGACTTGCAGGTAAAAAAATTCCTACTTTTAACCTAAAACAAAAAGTGACAAAGTGTCAGTAGAAGCTTATGAAATCCTGGATTAGATAAAGACAGCATTATGTAAATGGCAGAGCTGTTAGGTTAGACTGGTGCCAATTTAATTGCAAGAGGGAGTAAGACTGATTATGTGCCATCAAGATATTTCTCACTAGTCATAACCACATAGCTAGATTTTCTCTATGAGGATCTGTCCCTAACCAGATCTTTCAGGACTTCCAATGGTGCAGTCACTGAGTTCATCCACTTTGTTGCTGATTGTCGTCTTCTTTCCTTCCATCTTTCCCAGAATTAGAACCTTTCCCAGAAGGAGGGGATAAGGGCTAAAGTGAATTATACCCTTCTCATGTAGTTCAAATTGCACGTATGTCTAGTGTTCTAGTCTGTATTGCTTGGAGCACAATATAGTACTGCAAAATTGTCATTTTTCTGAAGAACCATTTGTTTCTCTCAAACTCAAGGTATCTCCAATACAGATATCATCCTTTGGGATCCATCAATCCCTCAATCTCTGCCACCTTCTAAACTTCCTCTAGTCTTTTCCAAAACACATACTTGGAAACTCAGTTTACCTTTGTTGCTGGAGAAGACTTTAGAAAATCTTCAACTGCTTTGGTTATAATGCATCCAGGCATTATGGTTAGATAACCATTCTTTTCTCCTACAAGCCAAATAATAGTAATTATTATTTATAATAAATAAATAATAATAGTAAACTTATTTATCAACATGAATAAATTAGGCTCAGTTATGTTGAGGTGGGAAATAATTGCAGACTCTAAGCCTAAATATACTTTCTACAGGAAAGGCACTTCAATGGAAAGTGTCATTCAGGAGGAAAGTTTGTTTATTGTTCTAGCCTTTCAACATTACACACCTTGCCATTCCGGTATCTCAAATACAGGTAGATGACTGAGGGTGGAGGAATAGCTGGAATTTACCTAGGATTTCAGCTTTGCCAGGTGGTATAATGGATCTTGTGAAGTACATAAGCTGCCTCTGTAATTACTTTCTGACAAAGAAAGATTTCACTCTTCTTAGCACAACGATCATAGCAGAGTATCAATGAATGAAAAATGTGTTAGCCCTTTATTTTCTTGAATGTGGACTTTCCATCCATCAATCTATCATGTAGTAGAGTTTATCCAACCCCTGTTTATTTTTTTAATCATTCTGTAAGTCACGTTTTGAATCCAATCTCACAAACCTTTTAATTTCTCTTTTACTCCAATAGCCATTTTTTTTAGCTCTTCCTCCTTAAAAAGACAGAGTTGCTGCTTATTGCTGTGTTTGTGGGGGGATGGGATGGGAAGGAGGAGGAAGAAAAGTAGGTTGAGAGAAGCTCTGAGTTTTATATAGAGCTTACCATAGCAGATATATTTAAAAAGAAAACAAAGCATTCTTGCTCCTCTGATTGCAGGGAAAGGCTGACATTATGAGAAGCCACGTGAATCAATGACTAAATTGGGAGAAGTTTGGAAGGGGTCACATTAAAGTGTTTGTTGTTTCTCAGTCACTAAGTCATGTCTGATTCTTTGCGACCCCATGGACCATAGCATGCCATGCTCCCCTGTCTTCCACTTTCTCCTGGGTTTTGCCCAAATTCATGCTCATTGCGCTCTCACAGGGAGGGACTCCTCAGGGTACCGTCAGCCAAGCAATGCCGGCTGGCGGCCCCCAGGGGAAGGGCCTTCTATGTGGGGGCTCCCACCCTCTGGAACGAACTTCCCCCAGGACTTTGACAACTTCCTGACCTTCGGACCTTCTGCCGCGAGCTGAAGACGTATCTATTCTTCCGCGCAGGACTGGCATAGAATTTTTAGAATTTTTATAGAATAGAATAGAATTTTATTGGCCAAGTGTGATTGGACACACAAGGAATTTGTCTTGGTGCATATGCTCTCAGTGTACATAAAAGAAAAGATACGTTCATCAAGGTACAACATTTACAACACAATTGATGATCAATATATCAATATAAATCATAAGGATTGCCAGCAACAAGTTATAGTCATGCAGTCATAAGTGGAAAGAGATTGGTGATGGGAACTATGAAACGATTAATAGTAGTGCAGATTCAGTAAATAGTCTGACAGTGTTGAGGGAATTATTTGTTTAGCAGAGTGATGGCCTTCGGGAAAAAACTGTTCTTGTGTCTAGTTGTTCTGGTGTGCAGTGCTCTATAGCGTCGTTTTGAGGGTAGGAGTTGAAACAGTTTATGTCCAGGATGCGAGGGATCTGCAAATATTTTCACAGCCCTCTTCTTGATTCGTGCAGTATACAGGTCCTCAATGGAAGGCAAGTTGGTAGCAATTATTTTTTCTGCAGTTCTAATTATCCTCTGAAGTCTGTGTTTTTCTTGTTGGGTTGCAGAACCGAACCAGACAGTTATAGAGGTGCAAATGACAGACTCAATAATTCCTCTGTTTTTAAATTTTAATGGGTTTATGGTTTTTAAATGTATTTTTAAATCGGGGCCAAATTGAATAAGTTTTTTAATTATTGATTTTATTTGTATTGCATTTACTTACTGTTGTTTTTACTTGGCTGTGAACTGCCCTGAGTCCTTCGGGAGAAGGGCGGTATAAAAATTAAATAATAATAATAATAATAATAATAATAATAATAATAATAATAATAATAATTATTATTATTATTATTATTACTTTATTATTGCATCAATGACATGATCTAACCATCTCATCCTCTGCCATCCTCTTTTCCTTTTGTCTTTGATCTTTCTCAACATTAAAAGGTAAAGGTTCACATCGCACATACTGTATGTGCTAGTCGTTCCCGACTCTAGGGGGCGGTGCTCATCTCCGTTTCAAAGCCGAAGAGCCAGCACTGTCCAAAGACGTCTCCATGGTCATGTGGCCGGCATGACTAAATGCCAAAGGCACACGGAACACTGTTACTTTCCCACCAAAGATGGTCCCTATTTTTCTACTTGCATTTTTATGTGCTTTCGAACTGCTAAGTTGGCAGAAGCTGGGACAAGTAACGGGAGCTCACCCCGTTACGCGGCACTAGGGATTCGTACCGATTGACAAGATCAGCGTCTTAGCCACTGAGCCACCGCATCCCTCCTTTCTCAACATTAGGGTCACATTAAAGATTAGAGCCAGTGGCGAGATTCAGCCGGTTCGCATTGGTTCAAGTGAACTGGCTGTTAAATTACCCACCCCTGCTATCAAAGTGGATCCTGGGCACTGCACTGCAAGAGAAAAATGGGCAATGGAGCAGCCAGTCCCTCATTTCCCATTTCTCCATTGCACCACAGCGCAGTGCCCATGATCCACTTTGATAGCCGGGGTGGTCTTTATTTAACAACTGGTTCACCTAGGGTCAGGTTGGCTGTCGTGAACCAGTTCTTAAATTATTTGAGCGCTGGTTAGAGCTTCCTGTATCTGTGATGAAAATATTCAGGTATCTACTAAACTGGGAGCAAAGAGCTGCTAACTCTTTCCTGTTATTTGGTGCTCATTTAGATTTTTGTAGCCTAGTTTTATTAGCCCTACAAAGGGACCCTTAAAAGCTGGCAAAATGGCAGCAAAGTCACCCATATATAAATTATGAAATGCATGCGTTGCTCTGTGGAGAAAATGTGTTATATATTTATCTAAATCAAGACTGTAAACAGTGTGTGATTTACGCTATTAAGTCTTTTGTAAGTACTGCTGAATAGCATTTACTGATTGTTGCAGATGGTTCATTTTGTGCTTTTCTGTTTGCTTACTAAGGCTCTTACTGCACATGTTGCTACTTGAAATATATTTCTCAGAAAGAGCCACAGTTTGCTTGGTTCCCTTGCAATAATCTCAGGGATTCTGTGCCCTGGGTCGTGTTCTATACTATTAGCAAGAGTATCAGTCCATGTTCTTACTTGCATGCCTTGAAAATCTATCTTGTGCTGGGCCCTGGATGTCTTGATGAACAGTTATTGAGAACATTCAGATACAAATTCATCCTGATATGAGTTTCTGTCCCTTTCAATCCTGAACATTTGTCCCATGCTCCTTGTACTCTGCTTTCTTAGGTTCATCATGTTTTTCTGGAACAATCTAGAACTAGTAAAAGACCTGTCTTTAGAAAATCCACAAGCAAGGCATAAAGACAATAAACCTGTCTCTTGCTCATTGCATCTTATCTTTTAACCTTGATGTCTAGCAATATGAACCTCCAAAACAGTCAACCTTGCTGCCTTTTGAGATTCTAAAATCTACTATCCTCCTTCCGTCTGGACTGCTTATTGTTAAAAGACTTCTTTTCTTTATTTGAGGCTGGTTTACCTAATCAAAAATTGCTACTTTGTTCAAACCATAGAGAAAGCAGGATTGATCCAGTTATAGAAGCAAACTAGAGTCCCTTAGAAGTCTGGCTCATCCCCAGTAGTTAAATCCCCCTGGTTCTATTCGGCTCACTGACCTGGTAGTGCTGATGGTGGAAGGCTCCGCCCACCCACCGGGACGTCATTACATCCCGTTTTTTACCATCTGCACATGCGTAGAAGAGGTGTGCATGTGTGTAGTGTGCGCACGCTCCTGTTCCTGAACCGGTAGCAAAGGAAAGTGGATTTCACCACTACTCATCCCTATACATGTCTTAGGAACTTTCCCGCTGCTTAGAATTGAAATGCTATCTATCAATCCTTGAGTCACTACAGAGAACATTATATGGTCTACATTGTCAATCAGTCGTGCCTCTCTTGCCACAATCTAGTTTCTTATCGTAATTGTTATCTGTTATCTAGTTTCTGAATGTGGAGTGGTGCTTTATAACCGGTGGGTTTGAGGTTTGATAGAATATTTAGGAGTACAGAAGACAGAGTTCATCCCTTTAATGAATGTGGAGCAGAAATATACCCGTAGTTACTGATAAAAATGCAAAATGAAAGTACGGAACACTCTATCTCAGTTTTATTAAGCTGCTCAAGATGATAAAACTAGGGTGAAGTGTGACAGTTTTCTAATTTGTGTAAAGCAACAAATATCTCCAATTAGCAGTGGCAGAGCAAGGATTTGGCTCTGCCCTTACATGCACTTAACCATAACACAAACATGCCTTGAAAATCCCAATTTTTCCTCCTTGGTTCTACGACTCTGCTCTTATTTTGTCCCCAGTCCATGAAGCTAATTAGTCTTTAATCGTTATAACTTGCACTGGTATCAAAGTACTGTAGTATTTTCCTATTATTCTGATCCTGTCTAAAAATAAATGAATAAAATAAATTGAGTTGCTACCAATTTATTTGGAGGTAGAGTCAAATGACTAGTGATGGGTTTCTCATTAGAAACATGAGTTGGAAGTGTTGGAAAATTTGGGCATATACCATACCCTCCACTCCAGTTAATATCTCATTTCCATGCAGTAGTTTCTCTCTCAGTGTTTGCCTTTTCCATTAGCCCTTTCTCTCCTGGGTTCCTGTTATATCTGCCATCTCCAGTTCTCTCTTTTTTCACAGCAGTTTTTCTCTAGCAAAACAGAGAACAGATGTCCACAATGCAAATGGGGAAGAGAAAGCATTCTGAAATGTATTTTCGTGGAAGCAGTCCCAGTCCTATTTTTTTCCTCTTGCAATGCTTTAAAAAAAAAAAGAACTTTTTGTGGCTTATTTATCTGTTTCTCTGTGTATGTCAGTTTTAATCACTTTCCTTTTTAATCACTTTTAATCCTTCCTCCTACCCTCAATAAGAGAGTGGTTGCCCAGGTTGCTTGTTAGTTTCAATTTCCTGGTTCTATAGGATGTAGTTAATTGCACAATGGGGGTAGAGTTTGTCCTCCTCCTCTCTGGGACTCTTTCAGTCTCCCCTTTCTTTCCTTATTGCAAAATTCTTTAAAATTAAATGTGGCCAAATGGGACCTGAGAGGACCAGTGGTGGGATTCAAATAATTTAATAACTGGTTCTCTGCCTTAATGACCAACTAGGTGGGCGTGGCCATGGTGGGTGTGCTCCCCGTGCCCCTGTTTGGCCTGCCTGCAGCCTCTTGGAGGCAAAAATGGGGCATGTGGGGACTCCTGGAAGGGGCGTGACGGGGAAGGGCAGAGTCAGCCAGCAATTTAACAACTGGTTCACCTGAACCGCCCCGAACCGCCTGAATCCCATCATTGGAGAGGACCCACCCATCTAGGGCAGGGGTGTCCAAACTTGGTCCCTTTAAGACTTGTGGACTTCAATTCCCAGAGTTCCTCAGCCAGCTTTGCTGGCTGAGGGACTCTGGGAGTTGAAGTCCACAAGTCTTAAAGGGACCAAGTTTGGACACCCCTGATCTAGGGAAACTGAATGCAATTCTGACTTCAAACTATCCCCATTCCTGCTGCAGTATCCTGCTTGTTGGGAGTTCCCTACCTCCAAGGTCCCTTCCAACTTAGTCATTCTGCTGGTAATGTGGCATATCCACAGATCAGAACTACACCATTGGCAGACGCTTGGAACAGGCATAGTGAAGATAGTATAGGAATTCGCATAAGAGACAGCAAATGTTCCTTATGCGAAAACTTAACTCTCTGAACAAGACTTGATTGCTGGGAAAGGTGAAAGGAAAAAGAAGAGGATGACCAGCAGCAAGGAGGATGGACTCAGTTACAGTGGCAGTGAGACACTGTTAGAAGACCTGAAAGACCAGGATAGGGACAACTTGTCATGGATAAAATCTATCTATGTGATCACTAATCAAAAATGACTTGATGGCACATGAGTCATCAATTGCTTTGAGTCAACTTGATGATATGTAGAGAGCACAATGCACAAAGGACCTTTTTCAGCACTAGGATTCCTTGGCTTAAGCATCTACCCCTACATGTCTCCTTTGACAAATGGAGCATTGCCACATGAATGGCACAATAGAAATGGCTGGTCATAAAGAGTGGGAGACAAAATACTTCCAGTCTACATCAAAATACACTTTGAAAAGCGCATTCTCTCTCTCAAAAAAAGGCAAGCACTTTGAAACACATTTCATCTGAAAGCATCCTTTTAAAAATGCTGCAGAAAAAAAAAAAAAGATCCAAGAACTGCTTTGCAGAATTATGAGATGTAATGACATCCAAAAGACATTCACGTTTAAACCCTCATGTTAATCTGGGAAGGGCATATCGCACCACATTGCAACAAAAACTATCGCTCATAAGTAAAAAAAAAAAAATCTGCTTTGCAATTAGAGAATCCGTGGAGCTATTTGGCTGCAGACTTTTGGAAGGCTGGGAAATGAGATGAGTGCTTTCAGCTGAAGCTCATGAGGGGAAGAGGAAGAGAATAAGGCCTTCTTTTGTGGCCTTTCCAAACCTACACATGAGAGAATAATTATACAGCCAACCAAATGCAGACCAGTCTTTTGTTTCTTGGCTGGAAAGCCTATTGTGACACAAAGACCTGTATGTCCATTGTTGTGTATTTCTGTGCTCAGTTATAGAAGACTTGGCTCACATACCAGCTATTCTGGTCATGAAAAAAGAATATATATATATATATATAGCCTCATGATGCTAAATTTATCCCATTTTATGTTGTTAAATTTAGTTGCAGAATCTAAATTTAAGCCTCAGCACTTAAAGACGAAACAGTTCCCTCCCCCCTTCCTTCCCCCCCGAAGGAAAACTTTGACTAGGTTTCTTTGTCATATTAAACTTTAAACCATGGATTGTTTACTTATGGACCACATTTCCACAGCATATTAAGCCATGTTAAAACAAAAACACAGAAATACTGGGTTTACATAATATGTTGAGCCAAAACAACAAACCAGATTATATGTGTAACTCATGGTATTTGAATATACCTTATATACATCTTCCATTAAATTTGAAATATGGTTAAATATAGACTAAGTCAGGGGTCATCAACTTGCGGCTCTGGAGCTGCATGTGGCTCTTTTATCCCTCTGCTGCGGCTCCCCATCACCAGTCAGCTCCACAATTGATAGGACTTTAGGTTAGGGGACAGGTAGAGGAAAAAGGATGCCACTCTAGGAGGAGATTTTATGGTGGGGGAACCAGACTTCTGGTTGGCAAAGGAAAAAGGACGCCATGCTAGGAGGAGACTCTATGGTGGGAGGAACCAGACTTCCGGTCAGCTCCAGAATTCAATGGGGGGTGGGCTTCTGGTTAGGACCTTTGTGGCTCTTTGAGTGTTTAAGGTTGCCAACCCCTGGACTAAGTGATGACAAAGTGATGACAGCCTTTCAACCATCCATCCAACAAACCTTATCAACAAACAGTCTAGTACCCAACATCCAAGCACTCACTACCCAAAACTTCCATCCACCCATCCAACCTCCAATACAACCACCAGTTATACATATCCCTCAACCAACTAACATTCAAAACTAGGTATGCACGCCTCTTACCTCTTTAACACCTCTTTCTACAGATTTTAAATGTAAATTGATGAATGCAAGAAGTATTCTTAACAAATTACCTGAATTTATCCTCCTGCTAAACAGTGGTACATTTGACATTATATTTATTTGCGAAACATGGCTAATCTCTTCCATCCCTGATTCCATCATTTTAAACAAAGAATATCAAGTTCACCGTTCAGATCGTGAAAACCGAAGAGGTGGTGGAGTGGCTATTTTCTATAAAAGTCACTTAATCTAAAAACATACAAGTTGCCCACAAACTTTCTCTTCCTGAAACTATTGTATGTGATCTATCATCTAATACCGCACTTGATTCATTCTATGCTACAGAGCCCCCGACTACGATATTACTCATGCTAATATTTTAACCTCATTACTAACTTGGGCTGCCTCTTGCCCATATCCACTCATCTTCCTGGGTGACCTAAATTTACCTCTCATCAACTGGATAACTAACGAAAGTACAACTGATCCAATCCACACAACAATATACAACGCTGTTACTAACCTAGGTCTTGAACAACTTGTAACCAATAATACAAGACTAAACAACTGCCTTGACCTCATCTTCTGCAACAATAACAATACCATTTATGGACTACAAATAAGAGAACCCTTTTCCAACAGTGATCATTGCATGATTGACTTCCATCTTAATATACGTTGTGACTTAAACCATCATATCAATAGCATTCCATTTACAACTTTAAAAAGCCAATTATGACTCTATAAACAATGATCTTTCATTTCTAGACTGGCAAAATCTGTTCTCAACCTGTATAACTGCTGAAGACCACTATAGAGTTTTTCTACTCGAAATCAACAGAGTCATCGAACTATATGTACCACTAACTACCATCAAGATTAGGAAAAGCAAACTACCCATATCAATAAAAAAGCTTCAATCTAAAAAAAGATCCCTCTGGAAAAGAAACAAAAAGGGCTATGTAGCTAATTTTAAAAAACGCTACAGAACTATATGCAACCAAATAAAAACTGAATGCACAAATTACCACACCAAACAAGAAGAGGATCTTCTGCGCACAAATTCCAGTCGTGCCTTCTATAATTTTGTCAACAACAAGCTTAAAAACTCTAGACGATGCCACCTCTAAAAGATCCTGATGGCAATGAATACAATGATGAAGAATCTAGAGCAAACCTCTTTAATAAATTCTTTGCATCAGTTTTTGTCAACAGTGATGGCACTCATCCAACATTCCAAATTTGTACAATCAATGAGCATGACAACTTAACAATTGTTGATTTTACAGAAGAAAATGTTGGTAAAGCTCTAAGTAAATTGAAGCCATCTCTATCCATTGGACCTGATGGTCTTTGTGCTTACTTTTTTAAAAAACTCTCTAGTAATCTAGCAGAACCCTAAGTATAATCTTTAATATAGCCTTTAGAACCAGTTCCCTTCCCAGTCTCTGGTCGCTAGCCACAGTCATTCCAGTTTTCAAAAAAGGCGACCCCAGCTTAGTTGATAATTATAGACCTATCTCCCTATGTTGCGTCGCCTGCAAGGTTATGGAATCCATCATCAACCAATCCATTACCTTACACTTAGAAATGCACAACCTTCTCTCAAATAAACAATTTGGCTTCAGGAAAAATTATCATGCAATCTACAACTTCTCTACTGTAAAACCTATGGACTACTAATCTTGATCTAGGTAAATCAATAGATGCAATATACATAGACTTCTGCAAAGCTTTTGACTCAGTAGTACATGATAAACTTCTCCTAAAATTAAAATCCTATGGCATTTCAGGACCCTTACACCACTGGATATCTGCTTTTTTGTCAAACAGACAACAAATAGTTAAAATTGGTAATGCTCTTTCAAATCCTGTTCCTGTCAAGAGTGGTGTTCCTCAAGGCAGCGTTCTTGGACCTACTCTCTTTATAATATACATAAATGATCTTTGTATTGATATTTCAAGTAACTGTGTTCTCTTTGCTGATGATGTCAAACTTTTCAACACCACTGACAATGCATCCACAATTCAAAAGGACCTTGATCATCTATCTGCCTGGTCTAAAATTTGGCAACTACAAATTTCAACCAGTAAATGCTCAGTCTTGCACATTGGAAGAAAGAACCCAATCACAAAGTACATGCTTGATGGACATTGCCTGCAGATGACCCCACCCTGTCAAAGACCTTGGGTTTTACATCTAACGATTTAAGTTCCAAAGCCCACTGCAACTACATAGCTAAGAAGGCTCTAAGAGTTGTCAACTTAATTTTACGTAGCTTCTTTTCAAAAAACACCACGCTACTGACCAGAGCATATAAAACATTTGTTAGGCCAATTCTTGATTACTGCTCTCCTGTCTGGAACCCTTACCATATATCTGACATCAACACAGTTGAGCGTGTCCAAAGGTATTTTACGAGAAGAATTCTCCATTCCTCTGAAACTAATAAAATACCTTATTCCACCAGACTTGATATCTTGGGTCTAGAAAACTTGGAACTTCGTCGCCTTCGACTGGATCTGGGTTTAGCATATAAAATCATCCGTTGTAATGTCCTTCCTGTCAATGACTTTTTTAGTTTCAATAACAATATCACAAGAGCTACAAACAGATTCAAACTCAATGTCAACCGTTCCAGTTTAGATTGCAGAAAACACGATTTCTGTAACAGAATTGTATATACTTGGAATGCATTACCTGACTCTGTGGTTTCTTCTCATAACCCCAAAGGTTTCACTCAAAAACTGTCCACGGTTGACCTCACCACTTTCCTAAGAGGACTCTAAAGGGGCGTGCATAAGAGCACAAACGTGCCTACCGTTCCTGTCCTACTGTTTCTTTCCCTATGTATATACACGTTTTTAGTACCTCATTTCTCCTCATATATACGTTCATATATTTATAACCTTTTATGTAACGCTTGTATATATTGTTATGACAAATAAATAAATAAATAAATAAATAAATAAATAAAATAAATAAATAAATAAATAAATAAATCGTATCAGGCAGGAGGAGGAAGCCTAGTGGCTTCAAGAGGTTTTGAACTACAGTTCTCATAATCTCTGATAATCAGCCATGTCAATTTGATATTTATGGCTGTGGGGTTTAAAATAACTGGAAGTTGCTTATCCTTGATGTAAAAACTGAAAAAGACATGGCTGTTGTTGAAAATAAGAGTCTATCTCCCCTCCCTTTTCTTAGCAATAAATAGTGAAGCACACAATGATTTGAAAGATAATCAGACCAGGTCAGTACCCAACACGTGTTCCTATTTCTTCCCTTATTGCTCTTACTGGCTTCCCTTGAAAAGCCTCCTAGTTGTTACCTAGTTTGATACTGAAACATCTGCAAGAAAACAACCAAGCTCAGAGAGCACCAAGGACCCACATTTCAGATCTCTGCATAGTGTTAAGTAATAATCCTCAGGCGGAGATTCTAATGTGGTTTGCATTATATTTCCTCCTGCTTTGTTTATTTGGAGTCTTTCCTGGTAAGTCACCGTCCATATTTTAGAAATTGAACTGAAAATGTTTTATGCATATTTTGCAAAGAGATGCCATTCCTTTGTTTTTAACTGCATTCCTGGGATCTTTAGAGACCGAATCTGAAATGTGTAAGAAATACTGGCAAACGCAGGCATATGTTACATATATTACGTATGAAAACCAGTCCCTTGCTATTGCTGGTGTGGTTCCTATTAATGTATTAGTGTGTGTTGGTATCTGTTTACACTGTTGGTGTTTATTGGGATGTAGGTTCCTTTGTTCTACAGCAATTCTTTGTCCTAGGCTTAGAAAACTTGGAACTCCGTCGCCTTCGACAAGACCTAAGCTTAACTCACAGAATTATCTATTGTAATGTCCTTCCGTTAAAGATTACTTCAGCTTTAATTGCAATAATACTAGAGCAACTAATAGATTTAAACTTAATGTCAACCGCTTTAATCTAGATTGCAGAAAATATGACTTCTGTAACAGAATCATCAGTGCTTGGAATACTTTACCTGACTCTGTGGTCTCTTCCCATAATCCTAAAAGCTTTATCCAAAAACTTTCTACTATTGACCTCACCCCATTCCTAAGAGGACCATAAGGGGCGTGCATAAGCGCACAAACGTGCCTACTGTTCCTGTCCTATTGTTTTTCTTTTCTTCTTTCTATATATATTTATTTTTTATTTATTAAATTTTATAATATAAAATTATATGCTTATACCTCCTTATATTTACCCATATATGTTTATATACTATATAATCTTTTGTATGATTCCTACATATATTGTTGTGACAAAATAAAATAAATAAATAATAAATAAATAAATGATTTGGTCTTTGTTTGGTGGAAAATGACCTGAACTAAACTTAATGAACATTTAGCTTGCCACGTTAGAGTGCTCTATAATTTGATATAGTATTTCACTTTCTAACTATAACTTTATAGTATTCCCCATACTAACTACCCCTATGTCCATCTAATGTTTCTATTTCTCCTTTTAGACTCTCTCGCTATATATACACACCAGGGGTAAAATTCTCCCGGTTTGGACTGGATTGTGCGATCCGGTAACGATCTTGGCTGGTAGTTCGGAGAACCGGTAGCAATCGTAGTATGAGGCTCCGCCCACCCACCTGGCTGTCATTACTTCCTGGTTTTAACCAGGAAGTCATGTGTTTTGTACCCTCTGCACATGCGCAGAAAGGTTTTGCGCATGCACAGAAAAGTTTTGCGCATGCGCAGAGTGTGTGTGTGTGCATGTAATGCACACATGTGTGTGAAGCCAGTGTACATGCAGGGCGCGTGCACTTCCAAACCAATAAGGAAGGTAAGTAGATTTCACCCTGATAAACACACATGCATATTCTATTTTAATATATTTTCTAGTTTTTCATTTTTTAAAGACACCAATGTATAATCTATGCTGCTTAATAGACTGTACACGCTCTCCATATGCTGCTATATGACTGTAGTAAAGATTTATTTTAAAGGTAGAATGTCAGCCTTGTAGGTTATTGAACTTATTGAACATGATTGTTTCAGACTATGCCTTCAGCAACAGTACCAATAGTTCCTAAGACATGAATAAATAGTATTTATAGATCTTAGCATTAGTATTAGTTTACATGAGAAGGATTAATCATGCATGCATATCAAATATAAAAATCATGAGGATGTTACTGAAAAAGAAGAAATAATACGTTCAGAATGAAACAAGATGATAGGTAGCCCATTCTTGGAGGTATTGCATTCTTGATTTAGCTGAGTTTTGGGATTCAGAAACTTTCTGAGACGTGAAAGCTATGATACGCTAAGTCAAGATATTGTTTGTTCCATTTTGACTTAGTGTGTTGCCTGAACTCACACAATTATGGCTTATTGAATAACTATAGTTCAGATTTGACTTGGTACAATACATGAAGCTAGCCCTTTCTGGTTAGGTTGCAATGAATTGTCTCTCCATATACAGGAATATATCAGTAAGAGTAAGATTTCTACTGAGGGATCTCCCTCTAAGCAGATTGGAACCGTATATTTCCCAACCCCTTAGAAATGCATTGAAACAGTCTATGCTTCACGACATGCAAGTTTTTGTTTTAATCATATGATTGAAAGAATGGCATTATGTGGGAAGACAGGAGGTCCATCCTGCTGTGGAATTCATGAGCTAGATTCCAGCAAAATTCAGAAATCAACCCATACATTTTGGTATGTGTTAGCCTAAGCAGAATGTTTGATAATGTGCTTTCTTTTATAGTTCAACAAATCAAAACGAGAGAGAGAGAGAGGGAGGGAGGGAAAGAGAGAGAGAGAGAAAGAATGTGATTACTGATGGGCTGAAAGAAAGAAGCATGTGATCATCACATTTGTTACGTGCTAGATCATAATCCTATAAATCCCAAATCAGGCATTTGCTCTGTTATTGCTTAGCACTTTAATTATCTTCCATCTATTCAGTGGATTTATCCATTGTACAGTGTTCAAAAGAGTTCTTCTGTTAAAATACCAGACTACACTCAGCTTTGTTGCCCATTTTTTTCCTTCATATATCTATTCTTCTACCACTATGTGGTCCAGTGGATTTTTTGAAGAAGAATTGTTAGATGTGTTGCTGTTGATCAGGGGCAATTTTTGTAGTAATAATCTGAGATTTAGGTCAGCTGCATAAATGACAGTGCAAAAAAAGAAAAAAAAACTGCTATAGAAGATTCAGTCATAATGGCTAGCAAAATCTTGTTCGATGTTTTTTTTAAATTTGAATTTATATCACGCCTTTCTCCGAAGACTCAGGGCGGCTTACACTGTGTTAAGCAATAGTCTTCATCCATTTGTATATTATATACAAAGTTAACTTTTATTGCCCCCAACAATCTGGGTCCTCATTTTACCTACCTTATAAAGGATGGAAGGCTGAGTCAACCTTGGGCCTGGTGGGACTTGAACTTGCAGTAATTGCAAGCAGCTGTGTTAATAACAGACAGACTTAGTCTGCTGAGTCACCAGAGGCCCATTTTGAGTGTCAACGTCGAACTGAACCTGGCAGAAGCCATTTTTTTTCCTGTTTGTTGTTGCCATACAATGTGGGTGGGTGGGGAGGGAGAAGGAAGGAATGCCCTACTAGATGCAATATAGAACTTTCCTGTGACAACCAAGGTCATCTCGCAGGTGATGGAGGAAGGAGGAGAGGAGCTCCTGAGAAGCCTGCCAATTAACCTAATTGGCCAATGTGACAAGTGACACTTGGGGAAAGGGTTGTTGCTTGTTTGAACTATGTTGAGACCACGGGAAAGATTCAGAGTTGGTTTTACACTAAGCTTGCCGATATGATGTGCCCAATAAAGGAATTCTTTGAGGAAAGTCTTTTGCAATCTCCTGGATAAGCAAAAGCAAGAGAAAGCCAGATTCACTTAACATCTGCGTCACTAACTTAACAACGGCAACTGTGGCAAGAAAGGTGATAACTTGGGGCAAAAGCCACTTTACAACTGTCTTGCTTAGCAACAGAAATATGGGGCTCAATTGTGGTTCTAAGTTGAGGACTAGCAACAAGCTTTCCCAAGCAAAGAGTGCAAAGAAAACATTTAATCAAATCCTGCCCCAAGTTATCAGTTGCTGTAAAGTACCCTGCCCCCCCAAATCCCTCACTCTTACTTTGTACATCAATATTTGTTTATTTATTCACTTATGTGTACTCCCTTCCCATTAATAATTTCGGTACATTTAATGTGAATTTATCTCACCTATTTTTTTAAACCATCTTGAGGGTTACTATGAGGGAAAGCTTCTTGTCTGCAGGGCCATCATCACACCTGTTTCTGAAAGTACTTTTAAGTAGTGAGGGCGAATTTTTAATATTTAGGCAATTTTACATCCAGGTGTCTCCCCCTCCCTCCCCTCCCCCAGAGTATAATCATGGTTGCATGTTGCTGCAGGGGCTAGAGAGGGAAAGTGTTCTAAAAAAGTTTACTAGAAACTGGAAGCTGAAATTATATGGGATGGAAATAAAATATGGCTGCTTCAGCTTCAGTTCAAGGACAAGCCTTCGTCAATAGAAAAAGAAGCTCTCAATTCAGAGAGACTTTGCTCTGGCTTCAAATAAACTAATTCAGACACAGAAATTGTAAAGACTCAGTAGCTCATATCAGCCAATGGCATAAGTTTAACTAGAACTGATGGTCCTGAACAAATTTTTCCAGGAAACAGTTTCTATTAATATCAAGATCCAAACAACACTGGTAGCCACTTATATTAACATCAAGTTTCAAATAATAATCAGCTTGATAACTGTTGTCACAAGCCTTCTGGAGGAATTTGGCAAAGAAAGGTGATAACTTGGGGCAAAAGCCACTTTACAACTGTCTTGCTTAGCAACAGAAATATGGGGCTCAATTGTGGTTCTAAGTTGAGGACTAGCAACAAGCTTTCCCAAGCAAAGAGTGCAAAGAAAACATTTAATCAAATCCTGCCCCAAGTTATCAGTTGCTGTAAAGTACCCTGCCCCCCCAAATCCCTCACTCTTACTTTGTACATCAATATTTGTTTATTTATTCACTTATGTGTACTCCTTCCCATTAATAATTTCGTACATTTAATGTGAATTTATCTCACCTATTTTTTTAAACCATCTTGAGGGTTACTATGAGGGAAAGCTTCTTGTCTGCAGGGCCATCATCACACCTGTTTCTGAAAGTACTTTTAAGTAGTGAGGGCGAATTTTTAATATTTAGGCAATTTTACATCCAGGTGTCTCCCCCTCCCTCCCCTCCCCCAGAGTATAATCATGGTTGCATGTTGCTGCAGGGGCTAGAGAGGGAAAGTGTTCTAAAAAAGTTTACTAGAAACTGGAAGCTGAAATTATATGGGATGGAAATAAAATATGGCTGCTTCAGCCTCAGTTCAAGGACAAGCCTTCGTCAATAGAAAAAGAAGCTCTCAATTCAGAGAGACTTTGCTCTGGCTTCAAATAAACTAATTCAGACACAGAAATTGTAAAGACTCAGTAGCTCATATCAGCCAATGGCATAAGTTTAACTAGAACTGATGGTCCTGAACAAATTTTTCCAGGAAACAGTTTCTATTAATATCAAGATCCAAACAACACTGGTAGCCACTTATATTAACATCAAGTTTCAAATAATAATCAGCTTGATAACTGTTGTCACAAGCCTTCTGGAGGAATTTGGCAAAGAAAGCAGAGTTCAAGAATCACTAAGCTCAAATTTAATGAAGGAAGCACCGCCATATTCACCTTCTCCACTAGTAGTGAACCTTTCCTTAGCTGCTCAACTTCTGGCCTTTTGATTTTTCTATGCCTCAACTCTGACTCTTGACCTTCTTAAACCTGACTCTCTAATTGACACAGTTCGGTTCTCTCTTACTAAATTGAATTCTGAATTCTTCTGGATTGGTTGACTACGGCCTTAAGATGATCCCTAGTGTTCATGATAAACTGTACTGTATGCCTTCCAGTCTGAACTCCATTAAAAACAGGACAGTCTAATTCAGGTATTTTCCTGAATCTGATTAATGGTAGGTTAGCCTTGAACCACACCCACACCTCTGCCCCTTCTATTCCTCAACCTCTTGGTATATTCTGAGGAGAAATATCGGTAATAGTATTCACTATGTGAACTACAGTAGATCTTGAATACAGAAATGTACAAAATCACAAGAAGCTCGCAGTTTTCTTGTTGAGCCAATTTTATTTCAGCTGTCTTTTTCGAATGCAAGAAGACCTGAGTAGGTGGTGGACAGGTCAGGTAGACCAACCTAAGAAATGAAACTAGCATCCATTTCAGGCTTGTACTAGTTAAGGAGAAGATTTGAGAACATCTTTCTCTTGTTATCTGAGTTACGTTAGGTCTAGGCAGTTGCTGACAGCAACTTGAAAAAGATCTAAAACAGTCCATTAAATTCATATATTGGGGATGGATGGTTGCTTAAGACAGAGACCGCCAAATCTTTTGGCACCAGTGACCAGTTTCATGGAAGACGATTTTTCCACAGATTGGGGATGGGGGTGGGGGGAGGGGAGCATGCAACTTAGATCCCTTGGATGCACAGTTTACAGTAGGATTTGCACTCCTATGAGAATCTAATGCCTGATGATCTGAGGTGGAGCTAGGCGGTGATGCTAGCACTAGGGAGCAGCTGTAAATACAGTTGAAGCTTCCTCACTCACTATTACTTACCTCCAGCTGTGTGGCCCAGTTCCTCACAGGCCACGATTCGATACCGGTCTGTGGCCCAGAGGTTGGGGACCCCTGGCTTAGGACACTGATCTTCCTGAAACTGTTCTGGACCACATTGCTTTTAAAGTGGATTTATAACTTGGAAATGCATTTGTTTTTAATCACAAGAAGCTTTAGTGACCTTGGTTGTATCAAATGCTTTTTACCAGCATCAATCTTTTAACTGCAATAGAGTTTCCTCTGCATGAATACCTCCTCAGCATGAGTCATGTAGCTATAGTGACTCATGAGAATCTCCTTGGTGGTTTACCATAACCCAGTATATGCCATGCTGCTCTAGTATATGACTTGGGAATTTCAATTAGTAAAGAATTTAGTCATCATACAGTACAGGTAGTCCTTGACTTGCAGCCATAATTGAGTCCAAATGTATGGTTATAAACATATCAGTTATTAAGGCTCATATGTGATCAAGCCAATTTTATATCATTTTTTGGATGGTTGATGGTTGTTAAGCAAATACTGTGGTTGTAAAGCAAACACTACAGTCATAAAGCAAATTTCATGGTCATTAAGTGAACTCATGGTTTGTAATAGATTTTTTTCTCCAGAAACCAGAAGTAAGTTTCAGTTTCTGCCAAAAAAATCAAAAACATAAGTAATGGTCACATCACCATGGGATGCTGCAATGTGGACCAGTTGCCAAGCAACCCAAAATGCAATCACATGACCATGGGGGAGGGGGGAGAGCTGGACATTCATATCATTTCCTGAACAGATCTACTCCAGTTTTCTCTTTTATTTTGGGTGTGAATTTAAGGGTCAGATGCTTACCTTTAGAATCCCCAATGGCTTGTGATGAATTTTATATATTTAAATCTATATGACTGCCTATCTCACCATCATGAGTCTGAGGGACTAATGAAAGTTCAGCCAAAGCAGCATAACAACAGCATAACAAGAACAACACAATAAATACAGAATCAGCAACTGAGACAGAGCCACAAACAAGCATCAGCGTAACTATTTCATGGTCTCTGCCACTTGTTATGACTCCAATGCCTGGTAATAGATCTGAAGGTGAGCATCTCTATCCATATCAGCCTGCTCATGTGTTCAATGCTGAGTCAGTCTGCCCAGATCATAGCCTGAACAAGCATATATTTCTCATTGATAGTCTGCTATGTCAGCAGGGGAGCTCAACTTTCTAAAGAGGTGTGCCCGAGGGCCACTTTACAAATATTTGGAGACCAACTTAAACCATGGTTATTAACCCAGGCATTTAAAGCTGTACACAATGCCTCACTTTGTTATTGTAGATGATTGACAGTGTTTCTTTAAGGTGCTCAAATTTTATTACAGAAAAACTTGTATATGCCATATGGTTAGAACATGTAGATCCATCCAAATAAAGTTGGCAGCAGAAGTGGCATGTAATTTTAATCAACTTTTTCCGGAAATTAGTGTGTGTGTGTATGTATGTGTGCATGTATATACAGTACATACATACGTACAGCTTCACATTTTATGGATATGAGTGTGTGTTAATTTCCCTGATATATGCAACATTTCCAGTACATATTTATATTTCCCCCTATATTTCTTTCTTTAAAACACCATATTTTTTCTGCAGAAATTTTTCTGAGAAATAGTTCAAGGTGGAATTTGAGTGGGTTATCTGAATTACACATCTCAAAGTGGGCAAATTTAAGAGGTGTGGACTTCAGCTCCCAGAATTCCCTAGCCAACATACCAATTTGAATATGATTCCTCCAAAAGTAGGATTAATGTAGCAAGAGAAGGAATGGTTTTCTTCAAAACAAAACTCAGAAAATAGAGTGTAGACATGTGTAGATATAGCAGTAGGAACAATGAAAAAAACATGGGAAATTCTGTCTGAGAAAAGATTTTTCAGACTCTCTAAGGAGACTAACTGAACCAACTTCTCTTTTGGCAGTGAGCCAAAAGCTTAAATTAGATCTTCTAAAAACAGATACCATCATATATTGCCACTTTCACTCAAAGGATGATTATCTTTACTCTTTTACTTTGTGTTCTGGCCAATTTAATTTACCTACATGACATTTTGGGTGGAAAGACAACATCGCACAATAAGATTAGCAGTTGAATTTTTTTCAATTTTCCCCTTCTATTTCTCATTCAGACTTGTGTTAATCTACAAGCACTTGTCCAGCCAAAAGCTATCCATTAAGTATATAATCTGAGCCACCCTTGTGGTAATTCTAATTAGATTAAATGTGAATTAGGGTCATATGATATCCCTAAACACGCTATGGAAGTTGTCACAAATGATGTCAAGGAATTGTTGGTTATCAGTTGTCAATGTACTAGACAATATTGTCAATGTGCTTGTAATTAAATGTACCATAAGGGTAGGTCAGTCATATAACACAACTGTATAAATTTAACAACACAATCACATAAATTTAAAATTGGATAGTAGATATTTATTGTATAACAGTTGTATAATCTAAAATTTAAAAAAAAGTAAAAAGTATGTGACTTGGGAAAAATCCCAATCAGTCATGTTTATACATACATAAGCAATGTTTAGCTTTCAGAAGAATTAATGGATTAATATTAATCTACTGTATATAGCAATCCATTATAATAACCCCAACTGCTAGTCTTACGGCCTTTTAAAGAACAACATATCTTTAAAGCATTATTATCTCTAAATTGTAAATACCACAAAAAAGATGCCAGGTGTATATTTTACTCCCCTCCCATCTTAGCACAGAACAGGAATAATAAAAAGCTGAGATCAGAATAGGATAGTCTTAAGGACATGGCCCCTTGGTGCTCAGTGATCTCAATTCCTTTGGGGGAGCAAGGTTGGTTTCTCGGTACTAATATTGCAGTCTTCTTGAAGGGTTCTCATCCAACACTTGTGAAGTTGGAGGTGTGCTTTGGTCTCACATCTACCTTAATTATGAATGTTAGCATATCGTATACATTTAAACTTTAAATTAGCCTTATTAGCTTTGATGGAGGTAGCATCAATAGATGCAATCTACATAGACTTCTGCAAAGCTTTTGACTCAGTAGTACATGATAAACTTCTCCTAAAACTAAAATCCTACAGCATTTCAGGACCTCTTCACAATTGGATAAATGCCTTCCTGTCAAACAGACAACAAGTGGTTAAAATTGGCAATGCTCTATCAAATCACACTTGGAATATTGCATTCAGTTTTGGTCGCCATGATGTAAAAAGGATGTTGAGACTCTAGAAAGAGTGCAGAGAAGAGCAACAAAGATGATTAGGGGACTAGAGGCTAAAACATATGAAGAACGGTTGCAGGAACTCGGTATGCCTAGTTTAATGAAAAGAAGGACTAGGGGAGACATGATAGCAGTGTTCCAATATCTCAGGGGTTGCCACAAAGAAGAGGGAGTCAAACTATTCTCCAAAGCACCTGAGGGTAGAACAAGAAGCAATGGGTGGAAACTAATCAAGGACAGAAGCAACCTAGAACTAAGGAGAAATTTCCTGACAGTTAGAACAATTAATCAGTGGAACAACTTGCCTGCAGAAGTTGTAAATGCTCCAACACTGGAAATTTTTAAGAAAATGTTGGATAGCCATTTGTCTGAAATGGTGTAGGGTTTCCTGCCTGGGCAGGGGTTGGACTAGAAGACCTCCAAGGTCCCTTCCAACTCTGATATTATTATTATTATTATTATTATTATTATTATTATTATTATTATTATTATTATTATTATTATTATTATTATTATTATTATTATTATTATTATTAAATCCTGTTCCTGTCAAAAGTGGCGTTCCCCAAGGCAGTGTTCTTGGACCAACGCTCTTCATACTATACATAAATGATCTCTGTGATCTTATCTCAAGTTATTGTGTTCTCTTTGCTGACGATGTCAAACTATTTAACACCACCAACAATACTTCTACCCTTCAAAAAGACCTTGATTTTGTATCCGATTGGTTTAAAACTTGGCAATTCCAAATCTCAACCAGCAAATGCTCAGTCTTACATATTGGAAAAAGAACCTAACAATAAGTACAAGCTTGATGGACATTACCTTACAGATGATCCCCACCCTGTTAAAGACCTTGGAGTTTTCATATCAAATGATCTAAGTGCCAAAGCCCACTGCAACTACATAGCAAAAAAGGCTCTAAGAGTTGTAAACCTAATTTTACGCAGCTTCTTTTCCAAAAACCCTACACTACTAACCAGAGCATACAAAACATTTGCTAGACCTATTCTTGAATACAGCTTACCTGTCTGGAACCCATACCACATCTCTGACATTAATACAATTGAACGCGTCCAGAAATATTTTACAAGAAGAGTTCTCCACTCCTCTGAAAACAACAAAATACCTTATACCACCAGAATTGAAATCCTGGGTTTAAAAAACTTAGAACTCCACTGACTCCGACAAGACCTGTGTTTAACACACAGAATCATCTATTGCAATATCCTTCCTGTAAAAGACTACTTCAGCTTCAATCGCAATAATACAAGAGCAAACAATAGATTCAAACTTAATGTTAACCGCTTCAACCTTGATTGCAGAAAATATGACTTCTGTAACAAGGTTGTTAACGCTTGGAACTCACTACCTGACTCTGTAGTCTCTTCTCAAAATCCCAAAAACTTCAACCAAAAACTGTCTATTATTGACCTCACCCCATTCCTAAGAGGACTATAAGGGGCGTGCATAAGAGCACAAAAGTGCCTACTGTTCCTGTCCTATTGTTTCCTATCATATAAGCATATATATGCTTATATGCAGTGGTGGGATTCAAGTAATTTAACAACCGGTTCTCTGCCCTAATGATTTCTTCCAACAACCAGTTTGCCAGACTGCTCAGAAAGTTAACAACCGGTTCTCCCGAAGTGGTGCAAACTGGCTGAATCCCACCACTGCTTATATGATATGTAGTTATTTTATGTTGATGCTTGTGTATGTTGTTATGACAAAACAAAATATCTAGAGACACCAAATTTGTAAAGATGATCTTCTTCAAAGACATACACAGTGCAAAAAATCCGGACAGTTTCTCTTTTGTGTTTATGAGACTACTTGCCATTTTAAAGGATATTGATACTCCTGGTGGGAAAAAGAAATCAAAGGCTTTTCAGAGTTAATTCTCTTCTTTTTCAGAATGTGATTGCTGGATATTTATAGCAGTTGATCTAGTCCCTCATGAGTCATGCACTGTTTCTCAGAATTTCATTTCTATCACTTTCTTACCATAGCATAACTGATTAATACTTCTCTGGACCATAGAGGTAACAATGGCAATTATTTTAATCTAAGCCAACATCTTTAGACTTAGGTTTCAACATTACTGTGCTCAAATCACTGTAGACAATGTAGATGATAAGGAGAGAAGTGCCTATTCCACAAAATGTGAGTTGATTGAAGCAATTAATAAATTGCGTAAATTAATAAATCTAGAAAATATTGGACCTGCTTCAAGAGAGAAGTAACCAATGGTTTTATATGAACCATCTTTCTTCTTGTCCATTATTTATTTTTCTTGCCAACCGTTCTGTGTTCATACAGAATGCCATTTTAAAGGATTTCCTTATCAAGGTATTGGGGGCTTCTCTTTGGCAGGCTCAAATTAAAAGAACACTGCAAAATAAATAGTGGTGAAATCCAAATTTTTTTACTACTGGTTCTTTGGGCATGGCTTGGTGGGCGTGGCAGAGGAAAGATACTGCAAAATCGCCATTCCCACCCCACTCGAGTGGGAAGGATACCGCAACATCTCCATTCCCATCCCACTTTGGGGCCAGCCAGAAGTGATATTTGCCAGTTCCCCAAACTACTCAAAATTTCCGCTACCGGTTCTCCAAACTGGTCAAAATTTTCACTACCAGTTCTCCAGAACATGCAGGATTTCACCTCTGAAAATAAACCATCTGACTATTTGAATTAGAGATATCCCCAGGGAGGTGAAAAAGGCCAAATTGGTTATCACTACTAGGTGATTAAAACCTCGGCTCATTTTTATACAGCTTTGACTAAGTCCAAGGCCATGGGCTTAGTCACTTATTGCATCCAAATTTTGGATGGTCCTCTTCCAGTTATTAGACATTCAGATTCATTTATCATCTTTATCTTTCCTTTGATGGATAAATTGAAAAAATGGTTAAAATTAGAACAGTATCAAGATGCCGTATCTCTTATTAGCAGGACAATTGTATGCAACATTTGGTTCTTGCTGAATTTGCCTAACAATTCAATACTTTCTTTTCCATAGTGATGACTTCTTTTCAGGGAACTACGGCTACTAGTCCTAAACTTTGTTGTCTAAAATGCCCACTGCTGTCCTTATGCTTTGGACTTTCTGCAGTGAAGATAGATTACTCAGCTTCTCTTCAACCAACGAGTTCCATACAAACCTGTGGTGGACACACTACAGGCAAGAGGATGTCAGGTTCTTACCTGTGGGAGATTGGATGTGGTTATCCATCAAGATTTTACTTTCTACCCACTCAATCCAAAAAGCTGGACTGAAAGTTTTTGCCCTTTTCCCAGTTAGTCAGCAGATTAACCCAGTGGCCTTTCATTTGTAACTGCCTGCTTCTTCGAAAGTTCATCCAGTTTTCCATCAGTCATTTCTTGTGTCTGAAGGGCACCCCTGAAAAACATTGAATTTGGGGTTTTAGGTTAGAGAAGCCTTCTCTGCTATATAATTCCACTGGGTTTTTTTTTCTCTTACAGCATATGCTGACTTTCACAAACCTTTCTTTCTTTATATGTCTTTATATATATGTTTCACAGTATTCAGTTCTTATCTCTTTGCAATTGAAACACAGGCTGGGTAGAGGAAATAACCAATGCTTTTATGCAACCTCAGGTTCAGTGATGGAGTCATTTCCCATATGTTAAAGCTAGTAAGTGACCCATTTGTGGGAACTTTTGTCTATTTGCCTGTCTCTCTAAATTACTGACAATTGGTGGAAAAAGGAATTTAAAAACATAAGAAACGGATCTATAGAATATGGAAGGAAGACTAAAACAATGTTGGCAAGAATGTCTAAGTAAATATTTCACAGTTACACATATCTTTATCCTTGAAATTAAATCATCCCTCTTAGTTTTTGGTAGTGTTGATTTTGTTGTCCTTCCTGAAAGCAACTTTGGGCAGAAATAGGAATGTCTGATGCATGCCATGTGAAGCAGCAGCATATCTTTCTAAAGATAGCTGGTTGTTGTCAGTGGAAAAGTACCAATTATTGAGGCCTGCTAGAATGTCTTTTTATTCTTTTCAACCTGTTAGACTCAGGATTCTCTGCCTGTCTTTCAAAGAAATAACTTTCCATAGACAAAACAGAATCAGACCCAGAGATGATATTCAGACGGTTCATACTGCTTTGAGCGAACTGGTAGCAAAAATTTTGAGTAGTTCAGAGAACCGGCAAATCACATCATTGGCTGGCCCTGCCCTGCCCCACCCCATCCCACCCTACCATATAGATCTTGCCTTTGCCATGCGGCCCAGCTAATCTCCACACCTTGCCTCCGTGCTTTGCCTGCTCTGCTCACCAAAGATAAGCATGTCTTGCCTTGGAGCCACCGCCCATTTGCTGTTCATCTTGGCCAGGTCGGGGAATGCACCATTCCCCTGCTCTGGCCCTACCCCAGGCCTCTGCCCGCATGCTGCCAGCCCCCTCTGGCCTCAAACTACATCCCCCTCGACACAAAGCTATTTATTTGGCTTGCAGCCTGCTATGCTAGGCTGAAGGGGGTGCGGTGTTGGTGCAGGATGGCCGAAACAGTTTGGGAATGGACCTGATAGTTCTTCTTACCTGCAAGAAGTCCCATCCAGAAAGCGCTGCAGTGGAGATCTTGCAGCCGCTTCTTCCATCCCTTGCCGAGCCTCGGTCACTCATGGAGATACTCCATGTGTTCTCTGGGTCAGCAGCTGCTTCTCTCCACTGCTGTTCTTGCTGGGAGAGCGTCTTGTGCAATTTAGCAGCTGTGAGCTGTCGCGTTCATCTAAGTCCCATCTGGAAAGTGCTGCGGCTGAGAGAAACAGCATTCAACATGGCTGCTGCGTCTCTGTGCTGTTCGGATGGGACTTAAAGGAAAGCGACGGTTCACAGCTGCTAAATTGTACAAGATGCTCTCCTAGCAGTACAGAGAGATGCATCCGCTGCCTCGGAGAGCAGAGATGGGGGGGAGCAGGCCCCAAAAGGCTGCTTGGTTGAGCTTGTTGTGTGTGCATGCATGCACGGAAGCCATGCATGCACGTTCACATTTTTGGTAAACCATTGGTGAAATAATTTATTACCCACCACTGATCACACCACCACATCCCTTGATACCTTTCTCTAGGATAGTTGTTGGCTAGTGGCCTTGAATGTCACTGATGGTAGAGTTCAAGATTTCTGCCCTTCTTTATACTAACTTATGGGGGGTAGAGGCCTGCCCCATGCTTCCCAGTATACATAAAGACAAATAGATGTAATATGAGAGCACTGCAAAATCACAAATGCTTAGTCCTTGTGAGAAAGTATCCAGATAACATAGATGCAACCCATTGTTTCATTTTGCAGTGGTAAATAGAGATGCCTTCTGTGGCCAAAGCTAGCAAAGGTATTGGAAAGAATTCCAAAAGCTATGGTTTGTATCAGTGGTGGGTTTCAAATTTTTTTACTACCAGTTCTGTGGGTGTGGCTTGGTGGGCATGGCATGGCTTGGGGTGTGTGGCATGGCTTAGGGGGCAGGGGAGGGGAAGGATTCTATAAAATCTCTATTCCCACCCCAATCCAGGGAAAGGTTACTGCAAAATCCCCATTTCTACCCGATCAGGTGGGACTCAGGAGGCAGAGAATAGATGGGGGCGGGGCCAGTCAGAATTTTTACTACTGGTTCTCCGAACTACTCAAAATTTTCGCTACTGGTTCTCCAGAACTGGTCAGAACCTGCTGAAACCCACCTCTGGCTACATTGTATTGCTGACAGATAAAAGTGAGCTTAAGCCTAGAGAAAACAAGTTATGCTGGGATAAATGGCAAACATATGAAGGATTCTTTGATGACCTTCCTTGCTTTGTACCAATTTCATTTGCTTCTTCCGTAGCAGTAAGGTGTTCAACTGGAGACCCAGGGAAATACGACTCTATCACACTCGTTTTCGTGGCCTTCCAATCATGATTGCCCAGAAATAGGAAGCATGAAAATAGTCATTTAAATCTTAGGTTTGAAACTTTGTTCCCAATAAAACTTTGAAAAATAGTGGAGTGGTAGTGGTGGTACTGGTTGGGATGTGGGGGTGGGGGAGAAGGAAAATCTGAGCCTTACATTCACTTGTGAGCTGGCTTCATCCATCTACAAAAAATGGCTACCCCTTCTATGTTAACTGTGGCCTTTGGCCATCAAAAAGTTATCCCTCTTCGTAGCCAAAGTCATACATAAAGAGATCACTTTGTGTCTTTTTATACAGATCATGGAAAAAGTGGAAAAATCCAGGAAGGCAAAGCGGGAAACAGAAAGCACCTTTCCAAACAAATCTTTGTTTACTTGGATGCAGGAAATAATTTACAAGGGAAGTTTATTGGTTGTTCTTTGCCATTAGCGAGGAACAGGAAGTTACTGTTTTGTTTCCTTTTGTAAGAATGGCCAGGAAGTCTTTATCAAGCCAGCCAAGTTTAGCTCAAAGAAAAATGACAGTGGACCAGATTGAAATTCAAGGTGACTTTTGTGAAAAGCATTCTCTGCCTAGTGGGAGCAGAAAGTGAGGCTAGAGAACCCTGGTTTGCTTCAATAAATAAATCAAGGGTAGTCCTTGATTTATAACCATTGGTTTAGCGGCTGCTCGAGGTTAGAAACAGCTGTGGAAAAAAAAAAGACTTATGACCATTTGTCACACTTACGACTACTGCAGCATCCCTATGGTCCCATCATCAAAATTTGGATGCTTGGCAAATGGTTCATATTTATGATGGTTGCAGTGTCTGGAGTCCTGTGATCCCCTTTTTGCAACCTTCTGGCCAGACTCACTTAACAACCGTGTTATTAACAATTTAACAATTGCGGTGATTCTCTCAACAACTGTGGCCAGAAAGGTGATAAGATGGGGCAAAACTCACTTAACAACTGTCTCACTCAGCAACACAAACGTTGGCCTCAATTGTTGTAAGTCAAGGACTACCTGTATATTTAGTACCAAGAGAAGGAATCCCTGGTTTTACTAATGGTTAGTAAAAGATGCTCCACCTTTTATGAAGACTTAATCTTTGCTTTTATTGCCCTGCATATGAAAGTCAAAGGAGGAGGGCATATTTACAATATATGTAAATATCATTGTAAATATGATTTACAATTATTATTATTATTTAATAATTATTAAAGCACACAATAGATTTAAGCTTAATGTTAACCGCTCCAATCTTGATTGCAGAAAATATGACTTCAGTAACAGAGTTGTTAATACTTGGAATATACTACCTGACTCTGTGGTCTCTTCCCAAAATCCCCAAAGCTTTAACCAAAAACTGTCTACTGTTGACCTCACCCCATTCCTAAGAGGTCTGTAAGGGGCGTGCATAAGAGCACCAGCGTGCCTACCATTCCTGTCCTATTGTTTCCTTTCGTTATATCCAATTAATATAGTTATTACATACTCATAAAAAAGATGACACATCTCAAACTCAGGATTCTAAGCGGTCACCTTACAGTCCAAGGTTGGAATGGCTCGATTGATTTAAGATTTTTAAAGGTATTTTTTAAAATTGCCTACTCATCTGAAAAAAATTAGCCTGGGGAGTTATACGGAAGTGCCTGCTTTTCCAAATCACGAAGTTCTTTACAGCAATGGAATGGGAAAAATATATGAAGACTCACCCTGCAAATAATTGGCAAACTGTGCAGAAATAGAGGGCTTTGTAATGGTTTGGGGGAAACTGTGACTCCCATTCAAAGTTCCAGTTTCCTAATTTTAAGGTTCTGCTTTCCCTTTGAATGATTCTTTAAGCACACATGGCTATGCTAGTCAGTCAGTCAGTACCCTTTTCTATACTGAAGCCCTAATTCCAATAGTTGTAACTGAAGCACTTCGCCAGGCTTGCAGAATTAGACTGACGTTCAAAAGAAGCTGGATTCACAGCCTTTCAGAGTAAGGATGCTTTCAGACAAGAGTCTTTAAAACAGAAGGCTGTCCTCTGCAAAGTAGGCCATGAAACTCCTGTTAAGTATGTCTTTGCAACCATCCAGCAGTCTTATAAAGATAAAAATGGAATTCAGGTGTCATAAAACTGAATTGCGCAACTGAAATCTCTCTTGATCAGCAATCCAGAGTGAGCAGTGTTGAACCAAACTCTTACCGCTTCTGACTGAAAAGCCTGTGGCATCCTAGACGAAGCTATGGTGGTTCTGCTTTTGTGAAATCACAGTTTGTTGATATCCTTGGGGGCATCCTTTTGTCTTTCTCTTTTTGCTCGGCTGTGTTTGAGGTTTCCTAAATAGCATAAGTGCTGCATTCAGTCTGCATTTGTAAAACAGTCCTAGGCTGCAGTACTGAATGTTTATTCAGTTCTGAGCATCAACTGCAACGTGTTTGGGGATTTATTAACTCCCAGGGCCATTAAAAATCAGAGACAGCGAAGTTGCTGATACCTTGCTGAAGACCTGGCTTGTTGTTTGTCACTGTGTGTGCTTGTTGGTGGATTCAGAGATTCATCACAAAGGACGACATTTATGTATACTGAGCTGTCCCTAGCTAAATCCTTTCATGGAGAAATGTACTGTGCGAGCAATCCCATAATTAATTGTTGCATCAATCTTTTTTTCCATTGCAGGAGCTGCCAAAGGTTTAGGAATCAGCTGAAGTACTGATTGTCCTACTAGGCTAACGTATTTATTTATTTTTATCCAATTTTTAAAATTATTTTTATAAATAACTCAAGAAGGTGAAAATACCCTTTCATCCTCTTATTTTCTCCACAACACCCCTGTGAGGTGAGCTGACCCAAAAAAGCTGGCTTTTTTGACAGAGGAATCTATGAGAGTTCAGTGGTGGGATTCATCCAGTTTGCACCGGTTGTTAAAATACCCACCCCGCTAGTGGTGGGTTGCCCCCGGTTCGGACCGTTTCTATAGAACCGGTGGTAAAACCGGTGGGAGGCTCCGCCCACTGACCCGAATGTCATCAAAAGTGATCTGCGCATGCGAGCAAGCACGCGTGTGTGCGCACGATGCGAACCAGTAGTAAAGGTAAGTAGAACCCACCCCTGCACCCCCCTTTAATGAAAGTGGATCCTGGGCATTGTGCTACGCTGCAATGGAGAAACGGGCAATGGAGCGGCCGGCACGAAGGAAGGAGAAAGCCGCCACTCTCTTCTTCTCCCTGCTCCTCCTCCTTCCCTTGTGCTGGCTGCTCCATTGCCTGTTTCTGCATTTCAGTGCAGTTCCCAGGATCCACGTTGATAGTGGGGGTTTGTGTGTGTAGTAATTTAACAACCAGTTTGCACAGGGTCAGGTTGGCTGTCCAGTTAACAATCAGTTCAACAACCAGAGTCAGGTTGGGAGGCTCGTCCCACATGTGCGGCGGAGCTGGAGGACGGGGATGGGCCATGCGTCCCACGACAGCCAACCTGACCATGGGTGAACTGGTTGTTAAATTATTTGAATCCCACCACTGATACAATTACAATAGTAATGGTAAAAGTGAGTTTTCTTGAAAATTCTTCTCCTAATGTTTACCTCTCCTGGCCTATCACCATTGACTAGTAGCTGTATCTTCCAATGTGCTATTGATAGTTGCACAAATTCCTGTTATCTGATTCCTGATATTTCTAGGCATTTGATTCCTACTTTCCTATTATTTTCTTTTTTCTTTTTATGTTATATTTTGATAAACTAATAAAATTATAAACTGAAAATAAACATTTTACTTAATGAGCATTAAAAAAAAGCCCTAATAGATCATTAACTTTCATAGATTTGTTTCGAGGACTGACTAGCATAAAGTAACATCAGGACTCTAAAAAGTTGCAACCCTTCCTACAACTATAGAAGAGTACTAATGGCAGAGAGATGTACAGTTGTTATAAGGCTCTGTTGCCATAAAACTACTTAATATCCTGCTTCCATAGTGATCAATTAGAAGGTAATGGTAAGCCCACAAACAGGATGTAAAAGCAGTGCCATTTTCTCAACAATGCATACTGTGGGTTTTCAAAGTCTGACCCTGGAAGAAAAGATACAGCTAGCATGAGTAGGAAGCATGAAACTGGCTGAAATTCATATCTTTGCACCACAACAACTAAATAGAATTATCTGTAAATAGACAATTCAATATATTTCCTACTGCACGAGGAACAGAGGCTACCAAACAGTATTGTTCCCCATAATTGATTGTTTGAAGGGTTTTATTCCAAAGATCTTGTGAAATACATTTGATAGCTATATAGATAATATTTGATTGATCTAGCAAGGAGATATAACAAAGAAGACATTGATCCTCAGATAACCAAGAAATTTAGATGAATATACTGTTTTATTTCCAACTCATTTTACTACAGAATTCCAAATTACTTTCCATGACAATCTACCACCATTGATTCCAGCAGCTTGTACTGATCTCAAACAGATAATCTGAGATGAATATCACACAAGGCACCCCAAATAATTTAATACTTTTCTGATCCTCAAATTAAATTAAACACAGGAAAGACGCTAAGGATGCCTTTGTATTTATTTATCTGAATTAATCATATCAGATTAAAGGTATATTACAAATGGGTTCAGGCATTAACAAGCCCCTGTGTGTTTATTTATTCATATTTTTATACCGCCCTTCTCCGAAGACTCAGGGCGGTGTACAGCCAATAAAACGACAAGAATCCTAACAAATTAAAATACAATATCAAGTTTAAAAAACTGATTCAATCGCTGTATACTTAAAATATTAGCTAAAATTTATCAAAACTAAAACCTTAGTAAAACCCTATTAAAACCCACTAAAACCCCCATACTAAAATCAATCAGGCCAGCCCCGCTTGGTGAAAAAAGAAAGTCTTGACCTCGCGTTTAAAGGTCCGGAGATCAGGGAGGAGACGGAGTCCCACCGGCAGCTCATTCCATAGAGCCGGGGCCCCCACAGGGAACGCCCTTCCTCTGGGGGCTGCCAGCCGACATTGACTAGCCGACGGCACCCTAAGAAGACCCTCCCTGTGGGCGTGCACTGGACGTACCGGACAATGGGAGGTAACTGTCAGCAGCAGGCGGTCCTGTAAATATCCCAGTCCAATGCCGTGGAGCGCTTTAAAGGTGATAACCAACACCTTGAAGTGCACCCGGAAGACCACCAATGCAGCCTGCGCAGGAGAGGTGTTACATGGGAGCTATGAGGAGCTCCCTCAATCCCCCGCGCGGCCGCATTCTGCACCAGTTGGAGCCTCCGGGTGCTCCTCAAGGGGAGCCCCATGTAGAGAGCATTGCAGTAATCCAGACAGGAAGTGACGAGGGCATGAGTGACCGTGCATAACGCGTCCCGGTCCAGGAAAGGGCGCAGTTGGTGAATCAGGTGAACCTGATGAAAAGCTCCCTGGCGACGGCTGTCAAATGGTCTTCTAAAGACAGCCGTGCATCCAGGAGAACGCCTAAATTGTGCACCGATTCCCTGCGGGCTAATATGTGTTGATAATATTAATCCCGCCATGTGGTATAGAAATAACAATTACCAATACATAATCTGCAGGGGTGAAATGCTCCCAGTTCGGACCAGATCGCCCAATCCGGTAGCGATGGTGGCAGGTGGTTTGGAAAACCGGTAGCAAAAATCCCTGTCTCCCCGCCCATGCCCAGCTGAGCCATGCCATCATCAGAGGTTTTTTTATTTATTTTTAAAAGTATTTTTTCATTGGCTGAAAAATGCTTTTAAAAGTAAAAAAAAAAGCCTCTGATGATCGTGTGGCTCAGCTGGGATCGTTAGAGCCTTTTAAAAGCATTTTTTCTACAAGCTCTTTGGCCAAAGAGTTGGCCATGCTCACCCAGTCACATTACGCCCCCCCCCCCACCAAGCCATGCCCAAAGAATCGGTAGTAGCAAATTTTACATTTCACCACTGATAATCTGTTGTATGGGTGTGTATCCAAATGGTCACTAAGCAACCAGTCATAAATCAAGGACTACCCATATAGCTAGAGCAGACATTTTTAATCCTGTGTAGCTTTTCAATACTCCTATGCAGCGAGGCAGGACTTTGCCTCATACTGGTTGGGAGGCAATGCAATCTATTTCACGGAGACATGACAAGCTTTGCCTCTTTTCTGCTTAGGGCCTTCTCTGGCATGTCTACCATCCAGAAGAGGCTTCTGTACATGCACAGAAACCTCTTTGGACTCTGGGGTTTGTTGTCCCTGAGAAGCCATAAGGCAAATTAATTTCGTGAAGTGGGGTGGATTGCTTTACAAAACTGCATCTGGGAGAGAGTTTGTTCAAAGTGCCATCAAAGTGAAGCACACCTTCAAAGCTTTTCACAGCCCTACTTTCTAACTCTACATAATGAGCTTGCATACACCCATTTCCCCGTAGCAAAATATTTGTACGTGAATCTGTGAGAAGACACAACTGTTGCAGGAAGCTGAATTTCCTTCTCAGACCTGTTTATGTATTTCTTTGGCACCTATTTAAGACATCAAATGCCAAGAGGGAGACAAAGATACATCAATCTGTGTCTTATTTATTCAAGCCAGTGATGTAAGCTTCCTCCCCCAGCTTTGCTTTCCCAAGCCCAGGAAGGGAATGCTTCCTTGAAAAATTTTTCTCAGCCTGGGAGTGAAACGGCTTCACGGTATGCATTTCATTGTATTACTACCCTCACTCTCCGATTGCAAGGGTAAATGACTTTGTATCTCTGCGTGGGTGCGTCTTTGAGTCATTGTTGACTCCTGGTGATTGCTTGGCCTAGTCCTTGCAGTTTTCTTGGCAAGATTTCAGAAGTGGTTTGATGTTGCCTGCTTCCAAGGGCTGAGAAAGAGTGATTGACCCAAGATCACCAGCTGGCTTTTTGCCTCAGGTGAGACTAAACTTATAGTCCCTCAGTTTCTAGCTCGGTACCTTAATTAATACACAAACTGGCTCTTATAACTGAGGAATCACTGAGGAATCCTAAAATAATTTTAAAATGTGCATAAATAAGCCTTCTTCCGTTAATTGAAGGTAGAATAAAACAAACATTTAGCATATTTTTCTCTAACATGCTACTCGACTTTGAAGATGTCAAATTATAAACAAGGGTGCTTTTTTCCAAAGGCAATTTGGGAAAAGACTTTCTGGGATTTTTCTTTAAAAACATTTCATTTCTCATCCAAGATGCTTCTTCAGTTCAATGGAGAAGTGAAACATATTGAAAGAAAAACTAAAACAAAGTCTAGTTTTGGAAAAAAACCACCTTTTTGACAACCATGACCTGAATGATTGAGAATCTTCGTAGACAAATTATAAACTGTGTAGAATAGGGAACTTGTGGCCCTCTAGATCTTGAACTGCAATGTCTAAAAACCCCAGCCAGTCTGACCAATAAAGAGGATGCTGGGATCTATGATCTTTTCTTTTCCCATCCTTATATAACAGGCAAACAAGTGAATAAGGTTTATTACATAATCGAAAGTTCATCTATCAGATCATCTTCCAATGCAGAAGCAATGCCTCAGTACACTGGCTACAGCAAACTATACTGGCTATTATCTATGTTGTTATGTTCGGGCAATGAAGAGGCAGGAGACGATACAAGTGACAACAGCTCTTTGGTTTATTGTGATCCCAGCAAAAACCAACAGGCAAAAACCCCTCTTTAAATAGTATATTGGCTGAGGCATCAGCCAATCAGCAACATGCATTTTCCCGCCCAAATTTCCCTCCTAAAATTCAAATACATTACATATGTCACACGATAGAACTTTGCAGAACACGAATTTAACATCAGAAATGTGAACCTGACATTTTTGCAATTAGGAGATCATTAATATTTTTGACAATATATGACATATATTAACATATATGACATGATCAGAGGACTTGGTCTCTTTTATCCAGGATAAATAATATAACATCTTCTCATGAAGTCCAGTGTAGGATCACCATGAGATTAGTGTTTGTAATTCTTTGCTCCAAAATGGGCAATGGAACAATCAGTGTGAGAGAAGGAGGCAGCTTTTCCTCTTTCCCTGCTCCTCATCTTTCTCTCATGCTGGCCGCTCCATTTCCATTTCTCCATTTCAGCGCAGCACCCAGGATCCATTTTGATAGTCAGTGGTGGTGGTGGTGTAATTTAACAACCTGCTCTGCTCACCGTGGCTGCCCATGAAGATAAGGTCGATGGCGACCTGCACCCAGAGCGTACCCTAGGCCTAGTATGGAGTAAAAAGGCCCCAATCTTTACACAGAAGAATGGTAAGGGAAGATTTTCCAGTGCAGGAGCATCACTTGGCACCCCCTCATTGCCCATCTCAGCCCATTCATGTCAGAGCAACTTCTCCCTTGCTGGGTGTTAGCCAAGGGGAAGTAGCTGGAGCAGGGTGCGATGGGGAAACTTTTGCAAAAATGCATGGGCCAGGGAGGTGAGTCGGAGACGGAAGAGGGATGCCCAAGAGGGTGTCTCTCTCACAGATCCCTGGTTTATTGGGGATGGAAGGGGGAAGAAACGGGATAGAGAAGGGAGTGGGAACCAGTCTCCTTTTCTGTAGTTGGAGGCAGCTGAAGTCTGCTTCCTGCTCTGTGTCCACATTCTACCTGCATTGCAACACCCGGGGGAGCTACGCCTGAGCAAGCTTGGTGGCGACTCATAGCCCAGAATAGGTTTTCATTTCTTTGCACAAAAGGGGGAGAAGAGCGCACGGGATGCAGACTTGCTAATGCACAATCCCCAAAGTGGCTGGATTGCAGGGTGGTGCAGCCCTCTAAGTCAAAACAGCTGTTTCCCAACTTTTTTGAGCTTAGCCTAATGTGTGAATAAAGGTGCGAAGCTGGACCGGCTGCATATCAGCCTGGCTGTGGTTAAGAAACCAGCTAGGGTTAGCTGTCTATCCCCAACTTTGCGCTCTCCAGCGGTGGCGGCTTTACCTTCTCAGGCCAGATGAGATGTGGCTGAGAGGGGAAGGGTGGGGCCAGGCATGGCGAGTGATGTTGAGTTGGCCACGCCTACCCAGTCACATAACCACCCAGCCGATCATTAAGGAAGAGAACCGGTTGTTAAATTATTTGAATCTCACCACTGGATATATGATAGATGGATGGATGGATGCCTTCCCTGGTTTTTGACTATCTGGTGTTCTCTTGATTTCTGAGTTTAAATCACTAACTATTGTTGCTTATAAACAACTGTTTTAGGATGGATCATGGCTATTCATCTTTCCTATTCAATAGGAAGTGGTAGATATTGTCCAAGGAGCAGTATAGATCACAAATGCTACATTTGTGTGATTGTCACTGGGAACTCTATAAGTGTCTGCATTTATTTTATCTGCCTGTGTAATAAATCAATAGAGTTTCTATGCATCTGAAATCCTAGCAAATCTATAATACTGTTGCATAATCATTAAAGATAATCATTCAAGACCTGCTTCATCTGCTTCAAAGTCTAGAACTTGAGTTGGAGGGCTGGGGCAGTGGCAGGTAAGGAAAAAAGAGGTACATAGACAAGCAAAGGTGAGGTCAAAGATATTGACAAGTATCAACAACTGCTGAATGGTATGACAAGTGAAATGGGCTTAAACCTAATCATTAATGGTGAGTTCATTTAATCAACTAAATTTTCTAGATTTACACACCAAAGCATAGATTAAGTATATCAGTTGAGTCTATACAACATTTTACATTAAAATGTAGATGGTTACTTTGTTGCTAATATACCCAATAATTCCATAAAAACTCATCCCTTGAGGCAGCTGCTCCAATTCTCTGCATTATTTTCCAATTTCCTTTCAACTTGTCTCTGCTAGACAGACCATACTTGGGTTCCAAAACCTGTGATAGCCACTAGATGGAAGCAAAGAGTTAGAGTTGTCTGTGCCTTGTTGCTGCCCTCTAGAGGTCAAAAATATTTGCAGTCCAGGTATGGAATGTTTACTCTCTGTAGATTGATTAGATTATTTTAATTTTGCCAAATGAAATGAGCCCAATGAATTCGGTGCAATGATCAATTTTCAGAGGATACTGCCTCTTGAGTACTTGCAAGGACTCCGTCCCTCGCGTTAAGAATTCCCACAATGACCTTGTATAGGAAAGAAGAACTTGGTCCCTTTTTTTGTTTTGTAATATATATGTTTTTGTATATATCAGAATATTTGAGATAGAGAGAATTATATGTGACACTAACTACTGCCAGCTCGCTAATTCTGGTTTTGAATTATTTTAACAGCACTGTACCAATCCCTAGTCAATATATGTTATGCAAAGGACAGCAATGTCACATAATCAGTTTTTTATAGTAAGTAAAAGGGATTCCATGTGAAATCCAGGTGCTTTATGGATTTTGTACCTTCTGTGTGCATTGAGGTGGGTCAAATTGCAAAGCAGGCTATGCAAAACAGATTGGAAGGAAACGATTAACGTTTGTGCAGTAGAATTGGGTGGCATTGGTTCTGCCATCCTGCAGAGTTGATATGGATGCATATTAAAGTATTTTCAGACTTTGTGCTGCAGAAAATATGCAGAGGAGTTGCATTAGCGCATTGTCATTTGTGCATTGCTTTTGGTCCTACAAAGTTCAAGAGTAACAGCCACACTGATTTGTGGGATTGCTTAGCTTTAATGCTTGTAGCCAGGGAAATAAGCCCTGAACTGAATCTTTTATTTTTAAATTGAGTTACAGATTACGGAGTTCATGAGGTATATCAAAAGGACATCTGGTTAATATGCATGGCTATTAGGCATTAATTGGGTTCATGCTGCATGCCCTGCTAAGCCATCGTTTCTTTTAAATGTGATTTACTGAGCGAAGCACGATACCAGGGTTCAAGCTATATTCTACAACAAACCACACGAAGTTTTACTTTGGCAGATGAAATTTGTTTCAATTGAATGGTACATGTAGGATTTAGACATAGTTTCCTCCAATTTCTCAATGTCCCAATGTTGAAATATGTGCCACACAACAGGATGCCCAGAAGTTCATACACTTGCCTGGTCATTCTGTAGTCTCCATTGTTTAGAACATTAACACAATATTCTCTGTTATGTGTAACTACACAGTTATAGATTTGGCTTAATCAGCCTCAGCATATTGGAAGGACCAGAGGAGAATTGGTTAGACTATGTTTTTCAATTAAAAGAAAAAAACAATAAATGTGTTGACTGTAGGTGGGAATGGAGATTTTGCAGTATCCTTCCCCTGCCATGCCCACTAAGCCACGCCCACCAAGCCATACCACACCCACCAAGCCATGCCCACAGAACCAGTAGTAAAAAAAAATTGAATTTCACCACCGGGAAGGATTGGAGTTAATTGAAACAACTTTGAGGAGGTATTTATTTAATTTATTTATTTATTTATTCGATTTTTATACCGCCCTTCTCCCGAAGGACTCAGGGCGGTTTACAGCCAAATAAAACAGCATAAACATAAACAAAAATTAAAAACATATTAAAAAACTGATTATAAAATGGCCAAATAGGATTAAAACTAAGATAAAACCATCGTAAAACCCCCACTTAAAAATTTCATCAGACTAGCCCCACGCGGTGAAATAAAAAGGTCTTGAGCTCGCGTTTAAAAGACCGGAGGTCGGGGAGTTGACGCAACCTCGGAGGCAACTCATTCCAAAGGGCAAGAGCCCCCACAGAGAAGGCCCTCCTCCTGGGGGCCGCCAGTCGACATTGTTTGACTGACGGCACCCTGAGGAGGCCCTCCCTATGGGAGCGCACAGGCCGATGGGAGGCTATAGGTGGCAGTAGGCGGTCCCATAAGTAACCCGGTCCTGTGCCATGGAGTGCTTTAAAGGTGATAACCAACACCTTGAATTGCACCCGGAAGACCACCGGTAGCCAGTGCAGGCTGCGCAGGAGAGGTGTTATATGGGAGCATCATGGTGCCCCTTCTATTACCCGCACAGCCGCATTCTGGACCAGTTGGAGCCTCCTGGTGCTCTTTGGCCTTTCCTAAAATGTACCCTCTGGATGGATGAAGTAAAGCCAATAGTATCAAGAAACCATAGTTTCCCAGGATTCTCTCATTAAAATAACTCTGACCAACATTTCTGCCAATGGAATGTCTGACTGCTAAGGAGAAATAAGCAAACATTTAGGCATACATGAAATGCTCTCTCTGACAGATCCAAGATCTAATGAGGATATGTGTGTCTATGCATATAAGACTGGAATATAAGATCTGTGTTGGTATTTATTGGAATTCATTGTTGGTGAGCACCTAATTTCTTGAAATTAAGGAGCAGGACTGGCAAGCAGAGATATTCATTGTTCAACCTATTGTCCTTTGGAATTCCTCGTCCTCTTCCTCCTCCTTATTACTGCAGCCTGTTTGATTTTTTTTTAGGCATGTGGGCAATATTAAAGCAATGGCAAGGGTGAGAGGTGGTACAGCATCTTCTAACTCAGTGATTCCCAAACTGTGAGCTGCGGCTCCCCAGGGAGCCGCGCTATCATGGGGCGCCATGAATATCTGCTGCTGGTCCGGGCGCTGATGCGCCATTTCTGGGCGTCTGGTGCGCATGCAGTTGCAGGTCAGATTTCCGGAGCCGGCGGCCTGGTCGCATGCAGTTGCAGGTCGGATTTCCGGGGGAGCCGCGGGCGAAAAAGATTGGGAACCTCTGTTCTAACTCCTTAATGTTTGTGGGTTGTTGTAGACAGGGGTAAAGAAAAAGAAACAAGCAGCAGCAATGCCACGTACAAATATGGAAAGTCCATGAAGGAGGAGCTACCAAGGAAACTAGTCAACCCCCATGCACCGCTTATATGAATGGGCTTCGGCTTGCTTATTTTTGCTGTCTCTTCTATTCCTAGGTAGAGGCCACAGTGACCGGAATCAGGCAGTTAGATCTGAATTGCAAAACTTCAGCAGGTCACTAGGTGGCATTAAAGAATTTGAGATTTTCAGGCCTGTTTGCTGCTCTCTAATGCCCAGCTTGATTTCTGCAGGTAAGGTCTAGTAGCCTCAGATGTATCAGAAAGGAAAAAGTATAAAAAATAACTTGCATAGAAAATAATGATGTCTAATTTTTCTTTTTGTAAGGTTAGCTAACTCTTGTGGTTTGTTTGGGGCAGGTTCTGGCCATGTCAGTTACAACTGCTTCAAGGCAGTTTTACAAAGCATGCCAATTTCTCATGTTTGCTATCATCAAAGTGCAGATTACATGATAAAAAGCATTGAGTTGTCAGCCCAACTACACAAGTTATTTCCTGCTGTTTGTTTCTCTTCTGCTTCTGCTTCTAAAAAATAGTAAAAAGGAGGATGTGTTGGGAAAAATAGAAATTAATAGTATAAATGTATTTTAACTTGAAGGATACACTTCTGTTCTGCTGTCTTTAGAAAGCAATTGTCTAAATGTGATTCATGCTACTTTCCATCCTCTGTATTCTTGAATTTCTGAGGATACAGAAAGACAGTTTTGATATAAAACACATAAAATAATCTGCAAATAGAACCAGGATGTCATCAATTAACATTTCTCGAGTCTCAATTTCCTTAATTTGGTTTTTATACCACAGAGGGAAGTGGTAAAAATGCACTATGCTGCTTCAGAATGCAGAGGAAAAACTATTTTTTTTCCCCTCAAAGTGATTTACCCATTTAAAAAGTCCTTTCAAAGAGGAAAGACAAGAGTTTCAAGATGATCCTGCCCGCTTTTAGTTTTTGTTTTTAAAATTTTCAAGGACATTTTACCTAAGGGACTGATTGTTCAAAGAAGTGATCAGACATTTACATCTGAAATTGTGCAACACAGTTCCATCTTTCTGCCCTCTCTTTTGGTGCCTTCAAGCCAATCTTGACTTCTGGCTAATCCCTTCAGTTTTTTTTTCAATGTTTTTTGGAAGTAACTTGCCATTGTTTCCTTCCTAGGGCTGAGAGAGAGAGTGAGGCCAAGTTCACTCAGCTGGTTTTGTGCCTAAGTCAAGACTATGGTAGAACTCACCGTCTCTTAGTTTCTAATGCCTTAACCGCTACATGGGACTGGCTTACTGTATTTATCAATACAATATGTACAATAAATATATTGATAGCAAACCCATTTCCTAATCCCAGACCTTAGCCCCGAAGCAATTGTTTTTATCTGCTAATTTTCATAGGCCATGCCTGCATCATAATTCAGCTAAAACTAACATTTGTAAACCGCACTTACATCTTTATTTCTTCAAGGCCATCATTTTTCTAATGGAATTCTGCAGGAATTGTTTCATTAATGTGTGTGCGTGCCCATGTATCTCTTCTGAACCAACAGCAAGAACTTTCTAAGGAAAAAGTTTAATGGGACATGTTTACATCTAACAGAGAGATGTGGTGATCATAAAAGGGACAAATAGCTACCATATTTTTCAGAGTATAAGACGCATCTTTTCCCCCCAAAAAGGAGGGTGAAAATCTGGGTGTGTCTTATATCCAAATGTAGACCAGCCCAGCCTCGCAAACGGGGATTTCAGAGGCTGAAAGAAGCCTCTGAAAGAAGCTTCAGAAAAAAAGCCACAGAAACGAAGCTTCAGAAAAAAAGCCTCTGAAAGGCTTTTATCTAAAATAATATGGCAAGCAACAAAAGAAGAATCAGTAAAGGTTCTAACCAAACTATGCTAACAAATCTGGAGAATGACACAATAACCAACAGATCGGAAGAGGTTAATCTATATACCAATACCAAAGAAAGGAGATTGAACAGAGTACAGATAGTTCTTCAGAATAAAAGCCTCCGAAAGAAGCTTCAGAAAAAAAGCCTCCAAACAGAGCTTCAGAGGCAGAAAAAAATAGTATTTTCCAGGGGTGAAATCTAAAAATTTTCCCTACCGGTTCTGTAGTGTGGCTTAATTGGTGGGCATGGCTTGGTGGTCAGGTGACCTGGTGGGCGTGGCTTGGTGGTCAGGTGACTGAATGGGCATGGCCAATAATAATAAATAATAAAAATAATAAACAAAGTATACAAAACTTGGGAGCGCACTGGTCTACCTTCTTTAAAAATAGAGACACCAGTCTACTAATTGCCTTTTTTTGGGAGTGCACCAGTCTACCTTCTTTAAAAATAGAGGCACCAGTCTACTAGCCACCTACAGTGCTGATCAGCTGTAGGCCCTTTGAAGCGCCGCGGCATTCATTTAAGGCTGTTTGCAGCTATATCACCACCGAGAGCTTCAGGGACAGAGAAGAGGAACAGCGAGGCATGGGCAGTGTGGGGGTGGGGGCAGGGATTTTTGCTACCAGTTCTCCGAACTACCTGCCCCCATCGCTACCAGATCACCCGATCCGGTCCGAACCGGGAGCATTTCACCCCTGGTTTTTTTTGAAATGGAGTTTCAGAAATTCCAGAGGCATAAAAAAAAAGCAATGAAAAAAAAGAGCTCAGAACCAATGAACCTGTTGCTAAAATTCACTTCTGAAACAGCTGATTGGGGGTATTCTGGGAGGCCGATCCACCCACCAATCAGCTTTTTTCTTATTTTCCTCCCCAAAAACTAAGGTGCGTTTTATACTCTGGTGCATCTTATAATCTGAAAAATACAGTAGTTGTTCAGACTTTAGGAGAAAAGCGGACCTAATTTAAAATTGGTTTGAAGATAAAGCAATGATGGTATTCCAGTTCGAAAGAGGAACAAATATGAATAGCAGCAGAGTTTTCCTTCTTCTTTTTTATTTCGGGTCACAGAAACTTTTAGTTATAAAACAAACACACCCTGGAACCCCCCAATCAAGAGCTAAAGCTTGAGGATTGAAATTGGTAATTTGAGTTTATTTTAGTTATTAGACTTTTTTAAATCCCACCTTTATTACTTTAATTTTGTTGTTCTTCCTATTTCCCCCCACAACCTTTACTGATCAACCTTTATTGATTCATTTCCCCTGGGTTTCTTATAGAACCCAATCAGATTTTCACTGAAGTCCAGGATTCTTTGGAATATAGTTTGAAAAACTCTTGAGTTAGACGCCTGAGCTGATTTCCTGTTTCAGTTAAGGATGAATAGAAAGAAGGCAGAGTGCACTTTGGAATGCAATTGGCAGCTGCTTTGACTTATCACATGCTCCTCACTTGATTACTGCAATATGACAATTGTGATTTTCATGTGTGCAGGACATAAAGACCAATCTAATGCCAGACAACAAACACTGATTTATATTATATCAACCATCTAACTTTTGATTCAGTTTATATACTAATGACCGAATAATCAAATGAGACCATCATGGGATGCCTTTGTGAGTGGCAACCTTCTTAAACCAGTCATCACACCATTATCAAATGGTACATTTCATTGTTACATTTATGCCTTTTTCCTTTGCTCTGTTCTCTTGGCTTTATGCAGAAGCATGATTCATTTTTAAATTTTATTTTGACATAGGTAGTCCTCAACTTACAACCTCAACTGAGCCCAACATTTCTGTTAAGGGAGACATTTGTTAAGTGAGTTTTGCCACATTTTACGACTTTCTTGCCAGAGTTGTTAAGTGATTCACTACAGTTGATAAGCTAGTGACCTGGTTGTTAAATGAGCCTAGGAAGATCACAAAAGGTGATCACACGACCTTGGGACATAGCAACGGTCATAAATATGAACCCGTTGCCAAGCATTTGATTTTGATCACATGATCATGGGGATGCTACAAAGATTGCAACTGTGAAAAATGTTCATAAGTCACTTTTTTCAGTGCCATTGTAACTTTGAACAGTCACTAAATGAACTGTTGTAAGTCAAGAACTACCTGTATTTATAAGATGTGTCAGTCACATCTAGCTATATACAATACTGTATTTATTTATAGATTTTCCCCAACTGATTACAACTCAATAAAAGTAGGATAAAAATACAACATTCACCAAAAGTCCAGGAGGTGGAAGAACAACTGCAGACAAGTAGTTCATCATCCAATGTTTTTCTTCAAGTAAGCCCTTACAATCGGCTTTATCCCCAGGCCTTAAAAGCCTAGGAATGGGTTCATGTTCCAAAGACTCATTTAAATGACAACATTAAAAGAAGGGCAGACAATCAATAAACTAATAATAAAGCCAATATTAAACTAATCTCTGGTGGCTCAAGGGACTAAGTCTGTCTGTTATTAACACAGCTGCTTGCAATTATTGCAAGTTCAAGTCCCACCAGGCTCAAGGTTGACTCAGCCTTCCATCCTTTATAAGGTAGGTAAAATGAGGACCCAGATTGTTGGGGGCAATTAAGTTGACTTTGTATATAATATACAAATGGATGCAGACTATTGCTTAACACATTGTAAGCCGCCCTGAGTCTTCGGAGAAGGGCGGGATATAAATTCAAATAAAATAAAATAAATAAATAAATAATCTTAAACATTTGGTAGAAGGAAAACATCATAAATACCAAGGGTATAATACTTCAATATTAGTGCAGGGTCACAAGTCACCCTGACCCAGGTCTGCGGCAATAGCCATGTCTTTAAGACTTTCCTAAAAGTTGTTTACATTTATGCAAATACCTAACTCTTCAACAGAAAGACTAGTGATTCTACTACTACCGTACTAAAGCACACAAACAAACAAAAATCCATTGCATCCATGGCTTGGCTTAAAGCTGTGTTCAGAAGTTGCTAATTCCTCCATGTGTCAAATCTAAATTATGGTTGCATGACAAAATCTTGGCATTGCAGAATATGTGCTTTCAGATCTCACCACTATTGTGTAAGTACTGGTGTGTGCCTTATAAAATATGAGCAAGCTAGACTGGTTGTTTTTCCTCCTTTCAACCATACCCTCAAAGTTAGCATGAAGGCCTATATTGAATGTATGTAGATGTAGATGTGTATGTCTGCACACACTCACACAGACACACACACGAAACATTAGCAGACATGTTAACTACAACTGATTGTACTTCCCTCTTGCACAAACAGAATTCTATTACAATTGTTTGTTCAAGGCAATTGTATCTAGAGGTACAATTTATTGCACTTTTCCTGGATTTCATGTTTTGGGAATGTGTCCCCATTTAAGCAATTCTTTGTGTACCAAAAACTAAATATTGAAAGGTGGTATGATAGTCTATCAGCTTCCTAGATTGTCAAGATGGAAAACTATCATGTCTTCAATAGCAATTATTCTTGGGTACTATATATAAAACTCATGTTGAAGACCTGTGACATCCATTCAGATTTACAGAATGTAAATTTGGAAATAGGGAATCAACCAGCTAAATGTTTGGAGTTTTCATTTGGTTAGTTTATTTTCTCCCTAATATGTTGTAGCCTGATTGATTTTGGCACGATGAAAGAATAGTAATGTACAGTGTTTGCCTGAAAATAAGACATCCCCTGATAATAAGCCCAATCAGGCTTTTGAGTGCATGTGCTAAAATAAGCCCCTCCCAGAAAATAAGCCTTCCCCAAAAATAAGCCCTCCCTGAAAATATTTAAACGCATGCGCAGCCGGTTCCCTCCATTTCATCTGGTTAGGGCTAGGGAGACAGAGCTGGAAATCAGGTAAGACGGCAAGAGGAGCCCCGTCTTGCTCCACACGCCCCAAAATAATAAGACCGCTCTGAAAATAAGGCCAAGTGCTTATTTCGGGGTTCAAAAAATATAATACAGGGTCTTATTTTCGGGGAAACACGGTATGTAGACAAAAGTAGAAGTCTAATTGAATAAAATTTACCAAGGAAGATATAGAAAAGCAAGATCATGATGATGATACCTATCAAACGGTTGCCTTTTAGGTTAGATACGGGTTTGTGGAATTCAGTGTGGTTATCTTTGCAATTAAGAGGCAGGAATTGTATTAGATCCTGGTTATGGTTGTAATTATATCATAAATAGCAAATCCCTACCACCAGGGTCAAAAAGACCTATGAGTATGTTAATGGATGGGTTGAGAATGTGAATTTAAACTAGCCTTCCTAGACATTGTTTTTATTTATTTTATTTATTTATTTATTTATTTATTTTGTCACAACAATATATATAAGTATCATACAGAAAAGATTATATAGTGTATAAACATATATATGAGTAAATATTAGGAGGAATATATATATAAGAAGGAGAAAAAGAAGAACAATAGGACAGGAACGGTAGGCATGTTTGTGCTCTTATGCACGCCCCTTTTATTGTGACTTTTAGATGGGCTGGCTACACTCCCTGGGAATTCTCAGAGTTGTAGTTCAACAAATTTGGGGGACATCAGAGAAAGGAAGATGAACTCTTAAGTCACATAATATGTGCAAGATGGTAAGCAAATGAAATTAAAGAATTGTTAGGAAGGAGGGAATATTCACTAATCATATCACATCTGCACATTGAAATGGTACATGGAAAATCGCAAAGTGGATTTCCTGAAGTGGAGAATGATATTATGTTGCCCTAAGGTCTGGTCAGATGAATGTATAAGCAAATAATGCTTGATTCCATGCCCTTTGCATTTGCATTAATTCTGAAAATTAAATGTATTGCCATTCTTAGGAAAAACTCACATGTCCCTGGTAAGTTGGAATCTGAAGAAGGAAAAAAAAATGAATAAAATCTTGACAAAGTGGAAGGCAGTTCTCAAAATGTATCAAGTGACACTTGCTGCAGTTCAGTTAGTGCAATATCTACTAATATCATTGTATAATTTCAAACACCATTCAGGTAACAAGACATTCTAGAGTCATTTTTGGGAAGCATGCTCACTGCTGAACAGGTGACCCATTTTGTGGTTGCAAAATGGGAAGTATTACATAAACAACCATAAGTATCTGCAGGTTTTTTTCCCTGAGGGGGAGAGCAAAGTATGTAGAAAATAGGTTGATAGCAATCAAAAGACACTAGAATATAGCTAAAGTTAACCCTTCTTAGATATCCACATTTCAACACTGAATCAACATTGAGATAACATTTCATTGCTATCTCAACTGCATTTATATACCCTTCTCATTGTACTAAATGACCTTTCCACTGTACAGGTGTTACCAGTATTATTAGTTCAATCACTACAGCTTGCTGAATTGAAGAAATCAGATCAGTATAGAGTAGCAAATTTGGAACTCTATTTTCCAATATTTGAAAGGTTTCAAACCAGCCTAATGTTTCAGTTTTGAAATTTCACATATTGCATCCATTTTCCCCATTTCTGGTTTTTAAATAATTTTTGTCCATTTTTTTTTTTTTTACCATCTTTTACTGGATGAAGTGGAAGAGGTCCATGTTTTGCCTTTTTTTTTTTTTTTTAGCAGCAAAAGGTTACTGAGTCTGGCTATGGTGCGTAGATTTATTGACTGAAGTACTCTTCCACAGCTGACTGATATTTCAGCATGGTGCACTGGGAATTCATATGTCGATATCTAACTTGTTTTCTATTTCTGAACTTCAGAAACAGTTCTCTTGACATTCTGTAATTTTTCTCTCTGTCAACAAAATACTGTATATGATCGAATAGCCTGGTGAACAGCCTGTAGAGCTTGTATCACCGATTCTACAGTAATTTAACCAATTAAGTTGAAATTATAAGGCAGAAGAGGAAACTTGGTTGAAGCAGATTGTACCTGATTCATCCTGACATGTTTTATCTGAAGCTGTAATGAGTAATATGCTTAAATGATTAAAAAATCATGTAGAGGTTGTTGGAGAACAACAACATACAATAATAGAGTCATTTGGGGCACATTCTATGCAGTAAGCACATTTTTGCCAATTCGGTGCTATGCTGTCTAGACAGTTCCTTTTCTTGGTTTGATACAAATCTGAAAGCAAAATAGACCTTGTACTGTATGTTTCCAGTTGTGTTCTAGAACACAAGAATTCATGATCATGAATATTTTATTTTTTTTATCAATTAAATGCTTCATAATACTGTACTGTCAACCTGACACAATATGTGCCTCACGTTTGTACTTCTTAGTTAAGAAGTTTAGTTGCACCTACAGATGCATATCTCTGCATGATCATGAAAATCTTGGTATTTTATGAATGGTGACTATATTCCAGGATGAAAAGGCTGTGGGGAAATTGTGCAAAATGTAAAAAATACTTTTATCAAGTCAGAATCCATCTAAAAGCTGAAGTCAGTCCAAGAATGCTGAGGGGAGTTTGAGAAACCTGAAAACCAGAGATTCAGAACATCTCAGAATAAATAGCTCCAAGTCAGACCCCCAACACTGAAATGAGCAGATAAATAACCGAGCAGAAGATTGTTAAATCATGGTGAAGCAGGAGCTGGGAGTAGATACCCTCTTTTCAACCTTGATTCCTGCTACCATCTCTTGCGTTGGGTTGGCCTGTAATTTTACACAGTATGTCACCTTATGATATAGTGACCAGATTTTAACATTGGTAAAGTGGGACACCACTGACCACCATTGAACAGTGTTCTAAATTTTTTTAGTATCGGTTCTGTGGGCGTGGCTTATTTTGGGGTGTGGCTTGGTGGTCATGTGACTGGGTGGGCGTGGCTAGCTGCTCATGTGACCGGGCGGCCCTGGCTAAGGCATAGAAACTACTCAGAGGGCTAAAAAAAGTAATTTCTGACCGGTCCTCGCACTTATGACCATCCTCACATTTATGCCCATTGCAGCACAACCATGTCACTTATTTCATAACTGCTTCTTTTCACCACGGTTACAAGATAGGGTGCAAAATGTAAAATGTGAGGACAGTTGTAGGTGTGAGGACCAGTCAAAAGTGTGAGGACAGGTCAAAAGTAACTTTTTCAGTCCTCCGAGTAGTCCCTACGCACAAAATGCTGCAACAGGGATAAATGATGACCGGTCATAAGTGTGAGGACTGGTCAAAAGTGTGAGAACCTGTCAGAAATCACTTTTTTCAGCTGTCTGGGTAGTCCCTATACATAGGGACTACCCAGAGGACTGAAAAAAGTGATTTCTGACAGGTTCTCATACTTTTGACCAGTCCTCACACTTATGACCGGTCATCATGTATCCCTGTTGCAGCATTTTTAATAACCATGTCACTCATGTCACAACTGCGGTGCTTCATGTGACCGGGTGGGCATGTCCAGGTGGTCATGTGACATAGCTTCTTTGCCCTAATGACTGTTTGCTGCAAAGTTCTTAAGTGTGAAAAAACAGTCATAAGTCATTTTTTCAGTGCCATGCTTGTTAAACTAATTACCAGAACAAATCCATTCTCCCTCCCTCTTTCTCTCCATCTCTTTCTCCTCCTTTCTCTCTTTCCCTCCTTAATCTCTTTCTCCCTCCTTCTCTTTCTCTCAATCTTTCTCGTCTTCATCTTTCTCCTTCTATCCTTCCTCTCTCTTTCTCTCCTTCATCTTTCTCCCCCCTTTCTCTCCTTCATCTCTCTTTCTCTCCTTCATCATTTTCTGCCCCCCTCTTTTTCTCCATCATCACTCTTTCTCCAGATGGGTTAGGGTAGGCTGGCGCTGCATGGGTGGGAGGCGGCCACAGGACAGTCCTGCTGGGTGGACAGCAGGCCGAGGTGATTGACACACGCTTCGCAGCCCAGTCCAGGCGCGGAGACCTTCCTCCTCCTGCGGGAACCGAGCGATCCCCCCGGGCCTTCCCATGCACCCACCTTGCTATGAGGGCTCGGCTGCTCCCCCGCTGTTGGGACGGGCTTGGCTTGAGGGAACTTCATCCGCCGGCGCCAGGAGGGTCTAATGGGGCCTGGGCGGAGCAGGAACACGCCTCTGTCTCCCTAGCAATGCCCAATTGCCAGCGTGCCCCGTCTGCACAACCAATGGCAAAGCTCTCTTTTTGAGAGGAGGCCAGAGGGAGCCAATCGTGGTGCAGCACGGGAAGCCGTGGCTGGGAATCCTGGGAGTTGAAGTCCACATGTCTTGAAAGTTGTTGCCTCTGCAGGAAAAAGCGGGGCTTTTTTAAAATGCCGCGGGACACGGGACAAATTTGCCAAAAGCGGGACTGTCCCGCCAAAAGCGGGACGTCTGGTCAGCTTACCTTATGAAAATATATGGCTATAAGCTGATCTTTAATCAATTAAATCAATTAACCATTCTTGAATCAATTGTGAGTTAAAATACTTTTGTAAAAGTCAAAACAGATTAACAATTTCATATTTATGATCCTTAACATATATTTATTGAGATTATAGAAAGGTTGATTAATTTGCATATCACAGCAGGTTCTGACCAGTTCTGGAGAACCGGTAGCAGAAATTTTGAGTAGTTTGGAGAACCGGTAGTGGAAAATTTGAGTAGTTCAGAGAACTGTTAAATACCACCTCTGACTGCCCCTGCTCCCATCTATTCTCTTCCTCACGAGTTCCAGCTGATCGGGAGGAAATGGGGATTTTGCAGTAACCTTCCCCTGGAGTGGGATGGGAATGGAGATTTTACAAAATCCTTCTCCTGTCATGCCCACCAAGCCACACCCACCAAGCCATGCCACGCCCACCAAGCCACATCCAGAGAACCAGTAGTAAAAAATTTTGAAACTCACCACTGTATCAGAGATATATGAAACCTGCAGAAAACTCCACCATATTCAAATCACACATACTAATTGTATAACTCCCTTAAAACCAACAATCCCAGATGCATTCCCTAATTTAAAATGCTTCCAGGATAAAAGGTTTCCAATTAGAAGTGGGCAAGGCGATAACCTTTCATTCTCATCACCTCTGATCAGCTAATCTAATAAGGGATTGGAAAAGTTGTAGTCAAAATATATGGAGGGCTCTAGTCTAGGTTGCTTATTTTTTTTATCAAGTCAGTTCTACTATATAATAATAGAAAAGTTGGAGGGTGCCTATTTAAATTTCAAAATGGCAAGCCAAGTGCCTTTATTTTTCTTTCAGAACAGTTCTGTGCACATCAGTGACCTCAACAGAAGATGATGGGGATCATTGCAGGCAAAATCCTAAGCATGGATATTTATTCTCCACAAATCCTAAGGGAATAAAGTCCTACTTGAAGAACCACACTTTGCAAAAAAAAATATTCTCTCCCTGCCTCCCTCTCTCTCTCTGTGTATGTGTGAAATATTTTATATCTATTTCAAAGCGACAGGAGTGAGGGGAGGTGTTGCGGTCCGTCAGCCGTCTACAGAGCTGGCAACGGAGTCAGACAGTGATGAGGCTGAGGTGAGGCCGAGGCCATTGGGAAGTGAGGTGTGAACTCCAGAGCCTCCAGAGACTGATAGTAGTGAGGCAGAGGAACAGGAGGAGCCTGTTCCTAATGCACACATGAGAAGAGCTGCCAGAAGGCAAGAGTAGCTCAAGCAGAGAGGACAACTCGGGAGTAGGGCCAAGAGATGATTGGCCCCTTCCATAAGGCTTAAAGCAGACCAGCACCAGCATTTGGTCTTTGCCGGAAAACAACGTTGTAGCTTCTGCTTCTGCTTTGTCTTCTGATTTGTCTACATCTTTGTTTTTGTGGCTTCTGGACGTTTGCCAGGAAGGGCCTTTGGCAGTTTGCCTAATTCCCTCAACACTGTCAAACTATTTACTAAATCTGCACTACTATTAATGTTCTCATCATTCCCATCACCAATCTCTTTCCACTTATGACTGTATGACTGTATGACTGTAACTTTGTTGCTGGCAATCCTTATGATTTATATTGATATATTGACCATCATTTGTGTTGTAAATGTTGTACCTTGATGAACGTATCTTTTCTTTTATGTACACTGAGAGCATATGCACCAAGACAAATTCCTGGTGTGTCCAATCACACTTGGCCAATAAAAAATTCTATTCTATTCTATTCTATTCTATTCTATTCTATTCTATTCTATTCTATTCTATTCTATTCTAATTGGACCAAGGTTTGCAAGATAACTGAGAAATTTGTGTTGGGAGGCATTTGTTTTACTTTGAGTTGAACGATGCTGGGAATGAAGTAATTCCCAGCTGTTCTAATAAAGTTTTTTTCCCCCCCACAGGCTGAGTTTATTATTACCTACTTGGGCCTGGATCACAACAGGAGGAGGAAATAAAAGGAAGGTAAAGCATGAAGGATTGTGATATTATATAGTTACCCTTTAAGACTGGATAATTCATTATTGCTTTTGCAGATTAAAAGGTTTAAATGAAAGTTGCTACAAATACTGGGAAACTCTTACATTTTAGAAGAAAGATCCATAGTGGATTGTGTCCTCCGCAGAAAGCCAATAACCAACATCATGCTATGTACAAGATGGAAGATCCATGGTAAGTTACACCATATTTTTGTTTATCATAGTAGGTGACTCCCTGGAATAGGACAACGCAGAATGGAAACTTTAACAGCAGAAGTACTAAAAATAAATTACCGTGCTTCTGCCAAGTGGGAAGAGTATGTTGCAGGGCAGCAGTTCAAGTTAAGAATATTTGTCCTGTGTCAATGAGTTATCTGTCACCCTGGTACAATATGACCTTTTAAAATAAAATTTGGCATTTGCACTGAGAGTGATTACAATTACAAGTTGGGTTTCACATTTCATTTTTAAAACAAAAATACTGCTGGCCATATTTATTGTTAAGCTTTTCTGTCCCCTTTCCAGATGTACAGTACATCAGCCCCAAGAGGTAGGTCAGATTAGAAACAATTTTGATTGTTGGTTATTTTCACTTCACGACTGAGCTCTGTAAAACTGTTGAATGAACATTTCCATTAGCTGGATAAAACCTTCACATGAAGTTAATCTTTCTGGTACATTGCATACGAATAAATGGCTTTGTATAAAAGCAATCTTTTCAGTTCAGAGTTTGAGAGAGAGAGAGAAAAAACGAGAAGGCAGGTTTTTTGTTCTTGGATTTTGTTTGTTGTCTGTTCTTATGAAAACTATATGTAGCAGTGGGATGGGGCAAAACCAGAAGCCTATTTAGTACAGGAAAGCTGCAATGTTTAGTTTGAAGTTTGTTTGTGAGAGATGAAGCTTCATATTTTAGTGAGGCAAAAGTAATGGATTTTCTCTGAACCTACAGTATATGTGTGTATATAAGTTGTTGGGAAATGGTTGCAAGTCAGACACAACTCTGAAATGTAAAAAAGGCCTGGTTAAAAGGAACGAAGAACAGATGTGTTGGGATGTGTACTCTATTGGCACCAAAATCACAAAAAAACTGTAGCGGTAGACACTGCTGGCTCATACTTAAGTGGTTGTCTACTAGAACTCCCAGATCCCTCTCACAGTTACTTCTATTGAGGCTTTAATATTACTCCTTTCTCCTCTTACTACCAAGCCTTACTTCTTTCCCTAGCCTCATAAAATATATTGTGAAAAATGCTTCAGTTCTGAAGTCTGGGATTTATCTGGAGCAGATACACCGAATTCAGGATTTGCTATTCTCCTAAAAAGATGCATCAAATTGTAGGAATCTTCTGTCTTCCGACAATACAACAAAAAACAAAGATGAGAAGAAAAATATTTGTATTGAACGGCATAAAGTCTACATGATCAAAGTTCTAAGATGAAATAGAAGAAGAGGGAGAACCGTAAATGTGGATTATGTACACCTAACAAATATTTTCATTTTTGAAAATGTGTTTTTTAGCTGCTATTTGGATTCTTGCTCCTGCATAGCGCACATGTTCTTTGACCACAGTTGTTTGTTGCTTGGAGAGAAAGGATTTCAAATCCTAGGTCACTCTTCCCAGGTGGCAATGGCATTGACCTTTAATTACAAGCCCTTCATCTGTGTTTTGAAAATGTTCAAATTTCATGTGTATGGTAAATATAGTCATATATGAACATATCTTTTCTTTTATGTACACTGAGAGCATATGCACCAAGACAGATTCCTTGTATGTCCAATCACACTTGGCCAATAAAAAGTTCTATTCTATTCTATTCTATTCTATTCTATTCTATTCTATTCTATTCTATTCTATTCTATTCTATTCTATTCTATTCTATTCTATTCTATTCTATTCTAAGGAGGTGGTTTTTAGACAATTCCTCTAAGTCTATGGTGCCATCTTGTGGCTTATATGTATAAAGGACTGATTTTTAAATACTTTTTTCCCCCTTTGGTGCCTTCGAATCTGTGTTGACTCCTGACATCTGCCTGAACTCGTCCCTGCAGTTTTCTTGGGAAGATTTCAAAAGTGATGTGCCATGTGGGAAATCTCTACCATGGTGCTTCCCTTTCCTTGGTGCCTTATTTTGTAGTATTTATTTGCCTTATTATGTAGTATTTATTTTGCTTAATAGTCAATCCATCCAGGGCTGCTGAGAACATAAAATGAGCCACATTGAATTGGCTCTAATGCTGCTTAATCCAGCTGTCTATTCCAACAGTGATCAGCCACATGCCCATTATAGTAATGCAGTAAGCAGGATTTGACTGTCACAGAAGCTTTCCCCCTAGATCTGGCCCCAAAACCATTTCCTAGAGTTTAGGATCTATTTCCTAGAGACCTGGGAATCTGTTGATTTCAATAGAAACAAAATTGGCAGACTCTGAGGGCTGCAAGCCAGCTTGAAAAAGACCTCCTTTCCTTATCACAACAGGTGAAGCTTAAACTTAATGTTTTCATTCATGGTGGAAGAGTGTGTGTGTGGGGGGGAACCACACATTCTCCTAAAAGATTAAATAATTGTGGTAGGATCAATTTTTACAGGTATAATAGGCATGTTCTTGGCTCTTCATGATCTTTGTATGCTCCTCTGACAGTGACATACAGTGTAAAGGTCCTACTATGAGTTACCTAACCTCTGCTTCAGCTGCATCGGTGTGAATAATATGCAGATATATATAATATTAACTATCTATAGATACAACCTCAGAAGTACAAAGCACCTTTTTTCCTCATTCTTCCAGTATCCATTTTCTTTCAAGGTTCCTTCTGTTTCCTCATGCTGTCAAATACTTATTGTATCTTTCCTCAACAACTGCCTATTCATTCTTTTTACCCCATCTCTCTTTTCTAACCATACTTTGCCTGCTCTGTTCTATCATTTCCCTCTCCCTCTAATATTTTGACATTTCCACCTAAGATATGCTTTTGAGTTGAGTATTTTATTTTGGATTTTATGTAGATAAGAAATAAGGATTGAGGAATGGAATTAATTAACTGAAGGAGACCAATGAAATTTAGGAGTAGGATACGGGTGAGAATTGAGAAAGTAATTGGAGTATCTGATCCTCTTCAAATTTGCATATGTTGACATTCCATTTTAACATGATTTTTTTGAAAAATGTAATTTCCTACCCAGTTTCAAAACAGGTAGCAACCAATCTCTTTAAAAATCCATTTTTAATGTGAATGTTTTATACCTGGTAGGAAATAGCTCATGAAAAATAAAAACATAAAACCTATCAGGAAATTAAATGACCTAGTGAAATTTGATTTGAATAGGCAGCTTTATCTTTGTGAAATTTAAATCAAGCCTTTTTAATGAAAGTTGCAATGTAAGGAACATGCATAGCATCATTTTCACTCCGTATCACATACAAAGCCAACTTTCAATCATCTTCATTCTTGCAGTCTTAAATGTCAAGAACAGACAGTTCTCTTTCTGGCTGATCAACAAGAGAGATCAAAACATGGGATGTATACTGCTCTGTAACAGCTTCCAGATTAACAAATATTCCAATCCTTCAATTTGAACGAAACATGAGTTGCTATATTCCTCTTTTGTGTATTTCCCTGCAAAAACAAACCAAACAGAGCAGTATGTCCTTGAAAGCTGTTTTCCTTCGTAACACTTCTGCTAGCTGTGGAAGGGTGGTGTGGCAGCATTTTTGCAATCAGCTGCTTCTCACAGAAACACTGGTACTTCCTGAAGGTTGTATAGAGGCGTTCTCTCTCTCTCTCTCTCTCTCTCTCTCTGTGTGTGTGTTTCTCTCTCTGTGTCTCTGTCTCTGTCTCTCTTTCTCTCTCTCATTTTTATTAAGAATTTTCATTAGTTTGTATTACATTGTACGATTATAAACTTGAAAAAAGAAAAAAGATAGAGAGGAGAAAAAACTGCAAGGAAAAGAAAGAAAAAAGAAAAGGGAAGAAATAGAAAATTGAGGCTATTATATCCTTTCATGTCCTTTCAATATCCTTTCATGTCTTCCATTCTCTTGGTTTGTCATTTGTATTTGCCAGCTTACATAATTCATTCATCACAAGTATTTAGTTATAAATTTATAAATAAAATTATGAGCATTTATGTTTTCATCTCATATGCCTTCTCTTATTTATAACAAATCCATAAAGCTATTCTATTCAGTCCTGGTGTCAGCAGTACATCCAAAAAAAGATAGCCAGAATGAGCAACGTATTTTTTTAACTTTGATCAAATAAACCAATTTTATTTCTTTTGCTTCTAAAAGTCTTAATCTTTGGTTCATTCAAATATTATTGTAGGATTTAATTTCTCTTCATTTCTTTTTCCCCCCATTGCACTGACTTCTTCAAAGCTTTAATAAGCACCTTCTGTAAATCCAGTAAGAAAAGAATATCCTTTCATGACTTCCATTCTCTTGGTTTGTCATTTGTATTTGCCAGCTTAAATAATACTATATTGAAATCCCATCAGACAATAGTGAGAAGTGGTAGCAGCAGTGAATACATCAATTTTAAGTATTAATGTGGTAAATATCAATAGATATAAACCATGCAAATGAAAAATCTTTTGGGCTCCTCCATAAATTTAAGTGGAAAGGGACCCAAGAGGAAAAAAATTAAGAAACGTTGTCCTAGAGAAACACTGATTGTAAAATTGAGTAGAAACTAATTAGATCACCTTTGAGGAAGAGGTTGGTTGTATTTTATCAGTAGGATAGTAAGGATATACAAAGGCTGGGTTGCAGCCTGAAGTTGAAAGACATGGCTGAATAAGCACAAATGGGAAAATAGACATATTATCAGCATGCACTGGAAATAAATAAAGAAAGAAGACTAGCTTTGCTTCAGTTTTAGATAAACTAGTATAAACTGGACATAAAAATGTGAATTTGCCCTTTACTGCAAGCCAATGCCCCTGATAAGAACAGCCCCATGGTGGATTTTGAAGCAGCACAAGGAGTGTGTCGGGAGGGCCCAAACAGACATTTATTCACCGATACTGTATAATAGTATATGCAGATTTAAAGCAGATTTATGCCACAAGGAAAAGAATCTGGTTTTATATGCTTGAAGATAAGCATCTGTTTCTTATTGCTTTTCCCTGTTACTGATATTAAGAATGACATTAGAGATGATATACAGCTAGTATGACCAATAACCATTTATAGTCTTTCCTTCCATGAATTTGGATAATTTCTGCTTATCCAAAGGTGACTTTGGATACTCCAGAGTTGGTGACTCTCACTATGCCCTCCGATGGCCAATTCCACAGTTTAATTATACATTGTGTTAAGAAGCATTTATAATGCATCCCACGCGGCCCAAATTTAGGAATATTCCATTATGAACATTCGAAATCAAGAATCCTCTGTTTATTATCAAACATGTAATTGTATCAAAATTATTTTTTTAAGCAAAAGTGCTCCTCAAAACTGTTGGGTCAACAGTAGATTGTATTTACCATTATGAACGACAGGTAGCGTAGAAATGCTTTACCATCTATCAGTGATGAAGCTGCAGTGCCTTTTCCAGTACAAATAATGACCCTGATTTGCATGAAATATTTGCCCAGAAAGATACCGAAGTCCATCTGTAAGGATTCAGGTAATTGCCTGTCACATCTATACACTAGTGGCATTTGCAAGTGTTTGATCTTCTCTCCTTTCAAAGGGCAGAACAGTAATTTGCAGTAACAATTCCCAAACCCTTGCTGTGCTTATATTACATAGCATCACAACTCTGGGTTTGTCACTCAGATTACTTAAAGGTCAAAATGATTTCATTCTGATTGACTAAAACTATGAGTTAAGAGACAGTGTCCTTTCATGTAATTGAGAGTTACAGGAGGAAGACTGTTCTCTCAATGGGAGGGAGAAAAAGCTTTCATTTGTGTAGGTGAAGGAAGCGGTCAGATCCAAGAAGCTTTTGTGGGGTCATTAAGTGTCATTTGAGCTGCTCTGATCCTATTTGTGTAAAGAAACTTCCTGTGTTGATAAGGTTGCCCTTGGTAATGATTTACTATACTTTACCCTTGGTGTGACTCAGGTCACTGTAAGGTTGTCCTTGGTAATGATTTACTGTACTTTATCGGTGGTGTAACTCGGGTCACCAGTCTAGACTTTAGTCCTGACATCTATTCTGGTAACCATAAACTGTGTAAAGACAGAATAAGAAAAAGAATGGATTATTCAGGATGGCTTCCTTTTGAGTCCAGACTGACAGCAGGATGCAAGTGGTCCTCACTTAATAGAATAGAATTGCATTCTTTTAACTCTTCAAACTTAAAGGGGTGAGGAATGAGTGATAGTTATGAGTGACAGTTTCAAGGAGATCATGATCTGGGTGCTGGGTGCCTGGCTCACAATAACAATGTCATACCATCCTGCAGTCATCTGATTGCCATTTGCAGCAGTGGTGGGTTTCAAATTTTTTTACTACCAGTTCTTGGGGCATGGCTTAGTGAGCGTGGCAAGGGTACTGTAAAATACTGTAAAATCTCCATTCCCACACCACTCCAGGGGAAGGTAACTACAAAATCTCCATTTCCTCCCAATGAGCTGGGACATGGGAGGCAGAGAATAGATGGGGGCGGGGGCGGTCAGAATTTTTACTACCGGTTCTCTGAACTATTCAAAATTTCCACTACCGGTTCTCCAGAAATGGTCAGAACCTGCTGAAACCCACCTCTGATTTGCAGGCTTCCTAAAGCAAATTCAATAGGGAAACTGGTAGAAGATTGCAAATGGCAACTATGTAATGTCCTTGGTTAATGACCCAGTTGCTTAATAATGGCAACTAAAACTGCTGGAATTTCTATCACTAAGTGGTGCAGTAACATGATGTTAAATGAAATCTATAGCTATATATCAATTCAGGACAAAAGTCTAGAAGGAATTTGCCATTGCCTTCTTCCAGATCTTTTTGAAACGTCTCAATCTATTTCACTGTGTCCCTACTTAACTTTCTGGAGTATCTCACCTCCGAAAGGAGGTGGTATGGAACCTGATTTCTGTATTTATAAAATATTCTCCTCTTGATTTTTGGAAATGACTCTTATAAGGCCAAGGCTCTTACAGGCTTGCTTTACATATTGTTTCAGAAAAAAGAGATGTACTTCAGTCTTTAAGATGGACAAAAGACCTACTTTCTTAGTCTGTGTTTTCTTTAAGTGCTGTAGTCCAGAATCAGACTAAGGCCAGATCTGCACTTTCATCTTGCCCCAATGTGAGCCCATGGCACTTATAATTTTGGGAAGATTTCATCATCCACCACCACACTCTGGCCAGCAGCTAATACACTCTGCCTGTATTAATTGATGCCCCATCAAAAGTAGTGTTTTTCATTTGCATGTTGGAGTCCCTGATCTCTGGTCTTGCGCTGTCATTAGTTTTTCCATATTCATCAGTGGAATAGTGAAAGGCTTTTGTTTTACAAGTTCATTGATGGAATTGTCTAGTTTTCTCCAGTTGAAACTGATAAGAAATATACCCCTTTCCCTTTCTAGTCCAAGCAATAGGAAGAACAGTATGACTATTGTGTAAAAAGAACAGGGAAACCATCAAGCAGAGGCTGTGGTAAGTGTGCTTCAGACAGACGATCAAACCACCATCCTGGTCAATTCAAAGGAAGCTTTGTTGAAATCTGCAGTGTGGAAAAGCCATAAATACCAGAGCTATTCCTCAGAAAGAAAAGATGTGGAGACCCTAGAAAGAATGCAGAGAAGAGCAACTAAGATGCTAAAGAGTGTGAAGGATAAATCGTACAAGGAATGGTTAAGGAAATGTCTAGGCTAAAAAAGAGAAGAATTAGGGGGGATATGATAGCTGTTTTTTGGTACATGTGGACAGGGGTCAACTTATTTTCCCAAGCTCCTGAGGGTAGGGCAAGAAGCAATGGGTGGAAGTTTGTCAAAGAGAAATCCAACATGGAACTAAGAAGAAATTACTTGACAGAATAATTAATCAATGGAACAACTTGTCTCCTGGAGTGTGGGTGCTCTATATCACTGGGGGTTTTCAAGAAAAGATTGGACAATCATTTGTCTGGGATGATATAAGGTCTCCTGCCATGGGCAGGGGTTTGACTAGAAGACCTCCAACATCCCTTGTAGTCCTATGATATGACACGATCCTTTCCTGTCCTGTCCTGTCCTGTCCTGTCCTGTCCTGCCCTGTCCTGCCCTACCCTACCCTACCCTACCCTACCCTACCCTACCCTATCCTTTCCATCCCATCCTTACAGAGCATGTCTTTCTATTATTGGTGCCCTTTCGTTGTATGGAAGATTGTGTAGTAGAAGAGCTTTTGTAATGTAATTGATTTTTTCTACCTGTGGTGTGTGTTTTTGAAAATTATAATGAAACACAGTGTGTTAACTTACAGCCTTGTAGAGCATCAAAACTGGCAGCCAAGCTTAATGAAAAAGGCACTTTGAAAGGTTCCTTTTGCAAGCAATTCTTAACATAAACTTTGAAGTGGATTTCTTGCTAAACCATGATATCTCTTAATGTAAGCCGCTGAGCACTGCACCGCTGATGAACGGGTTTAAGTCACTTCAGAAGAATGAATTAAAATAATAAAAGCAGTTAAATCTGTAGTGACTGATGGAAGATAAGCCTGCTGCTGTGTTCTATTTGAGAGCAAGACAATAAGGCCAAATATTTTAGCAAGATGTTCCATTCAAGACTTTCAGCTGAAGCTGCAGGAAATGGCTCTGTATAACAAGGATTTGGGAGCCCTGTTTTTGTATGCTTTGTAGAGACTTTGATGAATCATTTTACAAGAGGAAGAAATATCAGGCCTATTATTCTTTCCAAAATTAAGGCTAGACTATTTTGGTTTGGAGGAAATGGAAATGAGTGAAGCAGCAGGCAATAGTAATTCCCTCCACAGTCTGGGATGAATTTATGATACCATGAAAGACAGTTTCCTTGTGTGCTGTGATTTCATTTCAGATGCAGCAGTAGGAAAAGTGGCCAACCATCATTATCCACAGTGTTGTTGAGTGAAAAGGCCCATAATCAAAGAACTATTCTCTTTTAAAGGTAAACATAATCTTGTTAATCACCAAGAATCTGGACTGTAATGTCTTGGGCTGCTGAAATCTTTTGGCTAAAATCTTTGACAAAAGAAAATAAACACATCCCTGAATTACTTTTATACAAAGGAAGAAGATAAAAATTATCTTAGTATAATTGGAAACAGAGTTTTAACAAACCAATATGGAAAAAGATCTCTTCACTACATCAGTATTGGTACTTTCAAAACTAGCTGTGCATACTGTGTGGTCTTGCAAAGTTGTGACTATTCTTAATAAATAGCAAGCGGTGAGGAAAAATGCAAGGAACAATAAATAATTGATATCACAACAGCACTTTGTTGTTGTATCTGTAATATTAATTACCCCTGAAAATTTCAAAGTGCAGGTAACATAAGAATAATGAATTGTAGGGGGTGGAAAAAAATTGTATCTATCTTATTGATATTTAGCTGTTTTCAAATCAGCAGCAGTAACTTGTTCCACTTATTTCAAAGGGATTGTGAATGAATTGCAGTTTGATCCTTTGATCTGGAATCACAGTAAAATGTTAATCCCTAATTTATCACTGTTGAACTAAAAATATTTCAATTTTTTTTTCTAAATTACCAGCAGAGGGTGATAGAGCTTACAAATATTCTTAGTATCTATTCAGATTTGTTTTGTGGGTGAAAGCAGTGGTGGGCTCTAACCAGTGTTACTACCGCTTTGCTTCGCGCAAGTGCATTGACTGTGACAGGGTTCCAGAAAAACCTCTTCTGCATAAAAAAACCTCTGAAGCCATTGTCTTTCAAAGTTCTTTACTAGCATAAGGAAACTGGCACACAATGAGTGAAATTCCAAAACTGAAACTTCCGGATTCTTTTCCCAGTTATACAAACCCCAAGAGTCCCACCCCCCTAACCCCTTTGCCGGTCACATGGTCCAACGTTCTTCCACTTTATTTGAAACCTCTTCTTGCCACTCCTTCTGCAGATGTGAACACAATCCAACCTTGACTGCTTGAAGAATGTTACCATACCCCTCAACCCCCCTTCTTCCCCTCAGGGGAGAAATGTGGCAGCGTCTGGAAACCTACGGCCTAGTATGGTTTCCAGGCCTGACAGGCGTCCCACCTTGCAAAAGAAGCTATATCCTAGGAAAGAAAACAAAGAATTAATAAAGAAGAGTGTCGGTGGTCCGCACTTCCCTTCTATCCCCCTCTCCCCCCCCCAAGAGATTTTTTAGGTTTGTCAGGGAAAGTGTCGTGAAATTGTTTAATCAAATTGTCAGCATTTACTTTCCAACTTTTGACCCAAGCTGAACAGCTGAGGCATTGCAATCCGCTGTGCTGTACCTTTCAGCTGGGCTAAAAACTGTGGAATAAAGGTAGTTATAGCACAGGGGTGGACGGGAGGGCCCAGATGATGGTCAGAGCTGTCAGTTCAACATCTCCGCTACTGGCTCTCCTGAACTGTGGAGAACTGGTAGCAACCCACCACTGGGTGGAAGGTGATATAGTCAGACAAATATAGAACATAAATTTGCTAATGTAATAATGATTGTTTTAAAAAAGTGGGCATTTTGTATTGTTGAGGAGGGGGCAGGAATGGAGTTTGAATGGAGTTGAAAGTTACCTTCCTTTCCAATGCTTTTATGGCTATCAGGATGATTGATCACATTTAATCAAACAGATGAATTAATGCTGTATCATATGTTTATTCTTCACAGGCACAAATAATCTGAACTTGTGCATAAGAGCACAAATGTGCCTACCGTTCCTGTCCTATTGTTTCTTCCCCTATGTATATATATGTTTATAGTACCTTGTTTCTCCTCATATATATGTTTATATATTATATAATCCTTTATGCAATGCTTGTATATATTGTTACGACAAATAAAAATAAATAAAATAAATAAATAAACTTCTGTAGAATAAATACAGGAAGTGTTTAAACTCTGTGGGTTTTCTCATCTGAAACCAAAGTTTTAATGGGAAAAGTCCTTTACGTAGTAAATATAGATAATTCCTCCTACCATTTATCTTCAAAAGAATGACATAAATTTGTGATGAAGCATTTAGCTCTTAAAGCATTTAACATGAAAGAACAAATAATTATATTATTTAATATAATAAAAAATAATAAAAATCTTAAAACAATAGAAAGCAATAAGATCAGGAAGTAAATGACGCCTGTTACCTATGCCAGAATATTTTTTGTAATAAACAGTAGAGTTCATTACACTTGTAGATGAAAAAGAGACAGGCTTGTGAAAAAAACAAAACTGCTGTCTTTTTTAAAATAATTTTTTTATTGTTTTAATGTGATACACAATCTGACAAACACACAACATATAACATACAAATATCTCCTTTTTCTAAACAGTGTTTCTTAGTGGTCTTCTTTCGATTTTATACCTTTCCCTATATATCACATTTGTTATTTTATTTTCTTTCTTATCCCCTTTTCTTTATTTACATTAAATTATCTAATACTAATAGCTTTACTTTTCTAGATTCTCATATATTTATTATTTACATATTGTACATTGCAGCTGCCTTTTAAGCCTCCAGAAAATATGGCCCTGCTACGAACATACAATTGTTGCCTCTATTTGGACAAAGTGCCACCGGAGTTAAATAACAAAGTCCAACAGCTTCAATGCTTTGTTTGCATCTAGCTGTAGTAACTTAGTAATACTTGTTTCCACCTCCAGTTTTTCAGGGAATAATTCACTGGACATCTTTTTTGCAGCTGTAGAGCTGTGATGGTGAACCTATGGCACGCATGCCAGTGGTGGCCCACAGAGCCCACTCAATGCCCAGGCCATTTTTTTGGGCAGACTTTGGGTCTTTTCCTGGGCTGTTTTCAGGATGCTCTTTGGGCTCTTTTTTGCCATCACTGCCCTAGAGTGTGTGAAACATAAGACACTTATAACCTCTCCTGCCTTTCTGGTAATAAAAGATTTAAATATTGAATATTTCCCATAGGAGAGACACGAGAGGAGTGGAATAAAAACATATCAATTTGGAAGAAAAGCAAAGCTTACTGGAAATAAATAAAATCAATTTTTTATATAAAAGAGAAAATGTAAACATAACTTTAATTTTAAATATTGATATGCAAATATTCAGCAGTGGAAAAAATCAAATTGCAGAGCGACTCAGATTATTAAATAATAACAATGTTATGCTCCGAGTAGACCACAGGATGGCAGTGGTCTGCTAAAAATAGGATCTCTCCATCCATTCCAAATTCCAAATAAAGAGAAGAGAGAATCATTATCACCAGAAAATATTAAAGAGAAGACAAAGATTAGATCCTTGGGAACATGCCTGAACTCAATGTTGACATTAAAAATTCAGTTTCCTAAATTATACACAGAATTTAAAAAATCTTCGATTTAGTAAAGGTTATAATCCAAACTTCTTTCTAAACCTTCACGCTTGTTATCTACTACCTTAGAAATAGTCTTTAAACCAATATTTCCTTTGTTTTTCAATTCACTTGTACCTTTTCACAGATTTCTGGAGATGGTGCATTCTATTCGTGTTTCAGTCTATATTCAGAGACTTCTGTCTCATTTTAAAAGGAATAAGCCCCTTTTTTTAATTCCAAGAGGCACTAGGAGTAGATAACCCTCTCAGTCTTTGGGTGACAAATTGCATCACTCCTTACTAAAGATATTGACACTGTCTATAGTCTGCTTCACAAAATATAGATGGGGAATGTATGAGTTCTCCATATGGGTATAACGTTTGGAACAATATAGTTATGTTATCATTATAGCTTCCAATTGAATCTACTAGTCATTCACCAAAGGTTGAAGTGCTCTATCACTAAGTAAATTTCTATATTTTATTTATTTATATCACATCTGTATTATTTTTATTAAAAATTCAAAGCGGCAAACATACCTAATATTCCTACTTCCTCCTGTTTTCCCCATAACAAACACTATGTGAGGTGCGTTGGGGAGAGCAAGAGAGTGTGACTGGCAGAGGTGGGTTTCAGCAGGTTCCGACCAGTTCTGGAGAACCGGTAGCGGAAATTTTGAGTAGTTCTGAGAACTGGTAGTAAAAATTCTGACTGGCCCCATCCCCATCTATTCTCTGCCTTCCAAGTCCCAGCTGATCAGGAGGAAAATGGAGATTTTACAGTATCCTTCCCCTGCCATGCCCACCAAGCCATACCCACCAAGCCATGCCACATCCACCAAGCCACACCCACAGAATCGGTAGTAAAAATGTTTGAAACCCACCACTGGTGACTGGCCCAAACTAATCCAACTGGCTTTCATGCCTAAGGCAGGACTAGAATTCATAGACTCCCAGTTTCAAATCTGGTGCCTTAACCAGTAGATCTGACTGGTTATATCCCATTGATAATATCAAATGGGCTCTGAAGAAATCACATGTATTTTGTAAAATGGAATACAAAAATGCAAACCAATTTCAAAATTAGAACAATTACATTTGAGCTAATATAGGTACTTCTTTTACTGTACACGTGGCAATATTTCCCCAAGCGTTTCAGATATAAATTGCAGTGATATTAATATAAAACTTATGTGTCAAAGAGAAGGGGGAATGGAAAACAGTAAAAATAAATCCTTGGGGGAGAGGGGCATGAAAGTGGAATATTTTGCCACCGGAAAAGTCTAATTTTTCATTTTAGAACATCCATACATATATATAAGCTTGTTCTAATGGAGATTCATCAACTCCAGTGCAATATTGTATTGCTACTATTCTAACATTCCTGCTGCCAAAACAGCCTTTGGCATTCTGAGCCCGTTGCTTGTGAAAACATCAGAAGGCAATTGCTGTTCTTCCACACTGCAGGAAGAAATGATTCAAGATCTAAGAACACAGCACTGAAAAGTTCCCCCAAGAGTCTAATATTTCAACTTCCTTGTATTGAAGGAAAATGTACTACACCTAAACCACCCCAACAGATGTTTATCAAATCCCTGAAACCTTGCTGGAATTTTCCTGATTTCCTTATGTGTCTTCCCTTCCTGCCTCTGATTTCTTCAGTATTCTTGTGGTAGATGTTTTAATGTTTGGTCTAAATTTATATGATGCATACAGGGAGGAGGAGGAGGAGGAGGAGGAGGAGATGATGGCGATATTGCCATTCAGATATGATTATAGTTCTTGGGGAAAGAAAATTTGGAATAGCATATTCCCTCTTTTACTTAATGAGAACACATGGGAACTGACTAATCCATTGGTTGTTAATAATGAGTTGTAACATCTCCTGGAAATGGAACAGTATAGAGTGCCAGGATCAGGCCCATCATTAAAGAGAATGAGGTGGCTGAAAATTATTGCTGTCATAAAAGGAGGCATCTTAACTGGATTCGTGATGTTTATTGCCAGTGATGGAGGGTGTACATTATGCAGTTTACTTCCTTCAGTACTGGAAATATTGATTAGCTTTGAATAGGTGAATGTATATCATGGATTACTCTGCCTCAGGTGAAAAAAAAATGTCTGGGGTCAACCCTATCAGGTACCTCCATGATTGGTCAATGAGAACAGAGTTGTCAGGAATGTGGGAGGAAGGTATATCAGTGCTGTCATGCCCCTTTCAGTTTCTGATGGAAGAATGTTTTTTTTTTTACAATATTGTATCTGGGTGAGATTCAACTGTTCAACTACTGTAGAAAAGGAGAGAGAAAAGATAGGCTGCTTTAATGAGATCATTCTTCTCTTTATTTCTCTCCTTACCTGAGAATGTCACCATGCTAATGCTACCATCAAACATATACTTCAAAATACACATATATAAATCCAGATGGATGCAAAAGAGCTTGACCATTAAAGAAGGTGTGAGAGAAAACTCAGTTGTTTACGGGACGGGAAATTGCTTGAATTTCTGTGGTTGCAAAAATTCAGGAATACGTGCTGAGATGGCTTTACCAGCGCAGAGGCTTTGTGAGAAAGGCACACTCTTGGATAAATCCTGCTGTGCAGTTCCCATCATTGAAGGAAACATCAGCATCATTCCTCTATCCTACAGAGTAGTGGTTACAGAAGCACTTATTTCTGTATAAATCTTCATTATTTTACCTGGCGTTGCTTCCAGCCTTTTGTGCAATTTTTTTGCATTTGTTTTGCTGTTTTGTACAGAGGTTTTAGCCTCCATCGATCATCTATATCAGTGATGGCGAACTGTTTAGACACCGAGTACCCAAACTGCATGCATGCGCATGCCCAAACTGAAAGGTGCATGCACGAATGCGGACATGCATGGGCATGCGCACATGCGCAGCAGAGGCCCGAAGATAAGCTGGCTGGCGGGAGGCAGAGCATCTCAACACTGACAGTGCAGCAAGATCTTTTTCTTTCGTGAGCTTCTGTTTCATCGTTTCCAGGGAAAGAGAAGCTCATGAAAGAAACGTCCCAGAGATCTGACCTGGGCGACAGTGTGCGTGCCAGCAAAGAGGGCTCTGTGTGCCACCTCTGGCACTCGTGCCATAAATTCACCATCATGGACCTATATGACAGAATAATTTAAGTGCAGTTTTGGGCTCTTCTGAAAAATGTAATCCAGCAAAGAGAAACTTGGACTTGTTATTTCTTAATGGAAATGGTTTCAGCATTGGCCGAAGAGCACCTGGAGCTTTATGTTCTATTAGTTATGTTCTGCTATCACAGAATGAAGAATTATCCATTTAGAGACACTGTTTTCCTAAATGTATTTGCATATTTGCTAAGCTTTGAAGGAAAGTGACCATTACCGCGAATAAATACCATTTATTCCACAGATTTTTGAGCATTTCAGTGAACATCACAGAGTGACAGAGGGAGCTGGTTTTTCATGGCTGGGATTTTACTGTATCCATTTTGTATTCCTCTGGCTAAACCCTTGCTTCTCATGATGTCCTTAGTGAAAAGGGAGGAAAAGAGAATGCAAACATCTGCTTTTTATAAGCCAGTCCAAGCCGTCATAACTTGATCTTAACAATCATGAATAATTTTCCAGTCACAATGTGATGAAGCCTGGATTGCTGTGGCTAATTATCTCTCTCTCTCTCTCTTTCTCTTTCCCTCTCCCTCCCTCCCTCTGACAGCAAATAATGCAAGTTTGCCCCATCAACAAAATACAAAATAAATACATCTCTTCTGTCATATCCATAAATTTGTCACAAGCTATAAATACAGCTCTTGGCCACATCCATTATTTGAAAACTATAGTCTGATTTTTGAATGTAGCTTTAAAACATGAAAGTGTTAATAGTATATGGCTCTTAAAGCAAGCAAGGAACCTTTGTCCCATAGCTCTGGGGCTTGTTTTCGGAATGCTCAGAGGCACTCCAGGGCAGTGGTCTGCAAGCCTCTTCTAAATTTGTTACATGTCATATTCAGAATTACTGCCTAGTATTCACAATAAGATATGCTGAGTTCCTTCCTTGCCTCTCAGGCCTGCTGGGATTCGGTGTGGGCAGCGCTTAGCCCTGAAGAGTGCAAGAAGGCAAAGGTTATGTACAAGTCATAGCAGAAGCTTCCATTAGTTCATCTTTGCTGTTTTATGGGAACCCCATGCTTTAGGAAAATCCAACGCATTTGGGAAATAAATGCCACCCCTGCACAGAATCAACATATCATAAATTGTTCTCCAAGCCTGAATTATACTGAGAGTAAAATGGATTGGAAGGGAGAGCCTTTTTTTTTTTTTTTTAAAGAAACATGTCCAGCCCTAACATTAGACCAAGCGAGTCAAACCTCTCAAGCAGAAAATGCTGGAGGGAGATGGTGCACTGGTGGCAGTCATTTACCGTTGCCTTTTAAATTTCCTGGCTCTTTTTGCTTCTGCTAGATGAACTAATAACATGATTTTAGTCCCTTAAAGAAGTCTGCTGGCTTAGGTGTCCTGGTAAGCCTTCAACAACACAAAGAATGGGGAAAGTCAACTGCTACCCTGTTTCTCCCAAAATAAGACATCCCCTGATAATAAGCCTAATCACACTTTTGAGCGCATGGCAATAAAGCCAAGCACTTATTTCAAGGTTCAATAAAATATAAGACAGGATCTTATTTTTGGGGAAACACGGTAGTTTAGCCGTTTCGGAATATAAATAGGAAAAGTGTCAACCTTCTTTGCCTCTTCTGGAAATAATATTTTGGACCAACTCTGCTTGGAACAATGACAGACAGCATGCAAAAAGCTGGTCTAGAAAGCCTGTCTCTTGGATGCCCCTCTCTCTGAAAAGCTGCTTTAGAGTCTGGGAGCCCCAGACAGACATGTAGGTAAAATAACACAAAGTTTAACCCTTTGCATCTGAATGGGAATTTTAAACACACCATCAAACTGAGGAGGTTAGTCATCAGTCACCATGTCAATCGTGCTCTCTAAGGATTCAACCAGATTCATCATTTGTCCACATCATCACACATTCTACTGCACATCTGCTTACCACTTGACAGCATGAAACAAGCAGTGTGTAGTCATTCTCTCTTGTATGATTAACCAAGTGAAGGAGAGTGGAACATGCTGTCAAAGTTTGCCTCCTTCAAACATACCATTTGACATTCTGCATGAATCGGGTGTGTGTGAGGATCTAAAGTGGAGGGACTCTTCCATAAGCAGCTTGCACAATCTGGAATCTTCTTGCTGTAGAAGGCAAAAACAATGAGAATGGATCATATTGGAGTGAGAGGGACTTGCCAGGCATCTTCATAGGAAGAGGGGGGGAGGGAGAGATATGGAGGGAGGGAGGAAGAGAGTGAGAGAGAGAGAAGGAAAAAAGGATGAGGAGAGGGGAAGGGAGGGAGGGAGAGAGAGAGAGAGAGAGAGAGAGAGAGAGAGAGAGAGAGAGAGAGAGAGAACAATTTTGTCTAGATTATCGGTAGCCCTTTTCAGACATTCTTGTTCCAGGTTTTTTTGGTGGGGGGGGTGTTTCAAAATCAGCAAGGTGGAAGATGGAATGTAACATTGGCCCGGATGAAAAATTAATAACCAAGATTTTACAACTATTTACTACAATTTGATAGAGCCGAAGACATAGTAAAGGGACCTCTAATAGCTTGGGCAAAAAATGTTGGGCAAAATATTGAATTGGGAAACAATTTGGAATAGAAATTACAAATTAACCAGCTCGACAAACAATAAAGGGAATCAATAATATATATATATATAATATAAAATGTTTTACTCTTGGTATTTGGCACCTTCTAGATTGGCAAAAATATGTTCAAATTTAAGCCCCAACTGTTGGAAATGTGGGCAAAAGCAAGGTACCTTCTTTCATACATGGTGGTTATGCTCTGAAACAAAAAAAATATGGGATGAAAATACATAGATGGATACAGGAAGTAACAGGCTTCCAGATAGAATACACACCAGAATTGTTTCTTCTAGGAATAACGAAAAGGAAATATGATAAAAAAAACAACATATATCATTTTACACATGACAACTGCTGCAAGATTGGCCTTCGCGCAATGTTAGAGAAGCACAAACATACCCTCTGAAGACTTAATAATTAAAAAAATATTTGATTGCAGCGAAATGGATAAATTGACATTTGAATTGAAAGGTTTGATGGACTCTGATTTTTACGTAATATGGGAGAAATGGTACAACTGGACAGAAAATAGAGAAAAGGAAAAAAAACCCAGATAAAATAATAATAATAATAATAATAATAATAATAATAATAATAATAATAATAATAATAATAATAATAATAATAATAATAATAATAATAATAATAATGTTTTAATTTGTATACCGCCCTTCTCCCGAAGGACTCGGGAAGGAAATAGAATGTAGATTTAGTAAAAATGTAGAGTACACGTGAACTGTAGTGTGATGATATGTAAATGGTCACAGTTTATTTTTTTATTTTTATTTATTTATTTTTGTCGCACAGTATATATAAGCATAAGCATGAAACAACTATACAACACATAGGCATTTATATGACTATGAATATGTAATAACTATATTAATTGGATATAACGAAGGAAAACAATGCACAAGAGGTGAATAAGAATTGTTTAACTGTGGAAACTCAATAAAACAAATTAAAACAACAACAAAAAAGGCAGGATTGTACTGTGACATCTTGATGATTTGGGATCCCTCCCATGCAGATGCTACTAGATCAACGTACCACAATTGTGGTCCTATGACCGCCTAGGGGTTCCCCCAAAACCCTCTTCAGGAGTCCATGAAATCAAAATTATTTGCTAGCCTTCATTGAAATATAATACAGTACAGGTAGTCCTCGACTTAACAACAGTTCATTTAGTGATTGATTGAAGTTACGACAGCATTGAAAAAAGTGACAGCCATTTTTCACACTTATAACCGTTGCACCATCTCCATGGTCACATGATCAAAATTCGGATGCTTGGCAATTAACTCATATTAATGAGGGTTGCAGTGTCCTGGGGTCATGTGACCACCTTTTGCGACCTTCTGACAAGCAAAGTCGATGGGGAAGCCAGATTCACTTAACAGCTGTGTGGCTGCATTAACAGCTGCAGTGATTAACTTAACAACTGTGACAAGAAAATGGGGCAAAACTTACTTAACAAATTTCTCTTGAGCAAAAGCAATTTTGGGCTCAGTTGTAAGTAATTATACTTACAATTATATACAGTTATACATAATTATAATACAATTATAATTACTTACCGTATTAAAGTCCCATTAAATAATCATGAGTGGTAGTGGAGGCCGATATTATTAACATCCTGTGCTAAGCACATTGGGCTATAAGGGTACTTCATAGTTTTCGATCTGTAGCTACAATCTCTGCATCCTTCCATTTAAGACTGATGCTTTTCAGGTCTTCCTGAAATATTTGACACCAGGTTTTCCTTGGACTTCCTCTTTGGCAGCAAATGTACCAGTTTTAATACTTAAGATAGTAAAAATTGATAAATATAACCTTACATGAGGATCTTTTGTGGATTTTCCATAATGAGGGTGAAAGTTCATACCAAACGTTTTGTTACCAAGCTAGATAAAATCTTCAGCGGAGTTTAGGGGATGACAGTGTCATATCCCCTAAACTCCACTGAAGATGTTACCTAGACTGGTAACGAAACATTCAGAAACAAGCTCGGAGAATGAACCTTAATCCTCGTCCTACACTCGAGCTATAGATAGTCGCCTCTATTGCAGGTCTTCCAAAATTTTTAAACATAAGAAGGGGTCCTGAGACAAAAATGTTTAAGACACACTGACTTAGATAAAACTAAGGCTATCCAGGCTAATTTGATTAGGTATATGATCAGTGTTAATTAATATAACATATGTAGATAGTCCTCGACTTACAACCATTCATTTAGTAACTGTTCAAAATTACAAAACCAATGAAAAAGGTCACATAAGTTTTTCACACTTATGATCATTGGTCACATGATCAAAATGTGGACTTTTGGCAACAGATGGTTGTAGTGTCCCAATATTTACTTTTTGCGACTTGACAAAGTCAGTGGGGAAACCAGATTCACTTAACAACCATGCTACTAACTTAACAACTGTAGTGATTCACTTAACAACTATGGCAAAAAAAGTCAGAAAATGGGACAAAACTCACATTGCAACATAAATTTTGGGCTCAGTTGTGGTTGTAAGTTGCAGACTACTTGTACTCACTTTGTACCTTCTCCAGATATTCTTTGGTGAAAGAGGATGGTTCTGTGGACAAGACAACATATCTGGTCATCTATTATTGTTGTGCAGAACTGGAATGCTATATTTGTTGAATGCCTCTGAGAGGATTGTTTTGGGGTAATCTCAGAGCTTGGTTTTTGAAAATCTAGCAAACACAAAATAGTAGGACAAAGAAATACACATCTGAGTCAGATCTGTGACCTTAAGCAAACAAGCTTTCCATGATTCCAAGAACACCTCATCCAGCCCTTACTGCTCTTCCTCTGAGGAAGAGACCCAAAGTGCTCATAGCCAGCCCTCATTTAATTTAAACTTGAAGGTGCTTCTACATAATTCATTGTATGAACGTCTGACTCCACTCTCGGTAACAAATGACTGAACTTTTCATACTGCTTTTGTCTGGACAATTTCTTTCAAAGACTGTCTACTTGTGTGTAGTGTGTATGTCTGTGTGTCTGTATGTATAATTATGCATATGAATCAGGGGTAATATTCAGCAGGTTCTGACAGGTTCTGGAGAACCCGTAGCAGAAAATTTTGAGTAGTTCGGAGAACCGGCCAACACCACCTCTGACTGGCCCCAAAGTGGGGTGGGAATGGAGATTTTACAATATCCTTCTCCCAAGACTAGGGAGGGAATAGGGATTTTGCAGCATCCTTTCCCTGGAGTGAGGTTGGAATGGAGATTTTGCAGTATCCTTCCCCTGGAGTGGGGTGGGAATGGAGATTTTGCAGTATCCTTCCCCTGGAGTGGGGTGGGAATGGAGATTTTGCAGTATCCTTCCCCTGCTGTGCCCACCAAGCCACACCGTGCCCTCCATGGTAGTAAAAAAATTGAATTCTACCACTGATATGAATGATTGAAGAATGTCAGGTCCAATGTTTTGTAGCATTTTGACTCTGCCCCTTTGAATTTAACAGAATAACAGAGTTGGAAGGGACCTTGGAGGTCTTCTAGTGCAACCCCCTGCACAAGAGGAGGCCCTATACCTTTCCAGACAAGAGGCTGCCCAGTCTCCTCTTAAAAAGCCTCCAGTGATGGAGCATCCAAAACTACTAAAGGCAAGCTAGTTAATGGTTCTCGTTGTTGGGAAATTTCTCCTTAGTTCTATGTTTTATGTTCACCAATTTTAAGAAATGTAAAAAATATCTTGGGCTGGCAAAAGTTTGCCTGACCAGTCAGTCAACATGATGGAGGGCAGCTGTGGCTTCTGATCTCAGCTGCAATTACTTTTCCTCAGGAACATCACAGTAGGTTTTACAAAGGAAATCCTATGCCTTTTGGAGTGTGAATTCTCTGCAGAGGCTGTTCTGCCTAGCAGAGCTCAAATTACTTGGAGCAGAGGGAGCTAGCATATGGCTAAGGAGAGACCCCCCTGGCTGGAAGTATATTTAAAACTTCTTCAATAAAGAAACAGCAGTGCCTCCTTCCTCTTACAGATACTTCCTCCCAAACCTAGTGACAAGTATGTGCCATGTTTTGTGACTGCTTACAAAAGAGGCTTTTCCTTGAGTGGTTTTTGTGGCACTCCAGGGACCTTAAATACCTTTTTTAAGAGATCACCCGAAAAGAGCGCCTCAAAGGCAAAGGTGGGGAAACGGGGTTGGCCAATGAGAAGGCGAGTTTGTTCTGAGCATCCACTTCTCATTGTCTTTGCAGCCGCCGCTGCTGCTGCAGCCACAGGCTTCCAATAGCAGCCGAATTTTGGAGAGCCTGTGCCTCTTGCCAAAGAATCCAGAGGTGGCAACAGAAGTAGCAGCAGCTGCGTGGGGGATATGAATGGAACTCCTCTCTTAGCTCAGGGAGAGGCTGCCAAACTCTTACAAACTGAGGCTGGGGAAGGGAAGAAGAACCGGCAACTCGCACAGGCAAAAATAGTTGTGTTTCTCTGCTTCTCCTGAATCTGTGCAAAGTTAAGTTTTTGTGGGGGGGGGGGGAAATAAGGAAGGTGGGGGAAAGGACTTCTGTTGCTGGTTTGAAAAAAAAAATCCAATGCATTCTTCACAACCGGACTGGATCATTTGTGGTGCTTGAGGTGGGAAGCTGAGCACGTTGCTGAGGTACCAGAGAAAAGGAGGGAAAGCCATGGGTTTCCATGACAATGTCTTCCTGCAGCCTGTAGGATTCTGCGCATCACTCTTTTTTGTACTCCTTGTTTTGCCTACCTGTGCCCAAGATGGAGTGGTAGAACCTGAGCCCGCTGTGGTGGAAGAAATCCCACAAGGAGCATCTACCTTGGCTTTTGTCTTTGATGTGACTGGCTCAATGTACGATGACTTAGTTCAAGTCATTGAAGGTGCCTCCAAAATTTTGGAAACCTCTTTGAAGAGACCCAAGAGGCCACTTTACAACTTTGCACTGGTTCCCTTCCACGATCCAGGTAAGGCAATATTTTCAAGTGCTCTAAAATTGGGAGATACTTAGAAAGACATGCCTGTACAGATAGTTGGGGATTTTTAAAGGTTTATTTTAATAACAGAGGTTTGTGTGTCTGGGGTGTAATTAAAATTAGATGCTCTTAGTATGTGTGTCTGTGTGTGATGTAACAAATAAAAGGACCAGGGATGTATGAGAACAGGTTGTCTTTGAATAGTGTTAGATTATAAAAGACATTATAAACATTATAAAAATAGAGACAGTACAGAATTATTTCTATTCATAAAACAGTGATTCTATTCATAAAAGAAAAGAAACTCCCCCAGAAGAAACTTCAAGAGACTTCCTTAATTAAATAAATGTAACTTCTGCAACATATTAATGTGCCAAAATAGGTGCATTGTTTGGGAATTGAATTGTGAATTGAAAACAGAGTTTATGACTGCAGAACATGGTTTTATTAACTATAAATGGCATCTATGGAGAAAATATTCCTAAACATCAGTTTATATTCAGTATACAAACATGCTATGTCATGTTTTCAATCAATGTTTTACAAATTTTAATGGTAAATGAAATACTTTTTCTTTTAAAGGCCCTTCCCTCAGCATAATAACCATGAATTACATACAGAACCCTTCACTTACCTGGTATTTCCTGGACTGGGGGATTTACCCTAAAACTCCCTTCACCCTTAGCCAGACAACTATTGCCCATGGGAACTGTAGTTGTCCGGAAGACTCCAGGTTGGAAAAGACAGGATATGTTTTATATATTCTTCAAAAGCATCTTTAACACTCCCCTGCTGAAACTCATTGAATTTCCCATGAAAAGTTTTTATGGCTGGTGCTTCAGCTGTCTCTTCATTGTCCCCCCTGCTTTCCTTCTACACACTGTCATTTGTGCATTCTTCCTGCTTTCTCTCCCACTCCATAGCATCTGTTTTCTATTCCTTTTTTTAGACTTTCTCTTCTTTTGACAAACATCTTTGGATGAAAGAGAACACAGACTGTCCTAGGCTGGGGCATAGGGCAATAAAAGTACAAACACCAAAAAACGTCTGTTTAAAAATCTGAACTTCCGACTACTTCTTTCTCCTGAGCTATTCTGGAATGAAGCCATCTGGAATTTGTTTGAGTTGTGGGAATGATAAAAGATATTGCCTTTTAGCTATGACTCTATTTGTTCTTTAAGGAAAAAATAGCCATTGAATGGTGAAATTCTCAGTATGATTGATAAGATAATAGGGATGCATGTGTAAAGCTATTTTTTGCTGGATAGTCTAGAGTTTTCCCCTCAGAATAAGAATTCGTTTTCTTTCTTTTGTTTTGCTTTTTGTTCATATAGGGCACCAACACATTTGAGAGAAACTGCCACTGCAGTGCAATGTGTACCAGCAGAGGGCCCAAAGATCTAACATTGGAGTCTCATAGTGGTATTTTAGATAACATTATTTACCCAACTTTCTTCCAGATTGTTAGGGAATTGGATGGGGTTAAATTGATTTCACTTTGAGCAACTGACAGTATTTAAGTGACCTTGCCAGATCCTCAGATCCTAGGTGCTGAAACACAATTTAAGACACAATAACTATAAGCTAGTTTTGTGGTGTGATTTTTCAAAACAATGGTTGTCGTGAAAAAAAACAACTATGTTACAGGATAACGACTTGACTAATTTTTCCAGTTTTAGATATGAAAGGAATTACTAAAAAGCTTTGGTCAGAAATGTGAATCCTACTTTTATTGAAGAAGTTCCTGTTCTATTGTTTCCTTTCATTCTATCCAATTAATATAGTTATTACATACTTATGCTTATATATATGCTTATATATTATATAGTTACTTTCATGCTTATGCTTATATATACTGTTGTGACAAAATAAATAAATAAAAAATAAATAAAATAAAAGTGCTCCTAGATGATAACTCTTGCTCCCTCTTGTTAAAGACATTGAATTTTTTTTAATTATTACTTTGTCAAGAACAAAGGGAAGAGCTTTTAATATTATTTTAAAGAAAGGTCTGGTAAATCACTAGCTGCTATCTAAGGACAAAGACATTCCTTGTAAGATGTTCAAGTTGTTAAATGTGCCAGCAAAAGAAGTATTTCCATCACAACCAAAACTTAAAGAGCAACAATAGCTATTCTTCCTCCAACTTTTCTTTTAAAAAAATCAAAGAAATACTGCCACTCACAGTATGTAGTGAGGTTTTTTTTGGTTAATATTATCCTGGAAATAAATAATAGCTGCATTCATGGGATTAGGAACTAGACAATAAAAGGAAAGGGAATCTTTATAGACATAAATTATAGGTGCTCTGGAGAACATAAAAAAAGATACTTTACAAGATGTGTTAGCACACATGAAACTCTATTCTTCTGAGCAATAAGTAACGATGCCCTTTGGTGGGCTTGCACGACTGCTTCAAAAACTGAGACTGATCGTTAGTGGTATGTGTTTGTACAAAACAGGCAATATTTTACTCAGACTGCCATATCCTGATCCGAATTCTAGCAATGGGATGGAATTTTTGACATCAGGTATACTCCCCTCATAAAATATCCCGTGAGCCAGAAATTTAAAAATACAGTTAAAACACATTTTAAATGTGATTTGGACAATCTTACTGAGATAATTATACAAGATAGTTGAATCTTGTATATAAGATAGTTGAAATTTGAAATATTCAGTAGAAAATTAATCAATTTTCATATAAGAGCTTTGGAATTTTATGAAATTTGGCTCTTCTTGGAACAGAAAATCCTAGAGAGAGAAGCATCCGGATGTATCTGCTAGTCCTTCTTTCAAGCCTTTCAGAAACAGAAGAGGCAAGAATAGAAAAATGTAGCTGAGAGAAGAAATGTGTAATTGATGCAAAAATGTGAACTGAGGAATTTGTTGGAATCAGGACAGAGATAGTTGGGGAAAGACCCTAGAGCAATGGTTTCTCAGCCTTGACAACTTCAAGATATGTGGTCTTCAACTCCCACAATTCCCCAGCCAGAGTGTTTCTCAACCTTGGCAACTTTAAGATGTGTGGACTTGAAGTCCTAGAATTCCCCAGCCACTGGCCTAGAGGTCAATTCCTAAGCCCTTTTCAATCAAGGCTTTGAAAGTAGCAAGGAGCCAGTGCTTTGGGTTTGAAGGAGACATATTCATGAGGGAAAATATTGGGAACACATGTTGATTGAGCTCAAATGCTGAAAGGCTGATTGTTGAAAGAAGGCTTTGGTGTTACTTGAGCCTCCTCAGCATGTTCTGATATTGGCAATATTTGTTAGGACATCCTGTGCAAGCTGGGGTTCTGCACATTCTCATTTTAATTTGGGTTGACTCCTCTATAGATTTGGTCTTGGACAAAGTTGCATCTTATTCCTGAGTTTTCAAGCCAATGTAAAGTTAATTGACAGCTGGTGGCAGTGCTTGGAATTTCCTGTTTGGAATTATTGCTTAATCAGGTTGATTATAATTGGTTCATTACTTGCTCAGGACCTAGATTTTGTAACTGGAGAAAACCTCTAGTGCTCTGTCTCTTTAAACAGGATTAAAAAAGGATATTTTGGTGATTCTCCCATCTCTGTTTCTGGGTTTACTCAGTGTTAAAAGGGGAGGAAGAAGGGTGGGAGGAAGACAAATGACATGTGGGGTACATCAGGGCTCAATGCATTCACATTTCCTGTTTATATGAGGCCACTGGATGAGGTCATTAGGGTCAAACATCTTTGGCATGCTGAAGATACCCAGCTGTACATTTTAACCCCAAGGCCAATCAGGTGATGCCTTCCAGGTCTTGTCTCATTATTTCGAGACTCTAGGTTTCTGGATGGAAAGAAGAAGTTGAAGCTCAACTCTCATAAGATAGATCTGGAAGCACTCCATCTTTAGTTCTGAATGGTGAACTCATTGATCCCTTTGAGAGGGGTGCACAATTGAGGGATCTTGGATTCACAACTCATAGCTGTGGCCAGGAAGGCCTTTGCACACATAATGTTAAGCCCTTATGTAGACTGGGAGGTTCTTAAGATAGATGCATATTGTGTGGCTATTTTCCAATTATTGGAGAAAAAAAGAGGTAGAAAAAAAGCCATCTAACTAGTAAGCAACACCTAGTCCTTATTATAGCTTCTTGCAACATACCTTCCATATATCTTGTCTAAGTTCCAAAAACCAAACTGGTTAAGAGTTTGGAGATATATCATTTTGTACATCTGGAGGGCTACAAATGGGAGAATATTTTTTAATATAAGAACGTAATTGTAACAGAGGGGCATTTTTCATTTGCTCTTTTGGATAAAGGCTTAAATGTTGGTGGCTTTGCTAAATAATTTTTTTAACCAATTGCCTATTTAAGAGCATCTTAGAGTGATAGTCCCTTTAATTTAGTGCTGGCAGCCTTTCTGGAAATCCTTGGAAAGCTGAAATGAGATGAAGAAATGTAGTTAAAGCAACTATTTCCTCAATATTAGATAAAGCTTAAGCAAAAAAAGACAGAAGAATGTAGAGAATTGTGTAAAATACGCAAATGCCAATGTTTATGTATAATGTCCATACCAATGCAAATCAGAATGACCAGTTTTAAGAGAAATAGGACCTCTTTTGCTACAGAAGGCCACCCTATGGCTCTTGTCTTTTACATAGACCAGGGGTCTCCAATCTTGGTCCCTTTAAGACTTGTGGACTTCAACTCCCAAAGCTGGCTGAGGACCTCTGGGAGTTGAAGTCCACAAATCTTAAAGGGACCAAGGTTGGAGATCCCTGACATAGACAATCTTAAGCATCCTTTCAGAGTATTCCTTCAGATATACCCCATAGCTGACCCAAAATATGACACCAATGCCAAGATTTGTATGAAATCTTCTGTTTGGACATGGCTATTCTTAACATTTTTAAAAAGTTGGGGCCCTCGATTAGGGCCAAGTCAAATCTAAAGGTTCCTGGGAGACGTTAGCATTCATGAGTGAGCAAATGCTCAACCCCTCCACTCTAGATTTGGTGTTCTTGTTATAGAAGAGTACAAAGAACTGGATAATAGAGCAGAACGAGAAGAAGTCGTAGATGACACTGAATTTGCTTTTTTGGAAAGCTGAGTAATGCATTGCTTCTTCTATATTACTTGACCTGTATCATCTCTTCCTGAAACTTCACCTTGTGCTAGGGAAGGAAGAGAGGGAAGAGTAATCGGGGTACTCCGAATAGTTCAAGAAATAGTACTTCTTCTCAGCTACCATTGTTTCCATCATCCCTACCCACTTGTTCAGTGTAATGCAGTGCTTACTGGAGGTGATGTCACCTCTCATGAGTTCTCCCAAGGTTTTGAGATCCTGGTTTTTGCTCAACCCAGCATTAATAATTTTTTAACCAAATGGTTTAAGTTGATCCTGTATATGTTCTGGATAATTAAGAGTTGTTAACCCAATCTAAGAGTTGTTAACCAAATCTTACGTAGCTTCTTTTCCAAAAACACCACACTACTGAGCATATAAAACTTTTGCTAGGCCAATTCTTGATTACAGCTCGCCTGTCTGGAACCCATATCACATTTCTGACATCAATACAGTGGAGCGTGTCCAGAGGTATTTTACACGAAGAGTTCTCCACTCCTCCGTAACCAGCAAAATACCTTATCCCACCAGACTTGAAATCCTGGGTTTAGAAAACTTGGAACTCCGTCACCTCCGACAGGACCTGGGTTTAGCTCATAGAATCATCTATTGTAATGTCCTTCCTGTTAAAGACTACTTCAGTTTCAACTGCAATAATACAAGAGCTACTAATAGATTTAAACCTAATGTCAACCGCTCCAATTTGGATTGCCGAAAATATGACTTCTGTAACAGAATTATCTGTCCTTGGAATGCATTACCTGACTCTGTGGTCTCGTCTCATAACCCCAAAAGCTTTAACCAAAATCTATCCACTGTTGACCTCACCCCATTCCTAAGAGGACTTTAAGGGGCATGCATAAGAGCACAAACGTGCCTACCGTTCCTGTCCTATTGTTCATTTCACATATATATATATGTGCTTATACTTCCTTGTTTCTCCCCATATATATGTTTATATATTATATAATCTTTTTGTGTGATGCTTTGTATATTGTTATGACAAAATTAAATAAATAAATAAATAAATAAATAAATAAATATATGAGGATAATGATGCTGATGAGTTCATTAAATTTCTATGGAGATTCTCAATCATCCAGGTCACGGTTGTCCCAAATCTTTGGGATTTCATTAAATTGATTATAGCTACCCACACCAATAGATTCATGGCTGGCTTTCAGAATCTAACACTAAGATAAATCAATTTAAAATAAAACAGACCAGACCCAAACAGCAAGTCAAACAGCACACACACACACACACACACCTGCCAAACATATTAACTTCAATTCTGGGATCAAAGCTATGTTTTAAGGGTTTTTCAGAACCCCAAGAGAGTGGGTGTCTATATCTGTGGAAGATGCTGTTCTAGTGGGTGGGAACCACAAAACAAAAGCACATTCAGTCTCACAAAATGCCAACTTTTAGTAAAAGGGAATTAGAATGCACCCACTCTGTCTGAACATATCAGATGTGCTTGAATATACCAGATGGCCAAAAACAATGGAAGAGAGTTGGTCCCTGTGCCATGAAGGGCTTTAAAGGTAACAACCAGCACCTTAAACTGCATCTGGAATCCAACTGACAGTCAGTACCAGCTCACGTAGCTCTGGTGGCAACTGGACACAATGAGAAGTGCCTAATATTGTTTAGACCACTAAACAATGTTTAGGCATTTTGAACAAGCAGCACCTTCTGGATAGTTTTCAAAGGCAGCCGGTGAGGATTCTTACAGAAATGAATTTGATAATTGGAATTCATTTTGAAAGCTAGCTTGATACTTGCACAAAATTATTTCCCAACCATATAGTGCTCAAGGGAGATGGGCTATAGAAATGATGACTGATCTGTATTCTAGTTTCACACAGAGTTTTGAAAATATGGGAAACAGGAAGGAAAAATAAAGTTTCTTCTTATTTAAGAAGATGCCACATTTAAAACCACATTTTAAAGCTTCTTACCTGGGCAACATTTGCAATTGGCTCTGTGCTTTAGAAAAATGGAAAGGCAATACTCTGAACTGGCACTTCTACCTTGGCCTCCATTCCAGTTTCCTTCCTTATATGAATTTATTTATAAGTTAAAGCTATATTCTGCTATTTGGTCATCAAAAGCTGTTAATTGCAGCTCATTAAAATACTCTCCACAGCTATACTTACCTTCATATTTTCCATCTGTTTGGACTCAGCATCTCTCCAAATTCCAGAGTTCCAAAATGCAAAACGAGTCAATCTATGCAAGCTGAACATTGTCAGATTTTCATAATTTCACATTATGGCTGCATTGATTGCAAAGGTGGACATTAACTCAGAATATACTGCTCTGTACAAAAAGATGGTAGATTTATCTATAATAATTGTAACTACGGTATGGATTGTTTTAAAATAATTATTTTTATTTTAGATTATTCAAACCTCTGCACAGAGGTTCTCACAGTTCTCACTTCTGTTTCAGGGAGAAGAAGATATGCAACTGGAACGCAGTCATATTGTTCAAATTAGTGTTGGGCATAGAAAGAGCTTAGTGTGGGAGCATAGAGAGGGTTAAATGTAAGCAGGAAGCCCATTGTAATTTTTAAAGCCTAGGCCACTAGTTAGTTTTCATGAGCTGCAATATCTCAAGGGAAGCTGAATATTATTGAAACATTTCCTGCATTCTCTTAGGCTGCACAATGGAATGCTGAAAATTGGTTTTGCAAAAGAACTCTTCTTTAAAAAAAACAGTGAGTTAAGTTTAGCTGGATTGTCCTGATTGTTTTTATTAATAATTGTTTTTGGAAAAGAAGAAAGAAAAAAGTCATTTGGGGAGAAATGAGATGCTTTTTTGTTTTGCAATTTCAAATAAAGAGAGGTAAAAGTCATTTTATTTGCAAGCATATCGTTTCTTTTCTTTTTTCTTTTCTTTTCTTTTCTTTTCTTCTCTTTTCTTTTTCTTTTTTCTTTTTAAAAAAACATTTTGCATGTCCATGTTGTCAGCTCAGTTTGTCTCACTTGGTTTAGCTGATTCTTGACAACTCAAGTTGATTGGAGTCCTCCTAAAAGATGTTGGTTTTGAAAAAAATCAGAATGTTCTTATCTATGGCAATTGACAAATACTGTTTCAAAAGTAGTATTTCCCTATAGGGGAGTGCATAAAAAGTACCCTTCTTCCAAATCATTAAAGCAGCAATGTCTTTTCCCAAGCATTTGTAGCTGTTTCATAAACTGTTCCTAGCTGTCTCCATACAAGCATGGATGTACAGTTCACAGTGAAGTAAACTATTTTAAAGATTTTAATTACACATAGGTGGTCTTTGGAGAAAAACACCACTTCTGAAGAATTTGCATAATTCTACTATCACTTGATGTTGTGATAATCACCCATTAATGAATCTTCATTGCATTTTGTTAATGATTATGAGGATATTATACTAAATGGCTTGGTTGACGTTACTGCAGTGCTTTCAGATAGTGAAATGAAATGGTATGGTTAGGATCCAGTTTAATTTAACTGGCATTCTTAGGGTCCAATTACATTATATGCTTAGGCAAGTCCTTTGGTTATCAAAAGAAAGCAAAGCCTGGAATACCTCTTTAATTATTTGCTTGATATTTTTATCCAGTGGATTCCTCTTTGCCTTTGCACACACTTACCAAGTTCTTTGACTGTAGATGTTGCAGAAATTAAATCATATTTAATTTCCTTTGCTTTTGCCTCTAACATTGCCTGAAAGAAGTGACACCATATTGCTTGCTTTTGTTCCTCCTGTGGTAGAATTAAAATATTTGTGGATATTTATTGGACTGCATCCAGATGTTTGGGTTCTGGAATCAAGGATTCAAATGCAAGTTTGAAATATAATTGTCCATGTGGTACATACGATTTTAATGACCTCTTATCACTCATTTTATGTACTAAAACAAGAAACGTTTACATTGCTTTGTCCTCAGGCCAGGAGAGTTGGATCACAGAGTTTTTTTGGATTTAGACACAATAACCACACAATATGAAGACTTAAGGTTTATTCCAAGGCAAAATAAGAAATAGCATAATAACATAATATGAGACAGCATTCAAAGAATATACAGGCATACTGAGGATATAATATAACCCAAGAGAGTAATCAAAAAATATTAACACAACAGTGATTTGAAATATTCAAAAATATTGAAGAATATCGGAAGATAAACGAAGAAATGTGTTACATTCCTTCTGCTAGTCAGAGAACCCAAGAGAGATAATGATTGGAGGATCCTTGCAAAGCCACTCTCATTTATGTCTCTGACTAACATACTTCTAGTATCATCACAAACATTCCATATACCGTATTTTTCAGACTATAAAATGCACTAGAGTATAAGACACACTTACCTATTTGGGGGAGGAAAACGAGAAAAAAAAATCTGCCTTGGCCCGTTCTACGCCACCTGTTTTCCGGGGCTTGTTCATCACTGCGGCCCATTTGGCATGGCCTGTTTGCTGCTGATGCGGCTGTTTGGCACGGCCCATTTGCCGCTGCTGCTCCCCGCTGCCTGGAACTGGCCAAAAATGTGATGCACGGAGGCTGAAAACAGCAGAAGGGCAGGTGGCTGGCAGGTGAATGGGGCTTCAGCAACATTTTGTGTATAAGATGTATCACAATTTTCACCCACTTTTTTTGGGGGGGGGAAGTGCGTCTTATACTCCAAAAAGTACAGTACATTTATCCATTAATCATTAAATAGTCAAGGAGATATCATACTCGACTCAGTGCCAAACTGTTTGCTAACCATTTCGTTTATTCTCACTAATGCTTGACTTCCAGCATATATTACTCTTACTGCATTCAGTAACCAACTTCCAACTTTGTATTCATGCAAACATTTCAGAATTCAACTTTACTTTGTAAAGCAGCTACTATACAAATTGCATTAATACTTCAATATTTCTCCAGTTATAATATCTACACCTGCAGTTTCCCTATTTTTCAACATACTTCCAGGTGTTAATGATTTTCTTGTCTATTTTTTTCTCACTTCCTCTCTTCCCTGTATCATTATGCAGCCCATTCAAAACTTGAAATTTCCCCTTCTCTTGCTTCTGTGGCTTCCGAAATCTCTACTTAAAAAACAATATTTTATTTACATAAAAATGCTTTGCATTTTCTCTGCTTCTTTTAATCTTAACCCTTTCTTGCTTTGTGTTCTTCAAACTTCCTTTTTTCTTCATATACATTATACAATATCTTGTATATTGGTTGTTCAGCAATCATATACTCATCAACTCTGCTCCATATAACTAAATATATTCATGTAGATGTAATACACATTTCCCTAGTTTTACAAAGAACACAGCATATACATTTTCTTTCTTCTCTTTTTGAGCCTCTTCAACTTTTTCATTTCCAGAATTGGGAAATGGCTCTCCTTCAATCATATAATATTTGGCACATTCAAACAGAGACACATCAATATATAATGGATTGAAATCAAGCCATTGCCTAACTGATGATACGATGCTTGCTGTCAATCCTGAATAAATGTGTCTAAAAGTTACAGGGAGAAGAAAATGAATAAGACACAAGATTGCTATCCAGATGGGAATCCTCTATGCAGTGTAATTTGTAATTCTATCCTTGGGTTTTACTGGGTTGAAGGGATCTTGGCATTCATTGCCAATATTTCCTATATTTTTCTTACTATGGAAAGCAGAAATTTTAATCTAATGACTGCAAGAATGAATATACTTTTGGGCATCAGTCAACAATTCAAAATGTTTAGATCTCTATTTTATGAGAGTAAATGCAATCATCACCAACTGAAATAAAAAAATGGAAAAGGGAGATACATACCCTTCTCTGACCAGTAAAAAATAGGCTCCTATCTGCTATGTTTTTTTTCCTGCAAAAAAAGTAAAAAATAATATTTAATTGTTACCATCTGTTCCATAAAGTTGTTCAGTGGCATGGAGTATATAAATAAGTGCATACAGAATGAGGCCATTCATATCAGGTCTTAGAATCAAATAAAACTGTTATGTACCAAATAAGGAGTGAGCTATAGGCTTCACTCAGGTCCTCCAAAATGGCGGGAAAATACTTAAAGCTCCTTAGTTAAGCCGTCTGACAGCCCTCTATAAAAGAGGACACCGCCAGACAAGCAAGTTGTTGGGTTGTACTGGTTTACTAATAAAGAGCTGTTTTTACTGAAAGAGCTGTGTCCGTCTCTTCCACCATCCGATCTAACAAAAATAATTGTAAAGAATAGGAGAAATTCTCAGTTGAGGTTTGTGGGGGAGCTGTTTATATGCAAAGTGGTAGATGACAAGTCTGGATTTACAAGAAGATTCTAATTGCAATTGTTAACCCTCAGAGAAGGTTCAGCATCAAACAAAGCTGTTTTGTCAACCGGACTTTCTAGGAATAGATTTTGGAGAATGGAGAATTTGAGAAGGGAAATAAGAGTTCCCTTTTACTGAGCATTTTCCTTACCGTCAGATAATCCTCTGGCAATACCAATCTTCTGAGTAACATTATTTTCTGAAAAATTAACATAAGAAATGGATAATTGAATAGAATAGAATAGAATAGAATAGAATAGAATAGAATAGAATAGAATTTTTATTGGCCAAGTGTGATTGGACACACAAGGGATTTGTCTTGGTGCATATGCTCCCAGTGTACATAAAAGAAAAGATACGTTCATCAAGGTACAACGTTTACAACACAATTGATGCTCAATATATCAATATAAATCATAAGGATTGCCAGCAACAAGTTATAGTCATACAGTCATAAGTGGAAAGAGATTGGTGATGGGAACTATGAGACGATTAATAGTAGTGCAGATTCAGTAAATAGTTTGACAGTGTTGATGGAATTATTTGTTTAGCAGAGTGATGGCCTTCGGGAAAAAACTGTTCTTGTGTTTAGTTGTTCTGGTGTGCAGTGCTCTATAGCGTCGTTTTGAGGGTAGGAGTTGAAACAGTTTATGTCCAGGATGTGAGGGGTCTGTAAATATTTTCACGGCCCTCTTCTTGATTCGTGCAGTATACAGGTCCTCAATGGAAGGCAGTTAGTAATTGGTATTGGTGATATCTTTGCTGCATTCTGTGAGCACATCACTGGAATAAATGTGGAGACCTTTTGAACTGAGACAGCGGTTACACAACATATCAACTTTACAAAGTCTTCTGGTACTTTAATGTTTCAGATCTCACTCAAGCTTCCATGAATTTATTTTTATTTATTTTATTTTATTTATTTGTCAATCATTTATAAGACAACAGGTAAAAGTATAAACATAATTTGGATACATGAAAAGAGTAAATAAAAAGGAATATTAGAATAGGGATGGTAGGCATGCGGGTGCACTTATGCACGCCCCTTACAGACCTCTTAGGAATGGGATGAGGTCAACAGTAGACAGTTTAAGCTTAAAGTTTTGGGGGTTTGGGGAAGAAACTACAGGGTCAGGTAGTGCATTCCAGGCATTGACCACTCTGTTGCTGAAGTCATATTTTTTGTTTGGAGAACCGCTTGAGTTTGGAGCGGTTTACCTTGTGTTTGTATCTATTATTTGCTCGTGTGTTGTTGTGGTTGAAGCTGAAGTAGTCATTGACAGGTAGGACATTGTGGTAGATAATTTTATGTACTATGCTTAGGTCAGATTGAAGTCTGCGTAGTTCTAAATTGTCTAAGACCAAAATTTGGAGTCTGGTGGCATAAGGTATTTTATTGCGAGCAGAGGAGTGGAGGACTCTTCTTGTGAAATATCTCTGGACTCTCTCGATTGTATTTATGTCCAATATGCAGTGCAGGTTCCAGACAGATGAGCTGAATTAGAATGGATTTTATGAAATTTGTATGTCCTAACTAAATTTGTAATCTTTTAAGGTGTCACAAAACTGTCTTTTTGTTTCTAAACATTATAATCTGGCTAATCCTATAGAAGCTGGTTTTCCAAGTTTTTCTCTTTTTCTTTTTCCAGCATTTTGTTTAACGGACCCCTGATTTTATAGTATTAAACTACAGAACACCTAGAGAACAGAGTCATGCTCTGGTCCAGCTCTTATTTGCCAACCTATTTTAAAGGTTTAAACTGTAGATATAGGTTGAATTTTACTACACTTACAGCCTTTGTCTATGGGGAAAAAGTGTGTGCATTTAAAATATAGATTATTTATGAACCAAATAGAAGTTCCATTAGTCATGTTTCAGAGTAACTGTCTAGCTTAGCTAGGAACAAAAATATCAAAGGGAATCACACCTTTCAGGCATAAAAGTAAAATATTTCTTGGAAATATTTTTTTAAGGAACTGGCCACCTCCCAGGGATTTAAGGGGTTAGAGTATTTTTCTAATATATCTTAGGTTTGCAGAATTAGCTTGCGTAGCAGGATGTGTTCACTTAACATGTGCAAGGAACATCTGGAATCTCACCCATGCATGTTTTTTTAACCACAGTAGGTCTATTAGTAATATTAGTTTTGGCATTGATTTTTTGTGTGGAGGCAGCATTCACAATTAAAGTATTTTCTTTTCTTTTGGGTACCGTATATACACAGTGATGAGGCAATTCTGTTCCCCTTGAAAGATTAGCAGGCAAGTGCATATATTTGGAAAAGGAAGTTCTTAAAAAGCCAGATTGGATGTAACAGTATATTAAATGGATAAAGTACGCTATAAATAATCTGATATAAGATCCCTTCTCCAATAAAGAAGTGTTTTAGTGAGTATGTTTTTGGAGTCAAATTTTTTTCTCTTGCATTAGGATTCTTGGCTTGCCTTTCTGCAAAGTTGGTACTTTCTGATCGGTTCTGCTCATCCCAACCACCATAGCTGCCATGATCCTGTCTCAGACTTTCAAATTAGCCCAATGCAAATCTTAGCACCATGTAGATCAGTGGTTCTCAACCTTTATAGTGCTGCGACCCCTTTAATACAATTCCCCATGATGTGGCGATCCCTTTAATACAATTCCCCACGATGTGGCGACCCCCAACCATAAAATTATTTTCGTTTTGAATTTATTGCGCCTGAAGCCATATTGACTAACGATCTGAACTGCTTGCGATTGCCTTGAGAACTGAGGCATTAAAGCGGAGACTCCTCCCCTGTTAAGTTTATCGCGCCTGAAGCCAGATTAGGCTAGCGATTGGGAGTGATTGCAGCTGGCTTGAGAGGGAGACATCAGAGCAAAGATTTCTCTCTTTTTTAATTGATCGCGCCTGAAGCCGAATTCAGCTAGCGATTTGAAGAGCCTGCAGCTGGCTTATGGAGTCAACCATTGGATGCGATTCTTCAACTCGCAAGTATACTTCCCATATTTCCGATGGTCTTAGGCGACCCCTGGCAAATCGTCATTCGATCCCCAATGGGGTCCCGACCCACAGGTTGAGAACCGCTGATGTAGATGTTCAATCATGTAGATGTTCATTCTGCAGGTAATAATATAAAACTGAATGATGGAAAAAGTATGTCTGGAATTGTGGTTGCCTAACCTATAAGGCTTGTGCCTTTTCCTCCGTAAAAACCTGTGACAGAAATAGACTATGATACTGGCTTATGAAATGTGGACATATTTCACTCAATCATTCCCAATTGACAACAGTTCTATTCAATTGTACTTTGCTCAGAAGTTGCTTTCATGTGAAATAGAGCAGGTTCATGATGTAGAAGTGTTGAGCTTTGCTATTACCAAGTGAGGAAAGTGATAAAGAGATAGTGGAATTAGAAGCCATTTAATAATATAGTTGAAAGATCCAGGGCCATAGCTTTCATACACAATACAATGTGATGATATTCCATATTAATAAAAATAGAAGGATTGGCAACCTGGTACCTGCAGTGTCTTTAGATGGCATCTATCTAAACACACACACACACACACACACTTTAGTAATGTTTACAAGAAAAACTAGCAAGGTTTTATTCTGACTTGAGATTTTAATGATAGTATTGAAATCTGGTGAAATTATGAGTTAGAATATAACAGATTTCAGATGAAACCTTGGGGTAAGAGCATTGAATGAATTAAGCCTCTTTTTAATTTAATTTTAATTTAAATTGCTGTGATTGCATAAGTTCATGCGCTTATACCTAATCCCTAAAAAGTTTATCATGCTCTGAAACACAACATTGTCAGCACCTCAAGCTATGTAGAATGCTTCATTAATTAAATGTGTAGCATTAAATATCATGGTAATTTAATACTGGGGTAATATTGAAGTTGATCTGAGCAGAATCCCTTGCCTCTCCTACTCTTGTAAAAGTAGGAGGGGAAAATGTCCAGTTATCTAGGACACCTTAATTTCTTTTTTCTTTTCCTTTGAGGGAACAAATTTAGTTTATCACAGCTGCATCATTTGGGACTTGATAAAGGAACAAAGAAAGGCTCAGAACTTCAAATGTGCATCAGCTTCTTTGATGTGGTTCCATACTAACTGCTTAATCTTTTTCACAATGTAATGGCCAGCCTGCATTAAGAAAACAAATGCTAATTTTTCAAGGTTAGGATGATTGAAAAATATCTTTTACATACGATAAGTTATATTACTGTGGAATGCTGGATTCTCTGGTTGAATGAACAATATTAATGTTGTACATTCCAGTTCTTTATTTCCCACTGGAAAGGATTTAATCTAGTCATATTCCAGATTTCTTACATTAAAACATTCCATCTACAACGTTTTAATGGTTAGAACACTGCAAATAGAAGATTTCATTGTAATTTATCTGGGCTATCAGTAAAATAAATTCTTTCCAGTGAGAATAAGCAAATTGGAAGGCACCACGGTCACAGAGAGTTAGAAACCAAAATCTACATCTAAATGGGTCAAACCTTCATACACTTTTCAGACTGAAATGGTGGCATGTAACTACTCTCTCAGTTTCACATGCATTTGCTAGGACAATTTGCTTCCAAACTTTATTGGGAAAAGCTCCTAAATTAGATTTGGCATTATATCCATTTATTTTGGGATTGTTCAAGATATTTTGTTATTGTCCTTGCAATGTAGGAATTATAGGAATGGAAACCCCAAATGTATAGAATTATAGATATATATGTAGAGAGAGCAACAGGAAGGGTTACTTATATATAGTAATTATCCAATTTATTATCTGGATAATAGAGTGTTTTATATCCCGGTTCAGCTCAGCAAAGCTTTAATTTGTTTCTGTTTGTGTTTATTTAAAAATCAAGTCTTGCTGATTTTACTGGAGCCCTGATTAAATATCAAGATCACAGAAGAGCAATATCTGAGGTTAGTTGTGCAAGAATATAGAATAGAATAGAATTCTTTATTGGCCAAGTATGATCAGATGCACGAGGAATTTGTCTCGGGTGCATAAGCTCACAGTATACATATAAACAGCAAGGTCATAGGTCATAACCATAGTTAGAATCATTAATCATAAGTTACAAACAACAGCTGATAAATCATAAGAAACCAATAGGAGAAGATTGTAGGAAAAATGAGAAGATGAGAAAAGATGAGAAATGAGATAGAGCTGTGGGAATTAAATGTTCGACAGAGTGATGGCACCGGGGCTGGTGGTGGTGGAACTATCTTTATGTCTGGTTGTTTTGACATGTAATGCATTATAGCAGCGCCCTGAGGAGAGAAGTTAAAATAGATTATGTCCAGGAAGTGAGAGATGAGAGGTCTGAAGATATTTTCTCAGCCCTCTTTCTGGTTCATGCAGTACACAGATCCTCAGTGGAAGTCAGGCTGGTTGCAATTGTTTTTTCTGCAGTCATAACTCATATATGGGTCTACATCTGAATTTTCTTCTGTGTAGCGACTATTTTAGCTAGGTCAAATAGTGAACTTCAGAACTTTTGCAAGCCATGTAGTCAGCCTTATACTGGAAAAATACATAATTACTGTCATAATTCTGTAATTATTCTGCCAGAGATTTAATGCTGCTGAAAAGAACAAAGTACTACAACATTTGGTCTTGGAGATCCACATTCCCAAACTCTTGAATACAATCCCAGAGTTTATCTAGAGTCCATTACTGCTCAATTATAATATTTCATGTGACAAGAAGAAAAGTATTAAACATATTGTGGATTAATTTTATGATTCATTTACCATATATGGTAACAGCCTTATTCCCAAATTCTCTCAGAGACCCAGTCTTCAGATTTTGAAACATCAACCCAAAACAACACTGACAAGTACAACAACATGGTAGCATATGAAGATAATATAGCTCTTTGATGGAAAAAACAAGGTGCATTAATGTTTAAGTAGTGCATTGGTTAGAATGCAGTATTGAAGGCTAACTCTGCCCACTGCCAGGAGTTTGATCCTGACCAGCTCAAAGTTGACTCAGCCTTCCATCCTTCCAAGCTCAGTAAAATGAGGATCCAGACTGTCGGGGATAATATGCTTACTCTGTAAACCACTCATAGAGTGCTGTAAAGCACTGTGGAGCGGTATATAAGTCTAAGTGCTATTGCTGGTAAGTAATTAAAAAACAACAACCAACAAGCAACCAACAAGCAAAGAGATGGATTGCATCCATCAAAGAAAGGGACTGAGTTACTTAGCAATACATTCACAGATTTTCTGGATAAACATTTAAACCGGACAGTGGGGACAGAGAATTAACTGATAAGGAAAATTTCTGTCCCCAGCAATCGAAAACTAAAAGGGTTATCAGTGCATGTAACATAGATGTCTGTATGGGTAAGACTATCAACCATGCTATCAAGCAAAACCAAGCATTTAACAGTGAGTGCCATACCATGTGCACTAAACCAACAGGTGGCATGAAAGTAGGGGCAGTCAACACAGGTTATGTAGACAGTAAACACAAGATCAATCCAAATGGACTCAAATGTCTATACACCAATGCACAGAGTATGAGGAATAAACAGGGTGAATTAGAAATCCAAGTAAATGAGGGTAGATATGATATTGTTGCCATTACGGAAACTTGGTGGGATGAAACTGACAAATGGAACATACAGCTAGAGGGATATAAATTATTTAAAAGAAATAGACCAAATAAAGGAGGAGGTGGAGTTGCACTATATATAAGAAATAACTACATCTCTACAGAAATAGAGCACAACAATGATGAAAATCATCTTGAATGTATTTGGGTCAATATAAAAGGGGTGAAAAACGATATTGCCATAGGTCTATACTATAGGCCACCCAACCAAACAGAGGAAGTAGATGAACTTTTTGCTAGTCAGCTAACTAAGGTATGTAGGAAGCACATCACAGTAGTAATGGGGGATTTTAACTACCCTGACATCAACTGGGAAACAAACTCTGCACCAAGTGGAAGATCCAACAGGTTCCTAACAAACCTAGCAGACAACTTTGTTTCCCAAAAAATAGAGAAGGCGACAAGGGGGTCAGCCATATTGGACTTAATTCTCACTAACAGAGATGAAATGATAGAAGGTGTTGAAGCTACAGGAACCTTGGGGGCAAGTGACCACGCAATATTGGAATTCAACATTAAGCAAATACAAGTAGTAGAACAAAGTCAAACTAGAGTCTTGGACTTTAAGAGAGCTAATTTCAATAAACTTAGAGAGATCTTGAGAAGGATTCAATGGATGAGAATCCTCAGGGGGAAAACAACTCAAGAAGCTTGGGAAATTTTGAAAAGTGAGATTATAAAAGCACAGTCTAACACAATACCAATGAAGAAGAAAAATAGTAGATCACAAAAGAAACCAGCATGGATGCATAAAGAACTATCTGACAAATTGAAAGACAAAAAGGACAAATATAAAAAGTGGAAAGAGGGCAAATAACTAAGGCAGAATATCAGCAACAGCCCGAGCCTGTAAAGATGAAGTGAGGAAAGCTAAGGCTCACAATGAACAAAGGCTAGCGACAAAAGTAAAAATAATAAAAAGCTTCTTCCAACATGTTAAAAACAAGAAAAAGTCAAGGAAACAATTGGCCCATTGCTGGGAGAAAGTGGCAAGAAGATGACAAGCAACAGGAGAAAGCAGATCTACTTAACTCATATTTTGCATCTGTCTTTACACAAAAGGAAAAACAATCCAACCTATCAAAAACAGCACTACAAAAACAGATTAGAAACACAAGTTAAAATAGGGAAGAAAATGGTAAGTGAACACCTGTCTACCCTAGACGAGTTCAAATCACCAGGACCGGATGGATTACACCCCAAGGTTCTGAAGGAACTGGCAGACGTGATCTCAGAACCACTGAACTATATCTTTCAAAGATCCTGGAGCACAGGGAGCTGCCAGAGGACTGGAAAAGAGCTGATGTAGTTCCCATCTTCAAAAAGGAAAAAACAGATCCAGGAAACTACAGACCTATCAGTCTGACCTCAATACCGGGAAGATTCTGGAAAAGATAATCAAGCAACGAATCACCGAACACCTAGAAGCAAACAAAGTAATAACCAAAAGCCAACATGGGTTTGTCAAAACAGATCATGCCAGACTAATCTTATCGCATTCTTTGACAAAATGACAAAATTAGTAGACCAGAGGAATGCTGTTGATATAATTTACTTGGACTTCAGTAAAGCATTTGATAAAGTAGACCATAACCTACTACTGGATAAAGTAGAAAAATGTGGGTTAGACAGCACCACCACCAGATGGATTCGTAACTGGCTGACCAACGCACTCAACGTGTAGTCCTCAACGGAACTACATCCACATGGAGGAAGTATGCAGTGGAGTACCCCAAGGCTCTGTTTTAGGCCCAGTACTCTTCAACATCTTCATCAATGACTTGGACGAGGGATAGATGGGGAACTCATCAAATTTGCAGATGACACCAAGCTGGCAGGAATAGCCAACACTCCAGAAGATAGGCTCAAGTTACAGAAAGATCTTGACAGACTTGAACATTGGGCGCTATCTAACAAAATGAAATTCAACAGTGAAAAAGTAAGGTTCTACATTTAGGCCAAAAACAAAATGCACCAGTACCGTATATGTGGTACCTTGCTCAATAGTAGTACCTGTGAGAGGGATCTTGGAGTCCTAGTGGATAACCATCTAGATATGAGCCAGCAGTGTGCAGCAGCTGTTAAAAAGCCAACACAGTTCTGGGCTGCATAAACAGAGGATAGAATCAAGATCACGTGAAGTGCTAGTACCACTTTATAATGCCTTGGTAAGGCCACACTTGGAATATTGCATCCAGTTTTGGTGCCACGATGTAAAAAGATGTTGAGACTCTAGAAAGAGTGCAGAGAAGAGCAACAAAGATGATTAGGGGACTGGAGGATAAAACATATGAAGAACGGTTGCAGGAACTGGGTATGTCTAGTTTAACAAAAGAAGGACCAGGGAGACATGATAGCAGTGTTCCAATATCTCAGGGGCTGCCACAGAGAAGTGGGAGTCGGGCTGTTCTCCAGAGCACCTGAGGGTAGAACAAGAAGCAATGGGTGGAAACTGATCAAGGAAAGAAGCAACTTAGAACTAAGGAGAAATTTCCTGACAGTTAGAACAATTAATAAGTGGAACAACTTGCCTTCAGAAGTTGTGAATGCTCCAACACTGGAAATTTTTAAGAAAATGTTGGATAACCATCTGACTGAGATGGTGTAGGGTTTCCTGCCTGGGCAGGGGGTTGGACTAGAAGGCCTCCAAGGTCCCTTCCAACTCTGATGTTATGTTATGTTATGTTAAATCTAAGATCCCTTGAAGTTTGAGTTTGTTGAACCAACTGTTCTTCAATTAACATTCATGTGATGAATCTAAATCATATAACTCAGAAGCTCAGCTATTCATCTTTTACTATGATTTTACTTGGGCCTCTGTGGCTCAACAGACTAATGCAGTCTGTTATTAACAGCAGCTGCCTGCAATTACTGCAGATTCTAGTCCCACCAAGCCCAAGGTTGATTCAGCCTTCCATCTTTTATAAGGTAGGTAAAATGAGGACCCAGATTGTTGGGGGCAATAAGTTGACTTTGTATATAAATATACAAATAGGATGAAGACTATTGCTAACATAGTGTAAGCCGCCCTGAGTCTTCGGAGAAGGGCGGGATATAAATGCAAATAAAATAAAATAAATAAATAAAATGATACTGCCTCTTATTTGTGCCAGGTTGCGTTCATAATTTTGCATAAAAAATTAATCAACAGAATCAACCTATGGTTGTCAAAGGCAATATTAAAAACAGTGGAGGACCATTTTAATTTCTCAAGACATTCAGCTGGATTCACTCATATTAAATCAAGATGGTTTAAAATGTGGTTTGTTTGTAGCAGATAAAACTTAACCCAAACAAACCAGTATCTATCACTGGCTTTAAGTCTATTCTATTTAAAGGAAAAAAAACCCTACAAACCAGCTTGCAATACAAAATGAATAAATGACAATTCATCAAGAAATTCACCCAAAACTGCTATGCCATTGTATATATTAGATAGATCAACAGCTAGGATGTATGGGATACAAGCTAATGATATTTTTGTGGCAGCTAATTTCTGATTTTCTTCTCTTTTAATTTTTACACCCCAATATTATATACATATACCTGTAACTCAGCATAATGTTTTATGAACCTGATAGAATGAAATGCCTTTCCTCTAAAGTTAAATTGTTACAAATTTGTTTTAAGGTGCCCAGAGACAGTAGTGCTTGAGCAAGATTATGAGCACAGACATACTGTGCATATTGTTGTATATTAAAATTGTATTATGACAATTTTATGATGATCTATGTTATACCTGGAGAGCTGCATTCTCAGAAGATATCAATTAAATAGAACACATTTTCAAATGAATATGGGCTGTATACATAAGTACATTTTAAAGACTCTGAGACCATCCTTGTCATAAATATTACCAATAAAGAATGTTTAAAAGAGAAGGCTGGAATTAATTTCGACTCTCTATTGGTGAAAAATTCAGCAGTAATTATTTCCTTGTCCTATAAAAAATATCCCACTGGATTCAATGGAATTCATATTCTGGTTTGCCAAATGGTCAGATTGCAATTGTAAAACAATCAGAAAGTAATTCCAAAAGGATTGCTAGAAAGACAAAATTATTATTGTATTGCATTGCATTTCATTGCATTATACCGTATTACATTACATTACATTGTTATAATAGTTTAAAAGCATTCTCTGTTAGCATGGATATTGGGGAAGCTGACAAATGATGAAATGAACATCAAACTATCATGACGCTAACTTGGAACACATTTTTCTGCCCTTAGCCATTTATGAAACCTTCAAATTCTGTCAGTGCTTCTCTCCACCCGGTCAACATTAATCTACACATGTTTACTGATTTCATACAGTTAAGTAGGCTTGGTTTACCAAGACAAATGTATGGCATTGTAACATAATTGTAGCAGTAGCAATTGGTTAGTCCAGAATAGCTGTGTAATTAGTAGAAATGCATTTTATGTTCATATATTCTGTCTGAGATATAAATTAGTCAAAAATAGAAAAGACTTGAATAGAATCACAGAGTTGGAAGAACCCTTGGAGGTCTTCTAGTCCAACCCCCTGCTTAGGCAGGAAACCTTACACCACTTCAGACAAATGGTTATCTAATCTCTTTTTTAAAACTTCTAGTGTTGAAGCATTTACAACTTCTGGAGACAAGTTGTTCCACTGATTAATTGTTCTAACTATCAGGAAATGAGAGAAACCATTGATTCATCTGCTATTCAGCATTGAGTTTCATACCTACTACTTTCAAGTAATTCCCCCCCCCCAAGGTTATTTCATTAGCTGAGAATCTCCTGCTCCTGTCCTATGGAATCTTAGTGCACTCTGGAAGATTTTTGACCTTCTTCTAAGAAGACATACTTGATCCATGAATAGTAACTGGGAGTTCTAGTAGGTCTCACAGTTAACCATGGGATAAAGGAATATGACTTTAAACATGTACAGCCCATTATAAGGGCAAATCCCAATTGTCCCCAAGGAAATTTGCCTGCTGTAATTAATCTCAAGGGGACGTGGTGGCTCAGGGGCTAGGACATTGAGTTGTTGATCGAAAGTCGACAGCTCAGTGGTTCGAATCCCTAGTGCTGCCATGTAACAGGGTGAGCTCCTGTTACTTGTCCCAGCTTCTGCCAACCTAGCAGTTTCGAAAGCACGTAAAAATGCAAGTAGAAAAAATAGGGACCACCTTTGGTGGGAAGGTAACAGCTTTCTGTGTGCCTTTGGCATTGAGTCATGCCGGCCACATGACCACGGAGACGTCTTCGGACAGCGCTGGCTCTTCGGCTTTGAAACGGAGATGAGCACCGCCCCCTAGAGTCGCCAACAACTAGCACGTATGTGCAAGGGGAACCTTTACCTTTTAATTAATCGCATGGTTCAACTGGAAGAAAATTGGAAACTGATTATAAAAGGTTTAATCCCTGAATCAGATAATAAATCATTAGCAGGTAGAATCTTTAGTCAGGAAAACCTAATGGGAAAAAGCTTCAATGGTTTGTGAATGTGCAGTTTCCTTGGATTAAAAATTTTGATTTTTGTGAATAACCATCTGGTGCTTCATGCTCCTCCTTTGTGGACGCTTGCAAAAGACTTCAAGGATTGTGCCAGGAGACTGCAAGAATTTGATGATATATACATAACATAAATGTGCACTTAATATATCTTAGGGAACTACCTTAATGCAATCATAATTCAACAACCCAAGGCCTTCAAAAGCACTTTGAGAATAGATTGTTAACAGTTTTCACCATCTCTAATGTCACAGGGCTGAGAATAGGGAAACAAAATATGTTCTCTTTCCAGAGCTCATACAAGTTCTTTGGGGAAGGGAGAGGGAGAGGGAGAAGGGAATCCCATAGTTTCATTCCATACACAACTGCTTGCAATTTACTTGTCCAAATTCTTCTTTCATGTATTGTACAATTTCTATATGCGTGCAAAACAAATACATCCAAGCAATTCCTATGAGAGGGAACCACAAAGCCATCAGTCCAATTTTGCCTTTGAGATAGCTGAATTCCAGGAAATAGAAAGTGAAATGAGGTATAAATCAATGCACTATGAAGGACCACATTATCCCCATGGTGAGCCAGTAGCATTTCAAAGGAGACCAGCTGAACTTTGGTGTCAGATATATCAGAGCTGAGTCATAAATAATTCGCATTCTTTTTGGAAAACAGTTGTCCTGTGAGAATATAGGAGAATATATCTGGTGCTACGCTACTTCTGAACTGATGCTGAGACCTCATATGGAAAAGTCTAAGAGCTTCACTTAGTCATATCACCCTGACTTTTATTATGAATTATGAAGGCTAAAGTACCCAGCTTCCCAATTCTCCATATAATGGAAGGTCCTGGGCAATGTTTAGAATAGAATAGAATAGCAGAGTTGGAAGGGACCTTGGAAGTCTTCTAATCCAACCCCCTGCTTAGGCAGGAAACTCTTACACCACTTCAGACAAATGGTTATCCAACATCTTCTTAAAAACTTCCGGTGTTAGTGCATTCACAACTTCTGGAGACAAGTTGTTCCACTTATTAATTGTTCTAACAGTTAGGAAATTTCTCCTTAGTTCTAAGTTGCTTCTCTCCTTGATTAGTTTCCACCCAGTGCTTGTTGTCCTACCCTCAGGTGTTTTGGAGAATAGCTTCACTCCCTCTTGTTTGTGGCAGCCCCTGAGATATTGGAACACTGCTATCATGTCTCCCCTACTTTTTCTTTTCATTAAACTATACATATCCAATTCCAGCAACCGTTCTTTATATGTTTTAGCCTCCAGTCCCCTAATCATCTTTGTTACTCTTCTCTGCACTCTTTCTAGAGTCTCCATATCTTTTTTAAATTATGGCAATCAAAACTGAATGCTGTATTCCAAGTGTGGCCTTACCAAGGCATTATAAAGTGATATTAACACTTCACATGATCTTGTTTGTGGAAGTAGGATCAACTATAGAATCTGGGATACGTTTTGGGTTTACTCTTTTTTTTTCTGACACAGTTCCCCCCACTTCCTTAAAAACTAGCATAAACCCTGCTTGAAAGTTGGAACCCAAAAATATGAATAATCATAATATTATGTAGGAAGAAATGTAATAGTTTATGATATATTTCTGACTTGGAACCACTTGGTACAATGATAAAATCCTGGTCAGTTGATGCTGTTTAACCATCAATCAGCTTTGAGCAGGCTTCACAGAGAGAACTATTTGTAAGAAGAGCTGTAGTGCTATATTTTTTCTATTACTGCAGTAGGAATAAAATGCTGTTGTTCAATTGTTCATTTGTAGCACATCTGTAGTAAGTTGTGATAGTTAAATCTGGAAATCAAGGGAATTTAGTGATTCTTAGAACTTTATACAAGATGTTGATGCAATTGGGAATAGTGAGTAACAGACCTCTTAGGTTTAATTTATATACAAGCAAAACTACGTTAGTGGCAAATATAGTCACATATAATTTCAGGAAAGTAAATTTTAGAAAAAAATGTGGGATTAATAGAAAAATAGAAGAACTAAGAACATCGTATTAGAATGCTTGGTACAAAAGTTACACCAACAGAACTAGATTCAAAACATTATCAACAAATTAAAGGGGTTCTCAAGATAATGAACAGAAAAATGAGGGGAAAAAAGACAAATACTCAAATATAGAGAACAAAAAGATAGAAGACATTTCACGAAAAATTCCATTTTTGGAGCCTCTTACTAATAACATTAAGATCAACAATCAGCCTAAAATTAAATAATCAAAAGCCAGGAAAGATCAATGAATGAAGCTCAGTGTGCATGCTTGCATTTGCATATGTCTTGGATGCAAAAGATTCGCAAGATATCAATGCCGGAATGGATATTTCTCAAGGAAGTAATCTGAAGAACTGTAGGCAACACTGACGAGTTCATTAAGTTCTAGAAAAGAGCACTGCTTCTCAAAAATAGCACTGATGAGCTGGAGGTGCTGGAAACACAATCAAAGTCACTAGAAAGATGAAATGATTCCATTACAATTAAAATTGCACTGCGTGGGCCTTTCTTATTTGGAAAAAAAAAAATCAAGCAAGAATAGACATAATAGGATGTTCTGCAAGGATTACGTGCTATTGCTTTCCTGTCCTGCTTGTGAACTTTCCATTGGCATCTGATTGCTACTGTGGGAAAACAGTGCTGGAGTAGAGAATTCTTCTCACATTCTCATGTTAGTTTATTTAGGGATTAATGCGACTAATTGGTAACATTCCTCAATAACAAGTATCAGATTATTATAATACTGGAGTAGAGGAAAAGATTGTAGCAGCTGTGTGCCCTTTGTGCAGAGGACAGGCAACTACTGAGAGATTGATAATTGCGTATTGTCTGTCGAAAAGGATGTTCACTCAGAGGGCTCTTCCAGACAGCCATAGCAAAGGGTTATCTATCAAGCTTTGAGCCAGTAGAAAAGTAGGACAGCATAAACTGTGCTTCTCACATTACTGCTCTCTTTTCAACAAGAGTAATAAAGCTGAAGACACACCTACTATATGCCAAGATAATGATAATTATTGGTGGATTCTCCAGCTTTGTTTCCTCTGCCTCCTGCCATTAGTAATAGCAATAGCAATAGCACTTAGATATATATACAGTACCACTTCATATATGTATAGATGTATATGCCGCTTTACAGCCCTCTCTAATTAGGAAGACATTTTCCTTAACATTTGGTGAGGTTGGTGTGGTTTAGTGCTTACTTGCCAGATTAAGAGAATTACAATGTGCAAATCAGGCCCCTAGGCAGTAAATTCCCACCTCTGATTATGTGATCTGTATGTCAGGCTATTTATGCACATGGGTTTAGTGGTCTTCTGAAAGAACGCTAAATCTGGGTCGAAAAAATATCCTGGCTGATAGATTACAGATGGAGAAAAAGATAGGAAGTGAAATGGGAAGCAATGATAATTAGCAAGTTCCATCTTCTGTTATTTTGTGGATGACAATGGGCCATGAGGGTAGCTAGTTGGAGTAGGGAGACTGGCTGGGTGTTGGGTCTGGGTGGAGTGTTGTGCAGAAGCATCAGGATATTAGGGTTAGATAGTTACTTCAACTAGGTTGTTTGGTTGTGGGGTAGGAAAAGTGATATATTGTAATGATAGGTCTTGGAAGTGGGGTGGAGGGGAGAGAGAGAGAGAGAGAGGGAGGGAGGGAGAGGGAGAGGGAGAGGGAGAGGAATAGTAAGGTGGTGATGGGCATGGAGTGGTATGGTGAGAGGCAATGCTTTGGCCATTCTTGGGGAAAGTGGCCTTGGTGTTATGTACTAATACCATTTTCCAGGCCCTGTGATTTGCCTTTGGCCTGGTCATTGAAGCTTCAGTGTCCATGAATTTCATCTATTGTTATTGAAAGCTAAGACAATCTTTAGTAAGGCCTCCTGTGGATGAGAAGGCTGACTTGGCCTGCATTATTGAGACCTGATTGGGCACAGAGGGACTATTTTCTCTCTCCAAGAAGTGTAAAATCAAGTTTTCTTGAAAGGATCTGTTATGGAACATGACAGGCATTGCCAGAAAATGGTTACATTTGATGCAAGAGAGCAACAAATATGAAAATTAATGTAGATGTTATTTTTATATGTGAGAAATGAAAGTACCTACTACAACAAAATATGGGCTCCTTGGCACCCTCTGAGCTTGGTGGTTTTCTTGCAGATGTTCACTACCAAAGTAGGTAATACCATCAACCACCAAGGTCAGAGAGGACCAAGAACAAAATGTTTTGGTATATCTCCATTTCTTCAAAGCAAGGTTGCCATCTATCAAGCAGATCTTTCTTTCTAACTTAGGCAACACATTTCTACCTTTTCTTCTGAAGTGTTCCAAAACCTTTGATTCTAAGATACCCAGCACTCTTGGTGGAAATGAAGGAGTCGCCATGTCTGCTGGGCTGTTTCTGCTCCCTGGAAACTAACAGGAGGGAAAACTTCCAAAACTGATGTAGATTCCAGACTAGTTTGTGGGCATGTTAGGGAGTCAAGAGAATTTAGAATCCACCAGAATCATTGTTCCTTTGGCACAACTCCCTCCCAAAACCTTTCCATGTCTCCTTTTCTCCCTGCTTGATTCTTGGCATGGGCAGCCTCAGAAGAGGGTTTTTGACATCAGATTTCCCCATTTGAGGACAGAAGATTTTGTAACCCTGGAGGAAAAAAATAGGAACAATCCCATAGTCTCTTGGAAATAAATCATCTCATGAACCGCAAGGCTGCAGTTCAGCATTTTTTATTTTTATTTTCCAATGGACCCACATCATACTGCCTCTATTAAATGTGAATAAATGTATTTATTGTTGATTGACCTAAATAGTTAGACCTTTTTGTCTGCCTGTTGAATGTGTAGGATATTTCAGTGGAAAATTTCCACTTTGAAATATCGTATGCTGTAGATGAACTCAGTTTGTGATGAATCCATTCATCAGATGGAGATTTAGATGCAATTTTATGCTTCATATCTTGGCCATACAGCATTAAAAATTTCATCAAAATTGAAGAACATTGCTCTATGAGCAAGATATGATCTGCTGCCTTTGCTTCTCCCATTTGGGAGATTAGCTAGGTAAATTGGAATCAGCTGCCTAGCTTGTTATCTGAATCTGGAATCCTACTTTACTGGTCTCCAACAACTGGGGATTTTTACAACAAAATCACAAGATTTGTAAGCCCTACAGAGTTGTTGGGAGTCAGAAAGCATGCAAATTTAATAAATTATTAATCGGCAGATTGATATTTTCTTTCCCACTTTCTACTTTTGTCTTCCATGTGAATTTGATATGAGGAATTGGTATCATAATTCTCTAGAGTTTGCTGTAGCTTTCCTTTTTTATTGTTCAATTGACTCAATATTCCCTTACATCCATGATGGTGAACCTATGGCATGTGTGCCAGAGGTGGCATGTGGCGCCCTCTCTGATGGCATGCGCTCCGCTGCACATGTGCGAGTACCTCCCGCCAGCCAGCTGGTCTTCAGGTCTCTGCCACGCATGTGCGGGGTGCATGTGGGGGGAGGGCGTGGCACATGTGAGGGTGGGGCGTGCATGCGCGGGGAGGTGAGGTGGGGTGCATATGCAGGGGCCACACGTGCATTGCATTTTGGGAGTTCGGGCGCATGCGTGCACGCTTTGGGCACTCAGTGTAGAAAAAGTTAGCCATCACTGCCTTACATTAATGGGTACTAAAGAGTTCCACTATTATTTTCTTAGAGTCCATCCACTTAATTTGGATATTATCCGATGCCTTGCTTTGTAATTGTCATTAAGAAAGCATCATTTGTGAACATTTGCCTCGTCATCATTTGTGAATTGAACACATATATACTGTACACCAATAAATTTTTTTTAAAAAAAGAGCAGAATAATTGCTTTAAATTCTTTGTCCAGATGAGGTATGTTGTCTTAAAAATGTATTGAGATCAAGATTTATTTATTGAGACCATTTCCTGTTTATTTATCAGAGAGAAGAGTTGATTTCCAGTTTATTTTTGAAGCAGGAAATGGAAATATTCTTATGGCCTGTCAAATCTCTTAGCAGACAGTTCCATGTAGAAATGTAGTAGTGTTTGGTCAGTTGCTTAGGGATCAGTCTAAACAACATCTTGGTTGTGTTAAGTTCAAGTTTTGTGGTTTTCCAGTTTATAGCGACTAAGTCATATTCAGTAATATGTTATAATAGTTAGAAAAAATATTGAGTGTATAATGCCATTAGCATTTAAAAAGTTTTAAAATTTCCATAATCAATTGAGATAGTTTGATATTTATTATTTATTTTGTTTACCACGCAAATCACAGAGTTGGTTGATAAATTGGTATGAAGTTTTTGACTTTAAACTACAGTAGGTTATTACTGTTGTTTTAAATTCGTTTCTATTGTTCCTGATAGAATTTAAATGTATTTTTTTGAATTGTGCAGGCAGTAGTAAAATCAGGCCTCCTGTAGGCAATATGCTCAACCTGGTACAGAATGAAAGTTTTGAGCTAGGGACGGGTGAAATCCAGCAGGTTCTGACAGATTCTGGAGAACCGGTAGCAGAAACTGTGAGCAGTTTGGAGAACTGGTAACAGAAATTTTGAGTAGTTTGGAGAACCGGCAAATCCCACCTCTGGCTGGCCCCAGAGTGGGATGGGATTGGAGATTTTGTAATATCCTTTCCCTGGAATAGGGTGGGAATGAAGATTTTGCAGTATCCTTCCCCCAGGAGTGGGGAGGGAATGGAGATTTTGCAGTATCCTTTCCCTGCCACCCCCACCAAACCACCCCCACCAAGCCACACCATGCTCACCAAGCCACGCCCACAGATCCAGTAGTAAAAATAATTGGATTTTACCACTGCTTCTAGTCAGCAAGCATTGTGTACTTATTTTTTTTCCTCCTTCGCACATTTTTTTTGAGTTAAGACAAAATTGTATGAAAAGATGGGGAAAACAAAGAAGTATTATGTTTGAATTTATCTTCTTCTTTGAGGCAAGGAGGAAGCACAATAAAATTAATCTGGGGTAAATGACTTTAGCTTAAATATACATTGATATGTTGACCAACATTATTTTGAATTTTCTTCATAACTACTCACTGCATACATTCAATCAGTCAGTCTGCACTGTCAGTTTTTTTAAAAAGTGTTTCACATTAAAAAGCAAACCTGTTCTAGATCTAGCTTCTTGCATAGCTCAATAGCTCTGTTATGGTATTGTCCCAGGGGACAATATCATTGCAGACATGAAAGGGGCTATATTCTATGTTTTAGTAAAAGCTACTCTTTGGTTTTTCACTGGCATTTTAAAAAATGTATATGACAGTAAGCATAAGGAGATTAAACAGAGCAGGTCAAAGCAATGCGTCTATTGCAAAAGCAGTATTTCTATCTCTCTCATTCTTTCTCGCTCATTGTCTCCCCTCCCCCACCATCCTTTGTAGGAATTTAGTAGTTGAATTATCTGATTCTATATCTAGGTCCAAGAATGAATGGTGTATTTGGGGTTGGTCAGTTTCCCAGGACTCAGCCCCAGGATCAACCATATTATGATGAACAAGAAATAAGGCTAAATTTTATGTCATTTTTATGTTTATGAAAATTTTATCACACTATATCTATAGCTTAATTGTCCAAAACTGGTGAGATTTCCTGGAGCCAAACAAAACAGCACTGTTATAACAGAAGAACACATATTCTATATAGTGAGTTTCTGGCCCAGGGGCTTCTTTTTAACAAAAATGTGTTGCTTTAGTAGTTAAACTAGGATTTGTAATTCATGAAACAAACTTTATTGTTCATTACCAAACCAGCTCTCTTAAGAGCTATCAGTCGTTGTTTGTACACAATAAGAAGAGAAAACATGAAGAGAAAGAACAATCAACCTAATTGTGAGGGACATCAACTCCAAGAACAGATGATATTCCATGCAATATCATCTGTGCAAAAGGCCACACTTGGAATATTGCATTCAGTTTTGATCGCCATGATGTAAAAAAGATGTTGAGACTCTAGAAAGAGTGCAGAGAAGAGCAACAAAGATGATTAGGGGACTAGAGGCTAAAACATATGAAGAACAGTTGCAAGAACTCGGTATGCCTAGTTTAAATAAATAAATAAATAATAAATAGAATTTTATTGGCCAAGTGTGATTGGACACACAAGGAATTTGTCTTGGTGCATATGCTCTCAGTGTACATAAAAGAAAAGATACGTTCATCAAGGTACAACATTTACAACACAATTGATGGTCAATATATCAATATAAATCATAAGGATTGCCAGCAACAAGTTATAGAATAGAATAGAATAGAATAGAATAGAATAGAATAGAATAGAATAGAATAGAATAGAATTTTATTGGCCAAGTGTGATTGGACACACAAGGAATTTGTCTTGGTGCATATGCTCTCAGTGTACATAAAAGAAAAGATACGTTCATCAAGGTACAACATTTACAACACAATTGATGATCAATATATCAATATAAATCATAAGGATTGCCAGCAACAAGTTATAGTCATACAGTCATAAGTGGAAAGAGATTGGTGATGGGAACTATGAAACGATTAATAGTAGTGCAGATTCAGTAAATAGTCTGACAGTGTTGAGGGAATTATTTGTTTAGCAGAGTGATGGCCTTCGGGAAAAAACTGTTCTTGTGTCTAGTTGTTCTGGTGTGCAGTGCTCTATAGCGTCGTTTTGAGGGTAGGAGTTGAAACAGTTTATGTCCAGGATGCGAGGGATCTGCAAATATTTTCACGGCCCTCTTCTTGATTCGTGCAGTATACAGGTCCTCAATGGAAGGCAGGTTGGTAGCAATTATTTTTTCTGCAGTTCTAATTATCCTCTGAAGTCTGTGTCTTTCTTGTTGGGTTGCAGAACCGAACCAGACAGTTATAGTTATAGTTTAATGAAAAGAAGGACTAGGGGAGACATGATAGCAGTGTTCCAATATCTCAGGGGTTGCCACAAAGAAGAGGGAGTCAAGCTATTCTCAAAGCACCTGAGGGAAGAACAAGAAGCAATGGATGGAAACTAATCAAGGAGAGAAGCAACTTAGAACTAAGGAGAAATTTCCTGACAGTTAGAACAATTAATCAGTGGAACAACTTGCCTGCAGAAGTTGTAAATGCTCCAACACTGGAAATTTTTAAGAAAGTTCTGGATAACCATTTGTCTGAAATGGTGTAGGGTTTCCTGCCTGGGCAGGGGGTTGGACTAGAAGACCTCCAAGGTGCCTTCCAACTCTGTTGTTATGATGATGATGATCTGGTGCCAATTAAAATATGTGGATATATTTCAAAGGAGGAAAATTCCCATTTTGTCTGAGATACATATTTAAGTTGTTGTCTAAGGTGTTAATAGGTTAGCTTGCTAATTGGGGTAAAAGCCCTCACAAAATGGAAAAAGAACAAAAAGGTGTATCTGCAAGGGGCTCAGAATGCTTGGGCCAGGTTAAAATGTTATGTGAAAGGTGAACAGAGAATTCCCATCTCAAGATGGCCCGAAGTCTGTTGATTCGAAAGGGTAAGAGAAAAGAACATGTTATTTAAACTCTGGTGCTGATGTGCAGATGTGGAGATTTATGATCTGCAGCAGGAAGATCTTCTGTATAAATAGGAGTCATTTCGTGTCTGCAGTAAAAGACTTCTGAGTTTGTAAAACTTTTGTTAGGGTTGGGTTTTTTAAAAAAAATTTATTTTGCTACCCTCATACTTCCCAAACCTTGTTTAAACTTTTATTGGCATTAGGACATAAAAATGTAGATAAAGCTGCATTATCATTTGTATTTTACCCAGTCCTCTGACTGATTTTATTTAATAATTCAAAATAGATATTGCCGTCATGGGGAACATCATAGATTCTTAGGTTATCCTTAAATTATTTTGCTACCCAATGGTACAGAAGTCCTTTCCCTTATACTGTACTCTAACACAGGGAAGACAATCTTATAGTTCTCCAGATGTTGTTGTTGAACTTCATTTTTCATTATTCTTCTTTCCCTGGCCATGATGACTAAGGCTAATGGTGTTTCACAGTATCTAGAGGGCTTTTAAAAACAACAAAATGCACATACAGTACTTCTTTTGAAATAATTAGGTTCCTTTTGTCCAAATTCAATTACTATCAATATTTGTTTGTCTGAGTTAGCGGATGTCCTACTGATCCTTATTTAGCTTCACACTTTTTCAGAACACTTGACCTGATGAGATCTTTGCCCATTATTTATTAGATAATCATGATTTGATATCTGCTGTTACTTTTAAATAAAATAAGTGATTTTTAGGGAATGGCATTTTGCTTTTTGAGAATTTGGCATTGTAAAATAAAAGAATGTAAAAAAAACACTGTTGTACTCTTTGTACATATTTTCTCACAGTTGGGGAATTGATCTTGTAGAATTGCCCAATCAAGACCAAATTTCATAAAGAAGCAATCTGACATTATAGCATTTATGTGATTCAGGAAGATTAGAAGGCAAAATTCTATATTTTATCCCAATTCATTATTGTTATAAAATTATTTACTTCTCATTTTATTTTTTTCTTACTTATAGACACATGGACCTAAGCAAGAATTAACAAACAGTAAAGTAAATAAATTTTACAGTTAATAGGTATAATAGGATTAGTTCACTAGATCAGCTCAATGGGTTTTATAATTTTGGGGACTACAACTTTTTATCTTATATATACATACAACATATGAATTTTTGCACTGGTCACTTACCATAATAAAGAATATGCAGTGTGTGTGTGTGTGTGTGTGTGTGTGTGTTTATGTGTGTGTGTGTTTATGTGTGTGTGTGTATCACCGTTTGCAGCTATTAAGCCTCTTCGAACTTTTCCTTGAATTCCTTGTTTTCCTTTCAGAAATTGGTCCTGTAACCATTACCACAGATCCTAAGAAATTTCAATATGAACTCAGAGAACTATATGTTCAGGTGAGTGGACTATTTCTTTAATTTCACAGAGAGAGTGAAATATCAGATTATCCAGAGGTGGTATTCAGCAGATTCTGACCAGTTCTGGAGCATGCACAGAGCATTTTTGATGATGTCTGGGCAGGTGGGTGGAGCCTCTCACCACCGCCAGTACTGCTTCTCCCGAACCGGAGCGAACCGGTAGAAACCCATCACTGATTCAAAGGCTGAATGTTCCACAGATAATGCAAATTATTTTGTTTCTTCTTTCTTTGGAATCTTCTGGATTGTACCAACTGATCCATCACTTAAAATATCACAATTTGTAAAATGAAAGATTAAACATAGGAAATTGTTTGCTAAAATAGTTGTTCGTGTGGCTCTGGAAGGACATCTTCTTACGTGCCCAAGATACATGCACACTGCGGTATGGGAAGGAGAACAAAAGTAAAAATGTGACTTAATAAAAAAAAAAGGCATCATTATAACTTCACAGCAATGAGACATATTTATGCTGCAGGGAAGGGAAAATGTATGTTTTTCATTAGTTAGGAGAGCAAAGAATTAGTGTCATAATTTAATATCAAATGAATAATGTACTGAAGGAGTGGAACATTTTTTTTTCCAAAGGAGGTTTTCAAATAATGTTCACTGCAGGAGTTGTGGTGATCAAATACAACAGCCCAATTGAGTGGGGTTATTTCAGGATATGTCCTATATATTCCTGGCAAAAATAAAGATAAAAGAAACAGAAATAATATAATTATGCTGTGGTAGAAAATTGTTAAACACAAGGAAGCTAGTTTAAAGTATACTCACAATGGGCATATTAATAATCCTATCCTTCTCCAGTCTGGCACCTTTGGGTCTTAGCAGTCATTTGAGAGCATTGAATATGTTGATTGAATTTGCAAATGTAGAACCAAGACCAGAAAACTCTAGTATCTCAACACTGAGTTAAACAACTGAGTTAAATCGATTTTATACAATCACAATCTGGTCCTTTGTTGATGTATTGGAGCTCCTCTCCATTAATCAAAATTCAAGATGAATTTTGAGGAAGTAAGGCAGAGAACCTGCATTGAAGCTATTATTGTACTGAGATACACTATACTGGGTAAGCCAAAGATAAACTATAGTATCCATTTTTGTGCATTCTGACATCCTAATATGTAGATTCTGCATTTTGGAACACTGAACAAGAAAGGGAAAAGTTAAACAAAATCAGTCAGGGTAAATGATTGTCTTAAATTTCTGGAATGCACTTCTAAATTCAATTCCTTTGCTGAAGACTAAGAAATCACCCCATTAAGAAAGTAAGTAGGACCATTGGAATTACTTTTTTGGATGTAGATGAAAAATTTTGTTATTTTAACCATAGCTTCTGAAAGCACATGATGAGCATATATATATATATGGTACTATAGGCATTTTTTTTTGGCCATTCACCTACAGGAACATTACATGGAAGATTCATTTAAGAATCACAGCTAGTTGTCATTGCCAAATCTATTTTAAAGTTATTTTGAGGGAATCCTGCATTCCTGCCTCTTCTCTTTGTAACATTTCTGTCTGTCCTGTTCATAAGCCCGTCATTGGATTGAATATATGTGAGTCATGTATTTAACTGGTGTATTGCATTTATAAAAAAGCAACCTTTTAGACTAGAGAATCTCACTAGATCAGAATGGAGCAACTAGTGACTTGTAAATTAATCCTTGTTTACATCTAGTGCAGTAAGATTAAGGAGGTTGGCTAAATTCCTCAACAAGAATCTCCATGAATTTAATAACAGAATTGGAAGGGACCTAGGAGGTTGTCTAGTCCAACCCCCCCCAAAGCAGGAAAATTTATACCATTCCAGACAAATGGTTGTCCAATCTCTTCTTTAAAACCTCCAGTGTTGGAGTACCAACAATTTCTGGAAGCAAGTTGTTCCATTGATTAATTCTTAGGAATGATGGAACATTCTCCGTTGTTCTGGTTGGATTTCTCCTTGATGAGTTTTCATTCATTGCTTCTTATCATGCCTTCAGGTGCTTTAGATAAAAGGTTGACACCCCTCCCTTCTTTCTGGCAGTCCCTAAGATATTGGAACACTGCTATCATATCACTCCTAGTCCTTCTTGTCATTAAACTAGACATTCCCAATTCCTGCAATTGTGCTTCGTAGGTTTTAGCTTCCAGTCCCCTAATCATGTTTGTTGCTGTTCTCTGCACTATTTCTAGAGCAGTGGTTTTCAACCTTTATAGTGCTGCGACCCCTTTAATACAATTCCCCACGATGTGGTGACCCAACTGTAAAATTATTTTCATTTTGAATTTATTGCGCCTGAAGCCGTATTGGCTAGCGATCTGAACTGCTTGCGATTGCCTTGAGGATGGAGGCATTAAAGCGGAGACTCCTCCCCTATTAAGTTTATCGTGCCTGAAGCCAGATTAGACTAGTGATTGGGAGTGATTGCAGCTAGCTCAAGAGGGAGACATCAGAGCAAAGATTTCTCTCTTTTTTAATTCATCGCGCCTGAAGCCGAATTCGGCTAGCGATTTGAAGAGCCTGCAGCTGGCTTGTGGAGTCAACCATTGGAGCGCGATTCTTCAACTCGCAAGTATACTTCCCATATTTCCGATGGTCTTTGGTGACCCCTGGCAAATCGTCATTCGACCCCCAATGGGGTCACAACCCACAGGTTGAGAACTGCTGTTCTAGAGTCTCAACAGCTTTTTTATATTGTGTCACCCAAAACTGGATGCAATATTCCAGGTGTGATCTTATCAAGACATTATAATCAGTGAACTTTCCAGGAAAAAATGGTTCTTTTTCATTTTCTCTGAACAGTGTGTCTAAAGACAAAAATAAGAGCTAAACTCCTTATCCTTCAAATGAAGTCAAATAATTCAGGACACGGAAAGAAATATCACTTGTAATAGTAACTTCTAATGGACTTCTAATAGTAATGAGTATCTAAACCAGACCTGGGCATTTTATGACCCCTGGGCCACATTCAGCCCTTTGCTTGTCACTATTCGGCCTGCATGGATTGCTTTTATTTTTAATATGACTATTTTTTCCCAATGTACCTGTGTGTGTGTGTGTGTGTGTACATGTGCATGCATATTGACACATCTTCACAGTTCTATTGGTTTGGCTCTCCACAACAATCCCAGTTTGCCACGTGGCCTCTTGAGAAAATGAATTGCTCACCCCTGATCTAGGAAGAATAGTTGTAGAGTTTTAATTTTGCATTTGCTCAACTCACTTTGATTTCCGTCAAGCTAACATTTCTCTGGGTTCTTGTGATTTTGGATGAATCTACATATGGCTCTCCTTTTCACACTTCCTTTTCTGAATCCCAGTTTTCTTTATTTTTTTTTTTTATTTTTTTTATTTTTTTTTTTATTATTATATTTTTTTTTGCAACAAACAAACAAAAAGAAAATACATTATTACACCCTTGTGCTATACATAAAAGGAAGATTTGGGTCTTCGGATATATCCTCATGATTGCCAAAATCCACGTTCTCGAGGTACAGGTACTGAAGCGTCCAATGTTCCAAGCGCAAAGTCCACAAATGGTTTCCAAGTCTTCCAGAAAATATCTTCTTTATACACACCACTTCTAATTTTAATATCACATGTCATTTTATCATTTAAAGCTAATTTCCACATTTCAGAATTCCACTCTTCTATTCTAAAAATCACATCCAGTTTCCAATATCTAGCTATTATAATTCTACCTATTATAATCATAATTCTAATCAATTCTTTTCATATTTTGTTAATTCTATTTCCTTAATTACCAACAATAATATAGTTTCCACTCTCAATGTTATTACTTTCCATCATTTCAAATATCATTTTCTCCAATTGTTGCCAAAACTTTTAACCTTATCACAATTATACCACATATGTTCATAAGTCCCCAATTCCAACTCACATCTCCAACATTTTTACTAGTTTTTTATCCATTTGTGACAATCTTACTGAGTCAAATACCATTTCCAAACAACTTTATAATTGTGCTCTTTAATCCTTATAGATAAAGTTCTCATAATTCTACTCTTCCAATTCACATTCCAATCTGATTCTGGTATTTCAATATTAAGATCTTTTTCCCAATTTGTCCTCATCACTCTTTGTAATTTTTCATCAGAATTTATAATCTTATAAACCCTACTAACGAGTCCCTTTAGCCCAATTTCATCTTTCATAATCCGAGATACTAAATATTCAAATTCAGTTTCACATCTATTTATCGAATAATTTTCCTTTAGTTTTTTTGTCCATTTTCTATCTGTATTTTTCAAACCAACTTAACCCTAATTTTTCAATAATTTCTTTATTCCTCCTTTCATTTCCATAACTTTTATCCAATCTTTAATAATTTCTATATTTTCCTCTTTAATCGTTTTATATTATTTTTAATCGCCAAATTCCAGTTGTCTCCCCAAAAGATTATATCCGAATTAAAATTTTAACAAATTTGTTCCACATTTTTACTTAATCCCTTTAACCAATAACTTCTACTTACACATTTTAAAATTTGCTTTATCTAAAACCACCTTGATCCAAATTTCTCTATATCCCTTAACTCTAAATCTCCAATAATTATCTTCACCTTTAAGTATTTTTACCACTATCCGGATACCATACGCACAGTAATAATTAAATAATTTGGGGATTCCTAATCCACCTTCCTTTTGATTTTGATACCACATTTTCTTCACTAATCTGGGTCTTTTGCTACCATTGCAAAATTTATCCAGTTTTTCTGATATCCTTCAATATCTTTCTCTGTCAAATTTAGTGGTAGCATCTCGAATAAAAAGTTGAACTTGGGCAGCAACATCATCTTACATTGCAATTCTACCAAACCAAGACAACTTTAAAATTTTATATTTATCTATCTTCTTCTCAATTTCGTTAATCACCACATCATAATTAAGTTTTTCAATTCTTTAACCTTAAGTGAAAGCACTATACCCAAATATTTCAATGTGTTTTAATCCTTATAGATAAAGTTCTCATAATTCTACTCTTCCAATTCACATTCCAATCTGATTCTGGTATTTCAATATTAAGATCTTTTTCCCAATTTGTCCTCATCACTCTTTGTAATTTTTCATCAGAATTTATAATCTTATAAACCCTACTAACGAGTCCCTTTAGCCCAATTTCATCTTTCATAATCCGAGATACTAAATATTCAAATTCAGTTTCACATCTATTTATCGAATAATTTTCCTTTAGTTTTTTGTCCATTTTCTATCTGTATTTTTCAAACCAACTTAACCCTAATTTTCAATAATTTCTTTATTCCTCCTTTCATTTCCATAACTTTTATCCAATCTTTAATAATTTCTATATTTTCCTCTTTAATCACTTCATTCTTTTATATTATTTTTAATATGACTATTTTTTCCCAATTTGTCCTCATCACTCTTTGTAATTTTTCATCAGAATTTATAATCTTATAAACCCTACTAACGAGTCCCTTTAGCCCAATTTCATCTTTCATAATCCGAGATACTAAATATTCAAATTCAGTTTCACATCTATTTATCGAATAATTTTCCTTTAGTTTTTTGTCCATTTTCTATCTGTATTTTTCAAACCAACTTAACCCTAATTTTCAATAATTTCTTTATTCCTCCTTTCATTTCCATAACTTTTATCCAATCTTTAATAATTTCTATATTTTCCTCTTTAATCACTTCATTCTTTTATATTATTTTTAATATGACTATTTTTTCCCAATTTGTCCTCATCACTCTTTGTAATTTTTCATCAGAATTTATAATCTTATAAACCCTACTAACGAGTCCCTTTAGCCCAATTTCATCTTTCATAATCCGAGATACTAAATATTCAAATTCAGTTTCACATCTATTTATCGAATAATTTTCCTTTAGTTTTTTGTCCATTTTCTATCTGTATTTTTCAAACCAACTTAACCCTAATTTTCAATAATTTCTTTATTCCTCCTTTCATTTCCATAACTTTTATCCAATCTTTAATAATTTCTATATTTTCCTCTTTAATCACTTCATTACGTTTATATTATTTTTAATCGGAAATTCAGTTGTCTCCCCAAAAGATTATATCCGGAATTAAAATTTTAACAAATTTGTTCCACATTTTACTTAATCCCTTTAACCAATAACTTCTACTTACACATTTTAAATTTGCTTTATCTAAAAACCACCTTGATCCAAATTTCTCTATATCCCTTAACTCTAAATCTCTCCAATAATTATCTTCACCTTTAAGTATTTTTACCACTATCCGGATACCATACGCACAGTAATAATTAAATAATTTGGGGATTCCTAATCCGCCTTCCTTTTGATTTTGATACCACATTTTCTTCACTAATCTGGGTCTTTTTGCCATTGCAAAATTTATCCAGTTTTTTCTGATATCCTTCAATATCTTTCTCTGTCAAATTTAGTGGTAGCATCTCGAATAAAAAGTTGAACTTGGGCAACAGCATCATCTTACACATTGCAATTCTACCAAACCAAGACAACTTTAAAATTTTATATTTATCTATCTTCTTCTCAATTTCGTTAATCACCACATCATAATTAAGTTTTTTCAATTCTTTAACCTTAAGTGAAAGCACTATACCCAAATATTTCAATGTGTTTTTAATCCTTATCCCAAATTGCTCTTGCATATTCTCAGACTCATTACCATTACTATCCATCAATAATTCTGACTTTGACCAATTTACTTTCAATCCTGTCATTTCTTCAAATTCTATCAAATGCTTATATATCTTTTTCAAATCTTTCTCTACATTTTTCAAAATAATTAAAGTATCATCCGCATACAAATTTATCTTATACCCCTTATATCCTTCTAGTTCTTCATCTTTTTCTATCATTTTGTCAATATTTCCATAGCCAATAAAAATAATGTTGGGGACAGGGACATCCTTGTCTCGTACCAGCTTCTAATTTTATCTCTTCAGTTAATATTCCATTCACCTTCACTCTTGCACTGCTCTTTTGGTACAATTTTGAAATAATTAGGTTCCTTTTGTCCAAATTCAATTACTATCAATATTTGTTTGTCTGAGTTAGCGGATGTCCTACTGATCCTTATTTAGCTTCACACTTTTTCAGAACACTTGACCTGATGAGATCTTTGCCCATTATTTATTAGATAATCATGATTTGATATCTGCTGTTACTTTTAAATAAAAAAAGTGATTTTTAGGGAATGGCATTTTGCTTTTTGAGAATTTGGCATTGTAAAATAAAAGAATGTAAAAAAAACACTGTTGTACTCTTTGTACATATTTTCTCACAGTTGGGGAATTGATCTTGTAGAATTGCCCAATCAAGACCAAATTTCATAAAGAAGCAATCTGACATTATAGCATTTATGTGATTCAGGAAGATTAGAAGGCAAAATTCTATATTTTATCCCAATTCATTATTGTTATAAAATTATTTACTTCTCATTTTATTTTTTTCTTACTTATAGACACATGGACCTAAGCAAGAATTAACAAACAGTAAAGTAAATAAATTTTACAGTTAATAGGTATCATAGGATTAGTTACTAGATGAGCTCAATGGGTTTTATAATTTGGGGACTACAACTTTTTACCTTATATATACTGTGTGACAAAATAAATAAATAAATAAAATACTTTGCTGTAGGCCTTGTTGAATGTGACTAATTGGAACTGAAGACAGAACATCTGGTAAATATCAGATTGAATATTTAGGTTGCCAAATTTTAACCTAGAAGATTTTTTGGAATCATGTGTTTAAGCGGCGTACATGAAAAATCGACTGTTATTGTTAATCATTTTGTTTCTTCTTTCTTTGGAATCTTCTGGATTGTACCAACTGATCCATCACTTAAAATATCACAATTTGTAAAATGAAAGATTAAACATAGGAAATTGTTTGCTAAAATAGTTGTTCGTGTGGCTCTGGAAGGACATCTTCTTACGTGCCCAAGATACATGCACACTGCGGTATGGGAAGGAGAACAAAAGTAAAAATGTGACTTAATAAAAAAAAAAGGCATCATTATAACTTCACAGCAATGAGACATATTTATGCTGCAGGGAAGGGAAAATGTATGTTTTTCATTAGTTAGGAGAGCAAAGAATTAGTGTCATAATTTAATATCAAATGAATAATGTACTGAAGGAGTGGAACATTTTTTTTCCCAAAGGAGGTTTTCAAATAATGTTCACTGCAGGAGTTGTGGTGATCAAATACAACAGCCCAATTGAGTGGGGTTATTTCAGGATATGTCCTATATATTCCTGGCAAAAATAAAGATAAAAGAAACAGAAATAATATAATTATGCTGTGGTAGAAAATTGTTAAACACAAGGAAGCTAGTTTAAAGTATACTCACAATGGGCATATTAATAATCCTATCCTTCTCCAGTCTGGCACCTTTGGGTCTTAGCAGTCATTTGAGAGCATTGAATATGTTGACTGAATTTGCAAACGTAGAACCAAGGCCAGAAAACTCTAGTATCTCAACACTGAGTTAAACAACTGAGTTAAATCGATTTTATACAATCACAATCTGGTCCTTTGTTGATGTATTGGAGTTCCTCTCCATTAATCAAAATTCAAGATGAATTTTGAGGAAGTAAGGCAGAGAACCTGCATTGAAGCTATTATTGTACTAAGATACACTATACTGGGTAAGCCAAAGATAAACTATAGTATCCATTTTTGTGCATTCTGACATCCTAATATGTAGATTCTGCATTTTGGAACACTGAACAAGAAAGGGAAAAGTTAAACAAAATCAGTCGGGGTAAATGATTGTCTTAAATTTCTGGAATGCACTTCTAAGTTCAATTCCTTTGCTGAAGACTAAGAAATCACCCCATTAAGAAAGTAAGTAGGACCATTGGAATTACTTTTTTGGATGTAGATGAAAATTTTTGTTATTCTAACCATAGCTTCTGAAAGCACATGATGAGCATATATATATGGTACTATAGGCATTTTTTTTTGGCCATTCACCTACAGGAACATTACATGGAAGATTCACAGCTAGTTGTCATTGCCAAATCTATTTTAAAGTTATTTTGAGGGAATCCTGCATTCCTGCCTCTTCTCTTTGTAACATTTCTGTCTGTCCTGTTCATAAGCCTGTCATTGGATTGAATATATGTGAGTCATGTATTTAACTGGTGTATTGCATTTATAAAAAAGCAATCTTTTAGACTAGAGAATCTCACTAGATCAGAATGGAGCAACTAGTGACTTGTAAATTAATCCTTGTTTACATCTAGTGCAGTAAGATTAAGGAGGTTGGCTAAATTCCTCAACAAGAATCTCCATGAATTTAATAACAGAATTGGAAGGGACCTAGGAGGTTGTCTAGTCCAACCCCCCCAAAGCAGGAAAATTTATACCATTCCAGACAAATGGTTGTCCAATCTCTTCTTTAAAACCTCCAGTGTTGGAGTACCAACAATTTCTGGAAGCAAGTTATTCCATTGATTAATTCTTAGGAATGATGGAACATTCTCCGTTGTTCTAGGTTGGATTTCTCCTTGATGAGTTTTCATTCATTGCTTCTTATCATGCCTTCAGGTGCTTTAGATAAAAGGTTGACACCCCTCCCTTCTTTCTGGCAGTCCCTAAGATATTGGAACACTGCTATCATATCACTCCTAGTCCTTCTTTTCATTAAACTAGACATTCCCAATTCCTGCAATTGTGCTTCGTAGGTTTTAGCTTTCAGTCCCCTAATCATGTTTGTTGCTGTTCTCTGCACTCTTTCTAGAGCAGTGGTTTTCAACCTTTATAGTGCTGCGACCCCTTTAATACAATTCCCCACGATGTGGCGACCCAACTGTAAAATTATTTTCATTTTGAATTTATTGCGCCTGAAGCCGTATTGGCTAGCGATCTGAACTGCTTGCGATTGCCTTGAGGATAGAGGCATTAAAGCGGAGACTCCTCCCCTATTAAGTTTATCGTGCCTGAAGCCAGATTAGACTAGTGATTGGGAGTGATTGCAGCTAGCTCGAGAGGGAGACATCAGAGCAAAGATTTCTCTCTTTTTTAATTCATCGCGCCTGAAGCCGAATTCGGCTAGCGATTTGAAGAGCCTGCAGCTGGCTTGTGGAGTCAACCATTGGAGTGCGATTCTTCAACTCGCAAGTATACTTCCCATATTTCCGATGGTCTTAGGTGACCCCTGGCAAATCGGCATTCGACCCCCAATGGGGTCGCGACCCACAGGTTGAGAACTGCTGTTTTAGAGTCTCAACAGCTTTTTTATATTGTGTCACCCAAAACTGGATGCAATATTCCAGGTGTGATCTTATCAAGACATTATAATCAGTGAGCCTTCCAGGAAAAAATGGTTCTTTTTCATTTTCTCTGAACAGTGTGTCTGAAGACAAAAAGAAGAGCTAAACTCCTTATCCTTCAAATGAAGACTAAATAACGATCTTTTTTTAAAAAAACTATTCAGGTTGTATTTGTTCTAACCGGAGACTGTGATGACAGAGCACATATTGGTTACAAAGTCTATGAAGAGATTGCTTCAACTAGTTCTGGTCAAGTTTTTCACTTGGATAAAAAGCAAGTTAATGAGGTATGATGGGAGCTTGTCTTGATTATGATCTCATTGTGTTTTTTAAAATGGAATATGGGATAAATATTTAATTTCCTGAATTTTTTTTGTGTGTGTGTGTGTGTAAAAGAGGGAGGGAGGGAGACAATTTGTGAATTAATTAGGCTTGGGGATTAAACTAAATAAACCCAGGGTGTTATATTTATTTATTTACTTCTCAATCTGTTCTATTCTGTTTCTGCATATGTATGAAAATCTGGAGGGGCAAAGTATGTAAATACCAATTTTAAATACACATTTTAAAATGCATATTTTAGAAGCATGTTTGATATGTTTGAGAGTTCCTTCAAAACGTTCAAAGCTATGCAAATTCAAGAGAATAATTCATATGCATAAGGATTTGGGGGGTGCAAATCAAATCAACTTGCAGTAGAATTCACCAAAATTAAATAATCAAGGAGCTCTTTTTAGAGAATTACTCAAAGCCTCTTCATGATGGAAGAGAAATTTGAATCTAAGTGTTTCTGGTCTTGTATCTGTGGTTGGTATATAAAAGATGTAAAAAGTACTTAGTTTCTTATTTCTGTATGGGATAGAGGTTAGATGTAGGACTATGTGAAGGGAGATCCAGATTCGAGTCCAGCCATAGCCATGACAACTAACTGGGTGACTTTGGGCCAATGACATTTTCTCGACTTAATTTATTTAACTTCAAAGTTATTGTGGGAGAAAACAGAAAGGTATGTTGTGTGTGCAACTTTTGAGTTTTTGAATAAAAAATGGGATATAAATCTAATAAATACACAAATCTAACTATGGTACACAAACTCCACAGAATATTAGATGTTCTGACTATGACACTTTATATCTTTTTTGTTTTTCTATTTTTTCAACTTTTTCTATTTTTGTCTTTTTTTGCCTTTTCTTTGATATCTGTCTTTTTCCTTATATTAACTTGTATCATTTTTTTTATCTTCTTGTTTAAACCTTTAATAAAAATTATATACAAATAATATTGTGATTGTGTCCTGGCTTAATTTTATTCAGAATGCCAGGTTCCCTGTTAGAACAGCAATCCTTTTCAAGAAGACATATCTAGACTTATTTATAAGGAGAACTATTTTGTTTAATGATGACAATTGCCTTATAAAAATAACATTATTAAGAATATAATATATTGGAAAAAGAGAAATAGAATATGACGATTTCATTAATAAATTCTTTATGGAAACTCTGTTTTCCATAATAGCATGCTCTCTGTTTACAGCAGGTGAACAAAAACAGTTCTATTGGTTTGGCTCTCCACAACAATCCCAGTTTGCCATGTGGCCTCTTGAGAAAATGAATTGCTCACCCCTGATCTAGGAAGAATAGTTGTAGAGTTTTAATTTTGCATTTGCTCAACTCACTTTGATTTCCATCAAGCTAACATTTCTCTGGGTTCTTGTGATATTGGATGAATCTACCTATGGCTCTCCTTTTCACACTTCCTCTTCTGAATCCCAGTTTTCTTTATTTTTTTTTTTTATTTTTTTTATTTTTTTTTTTATTATTATATTTTTTTTTGCAACAAACAAACAAAAAGAAAATACATTATTACACCCTTGTGCTATACATAAAAGGAAGATTTGGGTCTTCGGATATATCCTCATGATTGCCAAAATCCACGTTCTCGAGGTACAGGTACTGAAGCGTCCAATGTTCCAAGCGCAAAGTCCACAAATGGTTTCCAAGTCTTCCAGAAAATATCTTCTTTATACACACCACTTCTAATTTTAATATCACATGTCATTTTATCATTTAAAGCTAATTTCCACATTTCAGAATTCCACTCTTCTATTCTAAAATCACATCTAGTTTCCAATATCTAGCTATTATAATTCTACCTATTATAATCATAATTCTAATCAATTCTTTTCATATTTTGTTAATTCTATTTCCTTAATTACCAACAATAATATAGTTTCCACTCTCAATGTTATTACTTTCCCCATCATTTCAAATATCATTTCTCCAATTGTTGCCAAAACTTTTAACCTTATCACAATTATACCACATATGTTCATAAGTCCCCAATTCCATCTCACATCTCCAACATTTTTACTAGTTTTTATCCATTTGTGACAATCTTACTGGAGTCAAATACCATTTCAAACAACTTTATAATTATGCTCTTTAATCCTTATAGATAAAGTTCTCATAATTCTACTCTTCCAATTCACATTCCAATCTGATTCTGGTATTTCAATATTAAGATCTTTTTCCCAATTTGTCCTCATCACTCTTTGTAATTTTTCATCAGAATTTATAATCTTATAAACCCTACTAACGAGTCCTTTAGCCCAATTTCATCTTTCATAATCCGAGATACTAAATATTCAAATTCAGTTTCACATCTATTTATCGAATAATTTTCCTTTAGTTTTTGTCCATTTTCTATCTGTATTTTTCAAACCAACTTAACCCTAATTTTCAATAATTTCTTTATTCCTCCTTTCATTTCCATAACTTTTATCCAATCTCTAATAATTTCTATATTTTCCTCTTTAATCACTTCATTCGTTTATATTATTTTAATCGCCAAATTCCAGTTGTCTCCCCAAAAGATTATATCCGAATTAAAATTTTAACAAATTTGTTCCACATTTTACTTAATCCCTTTAACCAATAACTTCTACTTACACATTTTAAATTTGCTTTATCTAAAACCACCTTGATCCAAATTTCTCTATATCCTTAACTCTAAATCTCTCCAATAATTATCTTCACCTTTAAGTATTTTTACCACTATCCGGATACCATACGCACAGTAATAATTAAATAATTTGGGGATTCCTAATCCACCTTCCTTTTGATTTTGATACCACATTTTCTTCACTAATCTGGGTCTTTTGCTACCATTGCAAAATTTATCCAGTTTTTCTGATATCCTTCAATATCTTTCTCTGTCAAATTTAGTGGTAGCATCTCGAATAAAAAGTTGAACTTGGGCAGCAACATCATCTTACACATTGCAATTCTACCAAACCAAGACAACTTTAAAATTTTATATTTATCTATCTTCTTCTCAATTTCGTTAATCACCACATCATAATTAAGTTTTTCAATTCTTTAACCTTAAGTGAAAGCACTATACCCAAATATTTCAATGTGTTTTAATCCTTATCCCAAATTGCTCTTGCATATTCTCAGACTCATTACCATTACTATCCATCAATAATTCTGACTTTGACCAATTTACTTTCAATCCTGTCATTTCTTCAAATTCTATCAAATGCTTATATATCTTTTCAAATCTTTCTCTACATTTTCAAAATAATTAAAGTATCATCCGCATACAAATTTATCTTATACCCCTTATATCCTTCTAATTCTTCATCTTTTTCTATCATTTTTGTCAATATTTCCATAGCCAATAAAAATAATGTTGGGGACAGGGGACATCCTTGTCTCGTACCAGCTTCTAATTTTATCTCTTCAGTTAATATTCCATTCACCTTCACTCTTGCACTGCTCTTTTGGTACAATTTTGAAATAACATGTATAAACTTATTACCAAAGCCTAAAGCCTCCACAATTACTTTAATTGTTTTCCATTGTACAGAGTCACAAGCTTTAAAATATCCAATAATACTATACCAATTTTATCACCATTATATTCAGCTACATCTATAATATTTAATACTCTTCTAACAATATCACTCATGTATCTACCCTTCACAAAGCCTACTTGATTATAACTTATATATCTATCTATAAATCTATTTAATCTATTACTTATAATAGCAGTAAATATCTTTGCATCCTGATTAATTAAAGAAATGGGCGATAGGACTCAATCCTTTCTAAATCTTTATAAAGTTTTAGAATACACAGATATACAGAAGTGACTATGTTCAACAATGATGAACAGTACTAATCAGTCTGCAGTTATTAAAATATTCTTTTAAGTGGAATCAAAACCAGGGTCCATCCTTACACTCAAATAAATAGAGTTAAACATTTTACTAATTTTTATTGGATTGTTTCATGTGGAGCTTCCCTTTAAAACTGTAGGTAGCACAATAACAATTATTTGGCTACCTGCAAGTTTAATAGGCAATAGCCTGTTTCCTTTGCATTTTCAATTTTTTCTGATGATCAGAGGTGGGTTTCAGCAGGTTCTGACCAATTCTGGAGAACCGGTAGTGAAAATTTTGAGTAGTTCAGAGAACTGTTAGTAAAAATTTGGACTGGCCCCACCCCCATCTGTTCTCTGCCTCCCAAGTCCCAGCTGATCAGGAAGAAATGGGGATTTTGCAGTAACCTTCCCCTGGATTGGTGATGGAATGGAGATTTTACAGTATCCTTCCAAACTGGAGTGGGGTGGGAATGGAGATTTTACAGTATCCTTCCCCTACTACGCCCACCAACCCACACTCACAGAACCGGTAGTGAAATTTTTTGAAACCCATCACTGCTGATGATGTAGTGTAGTGTAAGTAACATATGAAACACTGGTGTGTGTGAGTTGATAATTTTGGATTCTGATTTTCTAATGATTAAGACAATTCCAAGCTGAATAATTTTTGCAGTCTTGGTATTATTAATTCTTTAAATTCTTTATAAAACTCAACAGGTAATCCATCCTCACCTGGAGCTTTCCTAATTTTAATTTTGTATTATTCCATTAATCTCATCTTGTGTTATATCTTCTTCCATCAATTCCTTATATGTTTGATCAATTTTCACCACATACTTTCTAAATAACTTTGCAATTTTCCCGATTAATTGGTTTCTTTGAATATAGATTCTGAAAAAGTTTCTAACCACTTCACATTTCTCTAATTTTTATAACATCTTATACCTCTATCATCTATCAAACTCCAATTTCTCTCCTCTCTTTTATCTTTCGCCATCTTTGCCAATAATTTAGAATTTCTATTACTAAATTCAAAAAAATTCCTATTTAAAAATCTCAAATTTCTTTTTACTAACTCTGTATCTTCTTCTATCATTTTATTTCTTAACATATTAAGCTCCTGAAGAATTTTTTTCTTTAGTAAGCAAAATTGATTTTCCAATTCTTTAATCTTATTTTTATCTCTTTCCATTTTAATTTTATAATTTTTATATTTTCCTACTTGATAATTTAATACTCTCCCTCTAAACACCGCTTTCATCGCATCCCAAACAATTTCAAATTTTAACCTCCCGTTATCATTTAATCTCCAACTTTCCTCCAATTTTTAAGTATCCATTTTTATCCTTTTCATTTTATACAATTTCTCGTCATATCTCCAATAGCTTCTTTTTCTCAAAATTAAAATCTAAGTCCACCATAACTTCTGCATGATCAGAATCTTTAAAATTCCCATCTACCTTATCCACATTATTCAACAAATCTTTAGAAAGAAAAATATAATCAATTCTAGAATATGTATTATATATCTTAGAAAAAAAAGTGTATACTCTCTCAATTCCTTTAACCTCTCTCCACACATCAACCACGCCGTTTCGAAGCATCCACATATTTAAAATCCCCAGTTTATTTGCTCCTCCACAGCGGGTGGGATTAGTACTGTCTATTTTATCTCTGATTAAATTAAAATCCCCAGCCACAATTACTTTCCCTACACTTTCATTCTCCAAAATTTTTGTTATTTTTTCAAGAAATTCTCTTTGTTTTTCATTCGGTAAATATAAATTAACAAGTGTCACTTTTTCCTCATTAAGATTTCCAACAATTATTACATATCTTCCATCTTCATCCAAAATTACCTTATGTTTTTCAAAGTACACCCTATCTGATATCAGTGTTGCAACTCCTCTAGCTTTTGAAGTTCCAAATGCTTTTTCATATATTTGCATACCTTTTATATACATTCTATTTGAATCTTCAGATTTCTGATGAGTTTCTTGTAAAAATAAAATGTCTGGTAAATCCCTTTTAATCTTAAACTCCAATCTTCTTCTTTTAATCTGATTCCCTGTACCCTTCACATTCCATGACATTATTTTTATAACTCCCATTTAAAATATAAATTTTTTAATCCTATCCCCGCATCTTCCTTTCTGTGCCCCCCACCACCCAACATTAAACTACCATATAAACAACAATAAGAAAACAGAAAAAAAACAAAAAACAAAACAAACAATAAAGTACAAACAATCTTCTTCCCCCACATCCTCAACGGTTTCGCCTCTATAAAGAGAATGGTGGGGTAAGGACCTTTCCTTCACTTCACAGGGCTTAATAATGAAGATTTATGAGGATTAATGCTGTTTGGAATGCACCGTTATGGATGAAAGTTAATAAATCATGAAGTGGAAGTGTTAATAGCCCAGCAGACTGAATTTAAAACTGGTAGGTCATCTGAAACTGCTTGAATTAAGGAGTTTTATGTGGGATGACCGAACTGGCAGACACAAGGAGTTTGGAATAAACTGCTGTCTTTTGCTTTCCTTATTATAATTATCGTGTTCTGTGTTAAATGCTGAGGCTAAGGAATATCAAAGACTGAATTTGCTTTCTCAAGAGGCAATTTGCTAATGAGAAGAATTTTAATTGAAGAGATCGATCTTTTGTGCTGGACTGATTAGCTGATTGGCTGAAGAAGATTTTATTAGGTGGATAATTTTTTTATTATTTTTCTTTTGAGAGGAAATTAATACCTTGTTTATATTACAGAAAACAAAAAAAGGACTTTGTTTTGAAGTTCAAGCTGGTTTGTTTTTTTTTTCTCTCTGCCGACGTGGAGAAAAAATGGCGCTGATTAAGCTGTGAGGTAATTGTGTTTCTTTGTGGAGTGAATATGACTCATAAGTTGCTGATAAGCTACTAACGAGTGCAAATAAGCCGTTTCGCTTCAATTAAAGATTGTCGTCCCTTGATCTTCATCAAGACCCTCTGTAAAATTGGTTTGACTGCTGTCCTTTGATCTTTACTAAGACTCTTTGAAAATTGGAATCCCAGTTTGAGAAATTTTTGTTTTTGTTTTTCAAAATGACTCAACAACTTTCAGAAACGCAGCAAATTGCTGCAGCTTTAAATAAAATTGGGGAAAAATAGCAGCACTATCAGAGCGTATAGATAATTTGACATTTAAACTGACATCCGTGCAAAATTTAAAGCAAGATATGGATGATAACTTTGCTAAACAAAAGAGGAAATGACAATGATTAAAGATGAAATGGAGCAGCTGCATGTGCATGAGGCAAAAGTAGATCGGCAAATTGGCAAAATATTTTATAAAATGAGCAGCAAGATAAGAGAATTTGTCTTTTGGAAGAAGAGATGAGGAAATATAATTTTGTTATCAGAGGAATCTCGGAAGAAAGGAAGATAAATTGAAACAGCGGGTTTGAAATGGATTAATGATTTGGACACGCAACTTACGCTCACAATAGCAGACCTGGCAAGCGTTTTAGAATTGCATATAGAAGGCAAAATGGTTCTAACAGGAATGTGCTTGTCAGGTTCGCAAATCTTGGTGATAAGTTGGAAGTTATGGCCAAGTTAAGAGAGTTGGGAGATGCTTTGAAGTTTGAAGGGAAGACTATTCAAGTCTTCCCGGATATATCAAGAGAAGAAAGGGCATGGAGATTTTTTTTAAAACCAATTACAAAAGTTTTGAGAGATAATGGAATTAAATACAATTGAGGCCACCACAACAATTGAAATTTTTTATAAAGGAAGGATGCGTACAATCACCCCAGATATAGATGCATTATTATATTTACGGGAGCTTGGACTGATTGAGATGGAGGATTTAATGGAGATAAAAGATCAAATGCTTCAGATGGGTGGAACATACGTGGAAACAACAATCTCAGAGGAAGAAAAAGGGGCTATTGGAGGGCAAGACTCCAAAGGGTTAAAGAGGAAAGAAATATCACCTGTGTTGGTTGAACAGAAGAAGAGTCGTGAGGATACAGTAGGAGAAGAAGCAGATAAGAGTCTTGGAAAATATGAAGCTGAATGCGGGTCATCGTTATCTTTTTTTTTGAGTGATGAATTTAAATAGACAGCCCGAAAGAAGTGCCCCGGCCATTGGCACGTCCCCTCTCTCCCAGTTTTCTTTAAGCTTAATCTTTATCTGTGATGTTTTCCTTGTTGTGATATTTCTTTATATATATATATATATATATATATATATATATATTTATATATATATATATATATATATATATATATATATATATATATATATATATATATATATATATATATATATTTGTTTTCTGAGGTTTTCACGGGTGTTTGTATATAGGTCTTTGGTTGTTCGGGTTTTCTCCCGTGTAAGATTGGAAGTGTCTTGGCGGCGTTTAGCGAAGTCTCATTCGTCATCTTCAGGCTTCAACCGTGCTTCTGGGAGCAATGTGTGATCGCAGCTGTTTCTTCCTTTTAACTGCTAGTGGGGTTTGAACTGATTGGGTGGGAGCTTGGCTGTGCTCTGATTGGATGGGGTTTTCTGTGCTCTGATTGGCTGGGGTGTGTCCTGTGTTGGTGGGGGCTTGGTTGTGCTCAGTCTAGTCTGTGCTGCAGGGGATTTGAGCTGGTGAGCTGCATAGCTGTTGTTTGGCTTTGTGGTCGTGCTACATCTTCATAGTGGGTGTCAGTCTGCTGCATGTATGGATTGGAGGGTTTGAAATGGCTAATGTTGCAGCTGCGGTCTGGCTTCTGGTCCTTGGTCGTGCTTCATGATCAGTGTGGGTTTGGGTCTGCTTTCTGGGTGGATGTGTGGTGGTGACATCCTGTGTGGACCTTGAGTGTGGGTCTGGTGTCATTCCTCGTGTTAGGGACTCGTTTGTCAATAAGGGCGGGTTTCAAATGGCTGGTAGGCGGAGGTGTCATCTCGTTTGTTCATGCTGTGTGGGCGTTTTTCTATCTCAATGGCTTCTCTGATTATTCTGTTGTTAAAGTGTTCAGTTTTGGCGATAGTTCTGGTCTTTTTAAAGTCAATATCATGTCCTGTGACTTTAAAGTGTTGGACCAGGGAAGAAGTTGGTTCCTCTTTTTTGAATGAGTTCTTGTGTTCTTCAATGCGTGCACTTATTCTTCTGTTGGTTTGTCCAATGTATGTGGTGGGGCAGGCGGTGCATGGGATTTCATATACTCCTTGATTTTCTAACTCAATTTTGTCTTTGGGGTTTCTTAGGATGGTGGATATTTTTCTGTTTGTGCAGAATGCTGTCTTGATGTTGTGTTTGTGGAGGATCTTGCTGATTCTGTCTGTGGTGCCTTTTATATATGGGAGGAGGGCTGTGCCGTTTTCTTGTTCTCTGTCTTGGATTTTAGTGGGGGGTTCTTTTTGGATTAGCTTGGTAATCTTATTTCTTTGGAATCCATTGGATGTTAGTATGTTAGTGAGAGTGTCTAGTTCGGGTTTTAGGTGTTGTTCATCAGCTAAGCATTTTGTTCTGGAGATGAGTGTCTTGGCTACGGAGTTGATCTGTGCTGGGTGGTGGTGTGAGAGTGCGTGCAGATAGCGGTTTGTGTGTGTTTTCTTCTGGTAGATGGTGTGTCCTAGGGAGCCATTGGGTTTCTGTAGACTAAGACATCCAGGAAGGGAAGTTGGTTATTAACTTCTGTTTCCATGGTGAACTGTATTTTGGGGTGTAGGCTATTGAGGTGTGTGAGGAAGTTGTCAAGTTTTTCTTTCCCGTGTGGCCAGATTATGAAGGTGTCGTCTACATATCTGAGCCAGAGTTTGGGTTTGTGATCAGATTTTCTAGTGCTTGGGTTTCAAAGTGTTCCATGTAGAGATTGGCAATGACAGGTGAGAGGGTGACCCCATGGGTGCTCCGTCTACTTGTTTGTATTTTTGTCCATTATAGATGAAGTATGTGTTGGATAGGCAGTGGTTGGTCAGATCTAGGATGTGCTTGGGGGGGTTATATTTGTTTTGGATAGCTGGCAAGGCTTCTTTGATTGGCACTTGGGTGAAGAGGGATATGGCATCAAAGCTCACGAGTAGGTCGCTGGGCTGTAAGTTTTGTTTCTTTATGATCTCTATGAACTGGAATGAGTTTTTTACGTGTGAGGTGATGGATTCTGCATAGGGCTGTAGTTGTTTGGCGAAATTTGGCTAGGTTTTGTAGAGGTGAGCCTATGGAGCTGACTATGGGTCTGAGTGGGGTTCCTTCTTTGTGTATCTTGGGGAGGCCATAGAGCTTAGGGCATCTGGATGATTTCTCTCTGGGAATGATTCTTTGTTGGATTTCTTCGCTGATGGGGGAGGCTTTTATTTTGGATCTAGTGGTTTTTTCTAGGTAGGTGGTGGGGTCTGTGTTTAGGGGCTTGTATGCAGGGTCTTGGAGTAGGTTGGTTAATTTGGTTTGGTAGTCAGATGAGTTCATAACCACCGTGGCGTTGCCCTTGTCTGCTGGTAGGATTATTATGCTGGTATCTTTTTTCAGGTTAAGTAGTGCTGTCTGTTCCTCTTTGGGTAAGTTGCTTTTGGGTGGCTTGCTGGTGCAGAGGATGTTGGAGATCTCGAGTCTGATTTTGTTAGCGTCATCGGGGTTGATTTTGGTCAGGCTGGTTTCAACTCCGCATATAATGTTTTCGGTGGGGATGTATTTGGGAGTGACTGCAAAGTTGAATCCTTTGGAAAGGACATCGGTTTCAGCTTTGGTGAGGATCCTATCTGAGATGTTATGCACTGTTTGTTTCATGTGTTGCTGTGAGGGTGGAGGGGTTTGTTTCTGGCGTTCTTGTAGTCTTCGGAGTTTGTTGGTATATATATATATTTGTTGGTATATATATATATTTATAATATATATATATATTATATTTGTTGGTATATATATATATATATATATATATATATGTGTGTGTGTGTGTGTGTGTGTGTGTGTGTGTGTGTGTGTGTGTGTATGTGTAGGTCTTTGGTTGTTCGGGTTTTGTCCCGTGTAAAATTGGAAGTGTCTTGGCGACGTTTCGACGAAGTCTCATTCGTCATCTTCAGGCTCCCAAATGAAGCTGAAGCCTGAAGATGGAGATGAACGACCCAAGACACTTCCAATTTTACACGGACAAATGACAACAACCTAAACACACCTCAGAAAACAAATATATATATATATATATATATATATATATATATATATATATATATATATATATATATATATATATATATATATATATATATATATAAATATATGCTGTTTGAAAAAGGTACTTTTTCATGGCTATGTTAGGTTGTTTTGTTTTATTTATTTAATTAATGTAGAGGCTGCTAGACTCCAAATGATTTTGGGAACCTTACATTAAAAAGAAATGGAACAATTAAAAAAATATTAGGAAATGAACAATAGACATCCAGAGAGGCAGATCGAAAAACAAAAAGCAGCCTATAGGGGTTGAGGCAACTACTCTGCTCCACTAGTTTGCAGCTGTAACTGGGGATTGACATCTGGTAACATGCCTTAGAACAGGGGTCTCCAACCTTGGTCCCTTTAAGACTTGTGGACTCCAACTCCCAGAGTCCCTCAGCCAGCAAAGCTGGCTGAGGAACTCTGGGAGTTGGAGTCCACAAGTCTTAAAGGGATCAAGGCTGGAGACCCCTGCCTTAGAAGGCCTCAACATCTCTAGAATGACAACCAGATTCAGGCTGAAGATCGGAGATGGTATTCAGCCAGATGGTAGAAGAAGACCTTCTGCGCACAAATTCCAATCGTGCTTTTTATAATTTTGTGAACAACAACAGAGTTGTTAATGCTTGAAATAAACTACCTGACTCTGTGGTCTCTTCCCAAAATCCCCAAAGCTTCAACCAAAAACTGTCTACTATTGACCTCACCCCATTTCTAAGAGGTCTGTAAGGGGCGTGCATAAGAGCACAAGCTTGCCTTCCGTTCCTGTCCTATTGTTTCCATTTGTTATATCCAATTAATATAGTCATTATATATTTATACTTATATATATGCTTTTATATTGTATAGTTATTTCATGCTTATGCTTATATATACTGTGTGACAAAATAAATAAATAAATAAAAATACTTTGCTGTAGGTCTTGTTGAATGTGACTAATTGGAACTGAAGACAGAACATCTGGTAAATATCAGATTGAATATTTAGGTTGCCAAATTTTAACCTAGAAGATTTTTTTTTGGAATCATGTGTTTAAGCGGCGTACATGAAAAATCGACTGTTATTGTTAATCATTTTGTTTCTAAAATGGGAATCATAGGACAAACCAAAAAAAAGACTTAAGAAGATGAGGCTTTTTAGAAATAAAATATAACATATACAACACTGATAGTCAAGATAATATGGTAATTTATCAAAGCAATGTTTTCTTATAGCAGCAGTAAAAAATAATAGGGCTTATATTAATTTTTCCCCAAAGATAGAAAACCATTGCCAGTTCACATGAATCAAAAAAACATTTCCTTTTAAAACATTCTTCCACCATGTTCATTCTAGCTGCTAGTTGTTTTTTTTGGGCTTGTCTTGTCTTTCTATTGGAAAACCAGAAGCTATATTTTGAAGTATTGGTGCTTCCAAGTAGAGTAATGAATCAAGCTGTCATATATTAAATTTGGCTAATGAGCAGTTTTTATTGATTTCTTAGTTGTGCTTCCTTCAGTTGATCTTCCAGATAGGCTAGTTTTGAAAGCAATTAAAACTAGAAAATAGAGTGCAGTGGTAACTTGCAAAAATACTGTTACATCGACAGCTTTAGAAGTATCTAAAAATCTTGTTGTGTAAACTATAGTACAATAGGAAATGTATTAATAAATAAATAGGAACTTGATAATCATATTTTTATACTGTATCCCTGGTAGCAGTAACTCAATTTGGAAGAGCGGGAGGATATTTCGAACTAGACTGCAATATCTTAAAAACTGTATGTGCAGCATCTATGTTCAAACATTGGGTAACTGAGGAATTAACAATATATGGGCTTAAAAAGAATTATGGATATCATTTTATCAGGATTGAAAACATTAGAAAGTAGATCCAGATTTGTTCCCATAATTATAATTATGGAGCCTTCGTCCCCCTTTGTTAGAAAACAGTGCCCCTCCCCATTTATTTTCCTGCTAGTTCTATTGAAAAGGCATTGGGTACACCGATGGAAAGAAAAAAATAAATGAAACTGGGAGGACCCCCATGTAATGTAAGGGCAATTCTCCAACAGCTTCTCCTCATGCGTCATCTGACATCTTTTTGGAAGGCAGATTGACTTCTACAGAAACTTTTCAGGACAAGTGGGTGAGAAAGTTTAATACTAGTTTTGTTCACTTAACTTATTTTAGGATAATGTAAAATTTACAAATAAAACTTTCTGTGTCAGACATGCATTGTTCTAAGCCAGCATCTTTGTGATTTGGTGTAGATTTGATGTGAAGTGAGAACCTGGAAAACCTGCCTTAAACAATTGGGGTTTTCCCACTTAAAATCCTACACCCATGATATGCAGTAGGCTTGGTGAATGTGGAGTTTTTGTAACCTTTTTTAAAAATCTTTCAGACTGATTTTGATTTAGGCTTTCAAGAAGAGACTGGACTGCCATCTGTCAGAAATGGTGTAGGGTCTCCTGCTTGGGTGGGAGGTTGGACTAGATGACCTACAAGGTCCCTTCCAACTCTGTTAATCTGTTAATTTGTCTTTTTGTTCATTTCCCTGTTTGCCATAGGGAGGGGGTGACTGTCCAGAGATGAGCATTGGAGCCATCAAAATTGCTCTAGAAATTTCTCTTCCTGGTTCATTCATCTATGTATTTACTGATGCACGGTCCAAGGATTACAAACTAACTCATGAGGTCTTGCAGCTGATTCAGCAGAAGCAGTCCCAGGTATGAACTTATAATACTGCCTGTTCCAAAATACATTGCAACCGTTCTATAAAATGTGTGTTCTGTGCAAAAGGTAGACAGTGCTATGCTCTTCTATTCAGAAATGAATCTTAGTAAATGAGGATGATTTTGTTATTGTAAGGCTATAATGTTTGTTTATTATATCTTTGTTGCAAGCTGTTTAAAGGCAGAATGATTGAAGTGGCATAAAACATTAATTAATTAATTAATTAATTAATTAATTCATTCATTCATTCATTCATTCATTCAGTGGAGATTTCTGTCTAATATATCTATCCTCAATTGCAAGGTAAGTCAATGATATAGCTAATTCCAACGAATAATAATGAGGCTCAAACAATATCAATCTATAATTCTCTACCACATCTTCTACATCTTACAATTTCTGTGTTACCACTTTCTATGGTTCCATTCATGAGATGAAGGAACATATTTGCTTTCCCTCTGTAAAACTATTGATTTATTACTTCTGCTAGTTTTGATGCCTATTTATGAAATTTATGTAGCGAAAATACCCTCATCTGTGCTAAGAGGGAAAGTAGCCACAGCTTGGCGCACCGTGAGACTGGAAGAAATAAAAATAAAAATTGGATGGGGGCAACTCCAAAACAATCCAGCAAAGACTAAGCCTGCTCAACCATGGGGTGTAGGAGAGGATGGAAAAGTTGATATGGCACCAAATTTAATGGACTATCCTTTGTAAATACACAGGTGGATGGGGCATTCCACATTCTATTGTTTTCTTGCAAGTGATTTGTGTGTGTGTGTGTGTGTGTGTGTGTGTGTGCAGTAATTTCTTGGGCTTTCTGGAATGATGAACCAAAAAACTAAATCCTTTGAGTTGCTCATTGTTATATAATGTATGGCTAATTGTTTTGAAAATGAATGTACAGTATTTATAATTTTTATCTCTTAAAATGTTATAGTGCGTAGTTTTCTTCAGCTAACTGATTTCTGATGATCTCATTTTCTCATTCATTTTCAAATGAAGACTAAATAACGATCTTTTTTTAAAAAAACTATTCAGGTTGTATTTGTTCTAACCGGAGACTGTGATGACAGAGCACATATTGGTTACAAAGTCTATGAAGAGATTGCTTCAACTAGTTCTGGTCAAGTTTTTCACTTGGATAAAAAGCAAGTTAATGAGGTATGATGGGAGCTTGTCTTGATTATGATCTAATTGTGTTTTTTAAAATGGAATATGGGATAAATATTTAATTTCCTGATTTTTTTTTTTTTTTTGTGTGTGTGTGTAAAAGAGGGAGGGAGGGAGACAATTTGTGAATTAATTAGGCTTGGAGATTAAACTAAATAAACCCAGGATGTTATATTTATTTATTTACTTCTCAATCTGTTCTATTCTGTTTCTGCATATGTATGAAAATCTGGAGGGGCAAAGTATGTAAATACCAATTTTAAATACACATTTTAAAATGCATATTTTAGAAGCATGTTTGATATGTTTGAGAGTTCCTTCAAAACGTTCAAAGCTATGCAAATTCAAGAGAATAATTCATATGCATAAGGATTTGGGGGGTGCAAATCAAATCAACTTGCAGTAGAATTCACCAAAATTAAATAATCAAGGAGCTCTTTTTAGAGAATTACTCAAAGCCTCTTCATGATGGAAGAGAAATTTGAATCTAAGTGTTTCTGGTCTTGTATCTGTGGTTGGTATATAAAAGATGTACTTTAGATGTACTAAGTACTTAGTTTCTTATTTCTGTATGGGATAGAGGTTAGATGTAGGACTATGTGAAGGGAGATCCAGATTTGAGTCCAGCCATAGCCATGACAACTAACTGGGTGACTTTGGGCCAATGATATTTTCTCGACTTAATTTATTTAACTTCAAAGTTATTGTGGGAGAAAACAGAAAGGTATGTTGTGTGTGCAACTTTTGAGTTTTTGAATAAAAAATGGGATATAAATCTAATAAATACACAAATCTAACTATGGTACACAAACTCCACAGAATATTAGATGTTCTGACTATGACACTTTATATCTTTTTTGTTTTTCTATTTTTTCAACTTTTTCTATTTTTGTCTTTTTTTGCCTTTTCTTTGATATCTGTCTTTTTCCTTATATTAACTTGTATCATTTTTTTTATCTTCTTGTTTAAACCTTTAATAAAAATTATATACAAAAAATATTGTGATTGTGTCCTGGCTTAATTTTATTCAGAATGCCAGGTTCCCTGTTAGAACAGCAATCCTTTTCAAGAAGACATATCTAGACTTATTTATAAGGAGAACTATTTTGTTTAATGATGACAATTGCCTTATAAAAATAACATTATTAAGAATATAATATATTGGAAAAAGAGAAATAGAATATGACGATTTCATTAATAAATTCTTTATGGAAACTCTGTTTTCCATAATAGCATGCTCTTTGTTTACAGCAGGTGAACAAAAACAGTTCTATTACCCCATCTTCTTGTATCTCACTTTTCTTGTTTTCAACAAAAGTCAGTTTGCTTGCTCTCCCCATCAAACCCCAACATGGTTTATTATTAAAATAATTTATATTGGCTTTAATATAAAGAAATAAGAAGAAAAACATATAAAAGGCAAATAACAACAACAGCAGCAGCAGTAATACCTGGAGACAGCAGAACAGAAGAGAAACTGGAGAACATAATAAAATACAAAGACTTGCAAATAGAATGACTTTGGCAAAAGGAAACAAAGATAGTACATTAGTGATAGGTGTCTTGGCTACAATCCCGAAACGTCTGGATCATCACTTGAGAACTATCAGCACTGACAAAATCACCACCAGTCATTTGTAAATGAAACATTATTTCAAACAGCTCAAACACCTGGTGACAATACCTATCGAACAGCAACATTTGCCAACCTCCAAGTCCTTGAAAGGACTGAATACATGGACAAAAATGCCAAATCTCATCAAAATACTTGGTTGACTGTACAACCAACCGTAATAATATAAAAACAATAGCACCATAAACCTCCCATGTTAACCTCAGGCTTGGGAGCAGAGCCAGGTCTGAAGAGCTTTCCAGAACTCAAGGAGAGCGGGTCACCCCACTCTTGAGTAGGCTGACCACTACTTTCTTCAAGGCCAGTGGGACTAACCCTTCTCTCAAAGAGGATAATACAATACCAGTACATGGACCTATCTCTTGGTCATCTCCTGGGCTTCCTTAACAACCCAAGAGGGACCATGATCTAACAGATAGGTGGACAAACTAACAGATTGGCTGACCTTGTCCACTTTTTGGGGTATCATAGAATTGAACTCAGTCCAGATAACCACATAAGATTATGCCTCAGGCAATTTACTTATACTTGCTTAGTGAAGCATATTCTCAGACATATAGAAAACATTTTAAAAACATTTTAGCCTTGAGCACACACAGCAATATTGGCAGTCTCTCATATCATTAGCAAGCCAAGTCATGAGCAGAGACACAACAACCCAACATAGTAATGTTGGAATGGCATTGTTTTCCCATTATAATAGAATAATATTTTTGCTTATATGCCAAGCTTGGCTTATCTCATTCTGGCGTGCAAGTTTCATGTTATGATTATACAGGAACAGTTTTTCACATGCTTTCAGTACATGGATTTAAGTTAGCCCAACTCCTTGGCTTTGATATGTTTGACTTTTTCCAGCCACAAAAGTAGGTCACAAAAGCAAATGTATTGACAACATCTGGATTCATCTTGGGAGTTAATTTTATTTTAATTTATGCCAATTTCCACTTGAGACCCTGAGGCTGTCAACCATTAGTCGCTAGACCCCATGTAGTCCATGACAAAGTCACTTAGCCTAAGGCCCTGACTTCCTGCTTGGAAAGAAGCCAAACCTAATGCAAAATTAGAAATGGCATTTTTTGAAGAATAAACATTTTAGGGTATATATTTTCCTGGAATAGAATAATTTTTTTCACAATTATCCAATGAGAAGAAATATAAAGTCAGAGATACTAGTATAGCTAGGGCAGGGAACACAGAAGCATTGGGAACAGATGAGAATGAAATATTTTAAAAAGCAGTAAATCTTTATAAAGTTTTAGAATACACAGATATACAGAAGTGACTATGTTCAACAATGACGAACAGTACTAATCAGTCTGCAGTTATTAAAATATTCTTTTAAGTGGAATCAAAACCAGGGTCCATCCTTACACTCAAATAAATAGAGTTAAACATTTTACTAATTTTTATTGGATTGTTTCATGTGGCGCTTCCCTTTAAAACTGTAGGTAGCACAATAACAATTATTTGGCTACCTGCAAGTTTAATAGGCAATAGCCTATTTCCTTTGCATTTTCAATTTTTTCTGATGATCAGAGGTGGGTTTCAGCAGGTTCTGACCAATTCTGGAGAACCGGTAGTGAAAATTTTGAGTAGTTCAGAGAACTGTTAGTAAAAATTTGGACTGGCCCCACCCCCATCTGTTCTCTGCCTCCCAAGTCCCAGCTGATCAGGAAGAAATGGGGATTTTGCAGTAACCTTCCCCTGGATTGGTGATGGAATGGAGATTTTACAGTATCCTTCCAAACTGGAGTGGGGTGGGAATGGAGATTTTACAGTATCCTTCCCCTACTACGCCCACCAACCCACACCCACAGAACCGGTAGTAAAATTTTTTGAAACCCATCACTGCTGATGATGTAGTGTAGTGTAAGTAACATATGAAACACTGGTGTGTGTGAGCTGATAATTTTGGATTCTGATTTTCTAATGATTAAGACAATTCCAAGCTGAATAATTTTGTTATGTCTATTCATTATGCATGATTGAGCAACCTAGTTATGTTCAGTCTCAAGATAAAGAAGGAATGAGAAATAAAATGAGAAATAAAGAAAAAATGTTCAAAATGTGGCAAGATCAGAACAGAGGCAAACCTTCTCAATAGATGCATATTGAAGAGTCTTGGGAATATTTTTAGTCTAAAGTTATGTCGTATTTTTAGACTAAAGTTGAGGTGTACCAATGTTTCTTTTAAAGCACAGCCTAATTTTTAGGAATATAATTTGGGAATGATTGAATGAGTTCTATGGATCTGCTTATTCTGAATAATTGCATTTGCAACTAAGCATAGTTTCACTACATATTTGGATTTCTTATATAGTATACTTATATAGTATATAGTAAAAGTGTGTTAAAAAAATACAATAATTTTGTATCTCTTTTGAGGACTTTCAGGTTCCACATGGGTATAGACAATAGCCATTTTGCAAGCACTTATTATTGAATTTGCAGAATCAAAAAGACACATGTTCTTAATTTGGATAATTTGAACCATTTGCCATAACTGTAAACATTCTCTTGTGTATACAATATTCCACCAGCTGTCTGTGGTATTCTTCAAAAAAAATGTAAATATGTTTTTTTCCAAACTGTTTGGAATTTTAGTCTGTGTAGTCAGAGTTTTGACAATGTTATTGTTCCATGCATGCATTCTAGGGCAGGTTGATCGAGACATTGTGCATAGCCATTGGCTTTTCTGGTTATAGAGCGGTATATATCACCGGTATATATTCCATCACTCTGCTAAACAAATAATTCCATCAACACTGTCAAACTATTTACTGAATCTGCACTACTATTAATAGTTCCCATCACCAATCTCTTTCCACTTATGACTGTATGACTATAACTTGTTGCTGGCAATCCTTATGATTTATATTGATATATTGAGCATCAATTGTGTTGTAAATGTTGTACCTTGATGAACGTATCTTTTCTTTTATGTACACTGAGAGCATATGCACCAAGACAAATTCCTTGTGTGTCCAATCACACTTGGCCAATAAAATTCTATTCTATTCTGTATCAGTATATATGAAAGTGAAATGTCTATAAGAACTAATTGTTGTTAAATAAATCTCAGCCACAAATATATATAGCTTGCCTTTTAACAGGAAGCATATCAATATGCATAAGTGGGGAATTGGGTATTATGAATATATTTGGAATATTATCAGAAGACATGATGAAAACTCTGTAATTTCACAACATATGGACAGATTTAACCATAATTTCAACTGGGAAACTGTGACCATCCTAGACCAAGCCAAGCCCAAAATCACTAAGGAATTTCTAGAAGCCTGGCACTCTGACAAATTAGCCATCAGTAGACTGATAGACATAAACAATATCTACATAGTATGCAAAAGAGACCATCAACGAGCCAAAAGGGGAACAAAAAGACCAAAACAACCCCTATCAGCAATCAGCACCCAGATGAGCATAGATTAACTCCAAGATTAACACCAGACCAACAATCAAGAAGTAAACAATACCCTAATCAAGGAACTGCCAAACAAGCTGACAGTAAAACAGACCAACCAAAGAAAGTTCAAGACCACCCCCATCAACAATGACAGGGCAAGCCACTAGAATAAACTAAGAACAAACCTCACTCCTTACTAGCACTGATATTACTTAGTTTAGGTAATGATATGTCTACAAGAAAACAAGCAAGCTCAGAGCACATCAAGGACACCTCATATTATCTGGAAGCTGCTCGATTGGGTGTGTTTGGTTTTTCCTGCAGGTTATAGCGACTAAAGAAATCTTTATTTCTAATGTTAAGTATAAATCAGGATATGTGGCTTATTTTTTTACTTTACAGGTAAGAGTTGTGGCACCCGTTTCCAGTATAAAATTTGAATTAGTGAGGTAGGAATTTCTGATACTTGCCCCCCAAAAGTCATTTTGTAAAGAAGGGATAGATAGCAGAAATCTCCAAGACCAGGTAAGGAGCAGCCATATGGCAATTCCCTCAAAGGTGGAGAAAAAAGAGAATCAAGATTTAAATTTTGGAATTAACCAAAATTTCGTAGACGGTAGGCTTCCTGAGTTTTGTTAGCACAGAAGTTATGCTTTCCAAGCTCTTTGCACTAAGTATATTTATATTCATGAATCTGCTTTGGGAATGTAAGGTCTTGAGAAATGTGGAGTCTAACTCCTGTAACTGGTTGGGGAGAGGAAGTTAGGAGGTAATGTTTATGGCCCTGGTTTAGCCTCTTGTTGGAAATTAGATATTGGTATTGCTCTCTAGAAGCATATCAAGATGATGCTTTTCTGGAGGGTTTTTAATGGTGGATGAGGATACTGTCTGAATCCTAAGCATATGCTCTCATTTGAGGTATGCTAATATCATTGGTAATTTTAATATTTAATGCAATTGAATTTAATATTTGGGTGTACTGGGTGTAGATAAGCCTTAAATAAAAATGCCGTTAAGACATCCATTGAGATAGATACCATCTATTACCCAGTCAACCTAGTACCCAATCAGAAAAAAAGAGGACACACACAGAGAGGACCAATAAAAAAATGGAGCTAAAAGCATATTGAAGAACCATTTTATCAACACTTCATAGGAAACATCCAATCATCAACGAACCCTACCTGAATTCAAATCAGATGCAGACCAGAAATACCACAAGGGAACCCTCCTTTCTGAGCTATTGAAGAAGCCTTGCAAAGACATGGAGTGAAATGTCCACAGAAAACCTGGAAAATACCTCAGTTTTAATTCCCCGAACCTTGGAGTACCTGACCACAAAAACTGTACAACAAACCTGTTTTATCTCTAGTACAAAAAATTCATTAAATTCCATGTTACTGATCCCTGTAGTAGACTAATAATCTCAAACGTGGGTCTTTTTAGATTAGTCAAGATGTGGGGGGGGGGGGATTCTAGGTTTTGCAACTAATCTTTTTCAGCTGAGATTTGAATATAAATCAACTGATTCTGTCAAACATTTTCTTCCAGGACAAACAAACAACATTCATAGCCAGTCATGTAAAAATGTTCCCAGGAGCAATATTCCTTAAACTGATGGCCTGTAGATATGTTAGAATTATGAAACTGAAATTCACACTTCACTTTTCTTACACATAGATGATTTAGTCTTCCAGGAATGCTTATCTATGTTTATCCTGATTTTTTATTTGCTTTCAATGACAACATTGGAAGCATATGATTTGTTGGAATGTGTTCATAACTATATCAATCAAGGACAATAAAAGAGTCATCATTAGGTTTTTAGTGGGCCTTCAACCTTAAATTGCACCTATAATTCCCAGATCAGCGGTCTCTCTCTATTTGACTTGAAAAGCTGTAGCTTTTTGCCTTTATGCTGTACTGTAGGTGGGAAGCTTTAGTCTATGGATTGAATATGTATGAATTAAATCTGCATGCGTAAATAGAGAATTATGTGGCGGGAACTTCAGATGCAGTCCGAAGTAGCTTCAACATGTCTGCTTACAGCCAATTTGGACTTCAAGGCAAAATAAATTCTCCACCTTTGTCCTACAAAGTGAATGAGCATATTCCTTAGAAGGGGAAGACAAGTCCTTTCCATAAAAGTCTCCCTCCCCCCCCAAAAAAAGTTCAGTTTGATAAATCAGTCTACAAGGAAGAGTGTTGTGTAATTTTGCTAAAACCATATGTAAATCACAAGAAATCTTGGTTTTAGCACTCTTATCACCAGGAACCACAGTTTTTAAAGGATTTTTCAGATGTAGGCAGAGCAGTTACTTAAATCTATCACATACTTCCCCCCCCTCATTTGGACAATTTGGAAAATATATTAGCTTCTGGCTTTCTTTAGGATATCCTACCCCAAAAAATGCATTAGGGTTTAAGGCTGTGCTTGATTTTGTTGATTTTGGATTTGCAGTGGTGCTAGATTTTGAGAGACTGTTTAATCTGGCAAAGTTTAGGCACTGTGAAAAGAAATAGCAGAGGAACCTCAAGGATATTGTGCATAGTGTAACTCAGTGGCAGGGAGCATGCCTTGATATGAAAAGTCCCAATTCAATTCTTAGATTGCTATTTTTTTTTAAAAAAAACCCACCCAATTAGCAAAATGGCAGGTGACTTCTGCTTAAACTATATGTGACAGATATCTATGAATGGAATGTCCTATTGAGTGTTTGTGTGTATGTGAGAGAGAGAATAATTTTGTCTAGATAATCTATAGCTTGACAGAATATATATATTTATATATATTTAATCTCTGGAGAAAAGTGGTGAATTATGCCTGTGGGATCCAAGGAGTCGTAGTCTGGCATGCATACAAAATTTACAATAGAACTTTCTTCCCACAGGAAAAACATCAGCTTCAGTTTTGCTCTGCAGATCAAAAAAGCATGAATCAAAGTAGAGATAGCATTTAGCACAGCAACAGCACTTAGGCTTATATACCACTTCACAGTGCTTTACAGCCCTCTCTAATAGTTTACAGAGTCAGCATATTGTCTCCAACAATCTGGGTCCTCATTTTATTGACCTCGGAAGGATGGAAGTCTGAATGTAATTCTCCACAAGGGCTATTTTGGAGTCCAACTAGTGTGTAATCTTTAAGAGCAGAAATGCTGAATTATTCATGTAATGTATCTTTAAAAGTTTTGGTGGGAAAAAAACACATTGCTGATTGGTTGAAGCCTCCGGCTAAACTGTATATAAAGAGAGGTTTTTCCCAGCACTGGCTGCTGGGTTCACCATATAGTAAAGAGCTGTTGTCACTATCCTGGTCTCCTGCCTCGTTATTGCCCGAATCTAACACTGGCGACGAAGGTGGGATCTCGAGGCTAAGAGCGCCAGGAAAAGAGCTGAACTCACCAGGAAGACGCGAACCCAGCAAACAAGGGGCGGAAAGCAGCGATGTCCGGCTACACACCGCCAGCGCCATTCGACCCAGCCAAGGAAAAATGGGGGTCATACATGGCTCATTTCGAGTGTTTCCTCGAGGCGAACGAACTTCAAGGAGTTTCAGACAACAGGAAACGAGCGTATTTCCTGAGCCACTGCGGTCCAGAAGTTTTCGACACCGCAGAATCCTGGCGAGCAACGCCGTACAGTCGGTACCGTGGCAAACTCTGCAGACTTTATTGAAAGCCCATTATGCACCAATGCCGTCCAAGTATGTACAGCGGTTTGAATTCGGGGCGCAGACAGCAAGAGGCGAGTCCATCAGCGCATACATGGCCGCCCTGAGGAAAGCCTCAAAACATTGCGAGTACCGAGACTTGGATGAGGCATTGCTGGAGCAACTCATCCGTGGGGTCAGGGACATCCGTTTGCGGGCGGCTGCTGTCTAAAAGCAACCTAACGCTGGCAAGCGCCTTGGGCGAAGCCAGGGCTCACGAGATGTCTACCCAAGCGGCGGAAACCCTACAAAAGCAGGTCGCACCAGCGGCTGGTGCGAAATCAACCCGGTCCACAATGAAGAGGTCCAGGCTGAGTCGGACGGTGAGGAGAGGAAGGTCTTCCACACGGGAGGCGGAGAAAGAAGACCGGGGTGACTGCGAGTTGCGGAGGGCAACACCAACGACAACAATGCAAATTTAAGGATGCAACTTGTCGGCGGTGCGAAAGGAAGGGCACCTAGCACAGGCCTGTCGAGCACCCCAACCTTCCGCCAAAAATTCAAACCGGCCAATCAGAGCGCGGGGCAGCGGCGGCCCGTGATTGGTCAGTTTAAAAAGGCGCGGTTGAATCAGACTGTCGTGAGAGTGGGTCACGCATCAACACGCCTAGAAAAAATCTTTACAAAGGCAAAGATTGAGGGGTGCCGTGCCGATTGGAGGTGGACACGGCTCATCGATCACGATCATGTCCTGGGACACTCTCGTGAGAGCCTTACCCGCCATCATAAGCGCAAGCTGCAACCACAGAAATTAAAGGTACAAGACTACCAAGGGAATCGCATCCCTGTTCGAGGGGTAACGTCCGTCCACGTCAGTATGGACAATACAAGAAAACTCTGCCCATCACCATCGTCGATGGGACCCTGCCAAGCTTGTTGGGACTGGACTGGTTCGAGCATTGGGCATGGGGTGACTGGAATCTTCAGAAGCAGTCGACCTCAAAGACGCACTCATGAAGAATTTGGGGACGTTTTCAAGACTGCCTGGGCAAGTACAGGGACCCCTATCTCCTTTAACTTAGACCCCAAGTTGCCCTATCCGTCTAAAGGCTAGGAGGGTCCCGTTAGCCCTAAAGCCCAGGATTGACCGGGAACTGGACAAGCTAGTAAACCAGGAATTCTAGTGCCAGTTGACCATGCTAAGTGGGAGACCCTATAGTCACCCCAGTCAAACCGGACGGGTCGGTCCGGTTGCGCTGACTACAAGGCAACGCTTAACAAAGCGTTGCAAAGAGTGCTTACCCGTCCGGTGGTACAGCACTTACTGCACTCAATGGGGCAAGGGCAAGTTTTGCCAAGCTAGACTTGGCCCAAGCCTATCAACAGCTGCCCGTAGATAGCAGCACAGCCAAGCGCAGACAATTGTGACTCACAGAGGGGCTTTTAAGTGTACCCGGTTACAGTTTGGGGTTAGTGTGGCTCCAGGGTTATTTCAGAACCTAATGGAGCGGCTATTGCAGGACTACCAGGGTGGTACCATACTTTGACGATGTACTGGTATCCGCTGAGAATCTAGAGGAATTAGGGGTAAGGCTGCGAAAAGTTTTGGGCATTTTCCGGTCTGCGGTCTCAAAGTTAAACTGAACAAATGCCAGATCGGGGTTGAGTCTGTGGAATTCCTGGGCTACGGATAGACAGGAAGGATTCACCCACTGAGAGCAAGGTACGGGCCATCAGGAAGGCCCCAGTTCCAAAGAACAAAACGGAGTTACAGGCATTCTTAGGTCTGGTCAACTTCTACGCGGTATTCTTAAAATAAGGCAACAGTAGCCGAGCCGCTGCATAAATTACTAGCAAAGACGGCTGCATGGTCTTGGGGAAAGGCGGAAGCTAGGGCATTCAAGGGTAAAGAATCTCCTATCGAGTGATAGCCTCCTTATCCAATACAATGGCACGCTGCCATTAGTGTTAAGCTGCGATGCATCTCCCTATGGGGTGGGGGCTGTGCTCAGCCACAGGTTGCCAAATGGCACAGAAGCCCCTATTGCATATTACTCCCGAACCATGTCATCAACTGAAAGGAATTATAGCCAGCTTGATAAGGAAGCCTTGGCTATAGTCTCCGGAGTAAAGAAATTCCATGAATATGTATTTGGTCGTGATTTCGAAATCATCACGGACCATAGACCTTTGCTAGGCCTGTTGGCAGGCGACCGCCCAACGCCCGTGGCACTTTCGCCCAGACTGACCAGATGGACTATCTTCCTAGCAGCGTATTCTTACAAATTACTACACCGGCCAGGGAAGGAGTTAGGGCATGCAGACGCCCTGAGCAGATGCCCGTTACCAGAGACTATCGAAGGCCCCACTCCGGGGATACCAGTTCTGCTAATTGACTCTTTGGACTCTGGCCCAGTCACATCCAAAGAGGTGGCTCGGGGATAAGGACATTACAATAAGAACTGTAATTGGTTGGGTACAAAGAGGTTGGCCGCTGCGCGGGCGGCGTTTAAAGAATTTGTAAAAAACGTGGGAACTCTCAGCTCAAGGGGTGCCTGCTATGGGGGATCAGTGGTGATCCCGGAGAAATTGAGGAAAAGGTATTGGATCTCCTTCACGAAGGCCACCCAGGGATCGTGAGAATGAAGGGTCTAGCGAGAAGCTATGTGTGGTGGCCCTTAATGGACTCGGAAATTGCTGAAAGGGTAGGAAATGCCAGGCCTGCCAGGAGTCAGACCACTACCCCAACGGCCCCGATTCGAGAATGGGAGAGACCCCAGGGCCCTGGTCTAGGATCCATATCGATTTTGCGGCCCTTCCACGGCCAAACCTTTCTGGTAGTAGTCAATGCCTACTCCAAATGGCTGGAAATCATTCTCATGAGATCCATGATAGCCAAGGCCGTGATTTCAGTCCTACGGCACCTATTCGTAACCCACGGGTTGCCAGACACGTTAGTCTCCGATAACGGCCCGCAATTCACGGCAACCCAGTTTGAGGGGTACTTGGCAGAGGAGGGCATCCGGCATGTCCTCTCGGCGCCTTTCCACTCTGCGACGAATGGCCTTGCAGAGCGTTCCGTTCGGGCGCAAAGAAGCATTGTCCAGAATCAGGCCAGGCGATTGGCAAACAAAAATCGATACCTTCCTGGCAGTCCAACACAGAACCCCTGTGTCACAACTGGCAGAAGCCGGCAGAGCTATTAATGGGTCGGAAGCTTAGGTGCCCACTAGACCGTTTAAACCCAAACTACACACCAGGCGGTTACAAAGGGGTACAGGGTAAAACAAGAGGGATGGCAGTAGGCGACCTAGTGTGGGCACACAACTACAGCGAGGTCCGACCTGGGTAACAGGAAAAATCCTAGAATAACAGGACCAAAATCATATCTAGTAGAGATAGAGGATGGCCGGGTATGGAAGCGCCACATAGACCAGATAAGGAAGCATAACGGTAAATCAGAAACAGGCGAAACAGGCCCTGACTATTCAATGTTTGAATCCACAGCTGACTCAAACCCGGGGCAAACGCGGGACTTATCTGAGTTCCAGGAGATCCAGCGACGCCAACCGGTTCCTTCCGAAAACAGCAGGCACGAGTCTGCAAATAATCCAGGGCCGGATGGCCTAGAGGAGGAGCTGAGAGGAACAAACAGTCCCTCCGGTCAGCTCGACTCACTCCCAGAGAATGAATTGCGCAGGTCCGAAAGAGTCAGAAGACGCCCAGTCTACTTGCGTGATTACGTTGAGAAATAAGATGTTAATTTTATGCAGATAATGGTAAAGTGTTTTCTGGGAGGGAAGGAGTGTAATGTATCTTTAAAAGTTTTGGCGGGAAAAAAGCACGTTGCTGATTGGTTGAAGCCTCCGGCTAAACTGTATATAAAGAGAGGTTTTTCCCAGCACTGGCTGCTGGGTTCACCATATAGTAAAGAGCTGTTGTCACTATCCTGGTCTCCTGCCTCGTTATTGCCCGAATCTAACAATTCAGGTTGCCTGTTTTTGGAAGTGTTCTTGAAGAGACTGTTGTACAGTATCTGGATCTATTCTGAACTGAACTGCAAAAATAGCAGTAGTAGCTTTGGCAATGCCACACTTGTACCATATATAATATTGACAGCACTGGCTGTAGCCAATCTTTTTTTTTTTAAGCAACTGAGCTTTAGACAAAAAAAATAGACACCTAAACTTTTAATAAGCAGTAATTTTATAGTTGAAGGACAAAAAGGCTGAAGAGAGATATTTTTCTTAAAATATCTAGGTTGTACAAATGTTTAATTCTTTCCAGTGGTTTTCTCTAGCAATATGGCTGATTTAGGAGAATTATCTCACCCAATAAAGAGATGGTGTGGCATCCTACATCTTTTTTAGATGAGCAGCCTGTTTGATCCCAAATCTGCGCAATATACATGTCAATGAAGTTGTGAACGTTTCCAAATTGTCTTTATATTTTTCAAATCTATGCTAGTTTTCACAGAGCTATACATGTAGACATTCCTTATAACTCTAAAACTTCCAAACTGGTTTATGCATGAAAATCTTTGAGCCTGCTCATTGCCATAGTTTTCTTAAATTCTAGAAACATGGATGGCAGCTTGCCAAATGTTACATGCATGGAAAATCTGCATACTTGCCCCCATATGAGGGTATATGTAGCCTGTTTATCAGTAGCAACCTCACTACTGCTTCAAGAACTGGTCAACAAGAGGATTAAAGAATCCCAGACTTGTTGTGGCCTGCCAGTAGCAAGCAGAACTGTCAGCAGAGTCAGACAGTGAAGAGGTTGGGGTGGAACCTGGGCTAGTCCTGAGGGCAACAATAAAAGACATTAAAAAATATAAATATGGTGTTCCCCTTTCTTTATGTGTCTCTTCAGCTCCCTGTCCAACTACTTATTTATTTATTTAGTAAACATTTATGCCACCCATCTCCCCTACAAGGTACTCTGGGCGGCTTATAAATTATAGAAACAAATGAAAAATAGTTAAAAGATTAAAATAAACTAACATTAAAATATTATGTTGTGTCTGCGCTCCCCAAGCCGGCCCTCCTGCCAGAAAGTGACTTGGAGCTGGGCCTGCTGCCAGAAAGTGACTTGGACAGTGAGGCGGAAAGGCCGTCAGGAGCACCAGCTTCCCTGACTCAGCTCCAGGAGCCAGAAGCAGGCCAGGTGGAAGAGATAACGAGGCCTCCGTCCGAAGACTCTTCCCCCCCCAGGCCACGCTTTCAGACCCAGCTGACGGCAATCAGGCTTGGTTGGACCCTAGGTTTCGTAGGCAGGAGAGGAGGGAACAACAGAAGCAGGGGTGGGGCAGGCCTAGGAAGTGCTGAGTCATGGAGCCACACTCCACAGAATATAAAAGGCAGCGAGAGCTGCTGTGTGTCTTTGTAACAGGCAAATCCATTGATTGACTAAGAGCTGAAGTTTGTTCCTGGGTGACTCACCAGCGTCGTGGAAGATAACGGAGGCTCTTGGCATATGCTGGCTATTCTGCTGCCAGAGCTGATAGTGCCGGCTAATTAAGCCATCACTCGGAGGCGAAGGAGGATAGAACATATTATTAAAAACTGTGCTTATTGCTCGATTGCATTGGGATTTTTTATTTAAATTAATAGAGAAAATGCAATTTGGAGATTGTTTTGTTAGAATAATTAAAGCGATTTATGGAGAGCAAACAGCTCAGATTATAATAAATGGTAGTCTGACAGAAGTTATTAAGATTGCGAAAGGAACGAGACAGGGATGTCCTTTATCACCACTATTGTTTGTTTTGACTCTAGAACCATTATTGGATAAAATTACTTGGTTTCAATATGGGCAACTAAGTGCTAGATGGAAAGAAGATCAAAAAATTGGTATAATGCAAAGGGAGGAAAATTTAATAAAGCAAATTAAAGCATATAAAGAGATTGTATAATGTGTTGCTTGAAATAGATTCGGAAAAGGATTTGGTAAAGGACTGTATGATAAAATGGACACAGAATATTCAGGAACCAATAATGTTGGAAACATGGGAGAAAATCTGGGTTAGAAATGTTAAGTTTACACATGCACAGTATTTAAGGGAAAAATTTTATAAGATGTTTTATAGATGGCACTTAGATCCCAAAAAATTATCATGTATGTATCCTGATATCCAAGCGAAATGTTGGAGGTGTGACTGTGATGACGCTACATATTTTCATATTTGGTGGACTTGCAAGAAAATTAAGGCCTTTTGGATAAGAATTTGGTGGATTATTCAAAATGTCCTGAAGAAGAAGATAAAGTTCCTGCCGCAATTTTTCCTTTTGGGAATTATAACGGATTGTACAGGGATTGAGACTAAATTGATTCTGAATTTAATAACAGCAGCAAGGCTGTTGATTGGACAATATTGGAAGAAAAAAGAGTTACCTACAATAGAAGAATGGATATTGAAAGTTACTAATTTGGCTGAGATGGCTAAAATCTCAGCTTTTTTGAAAGACAATACGCAGGAAAGATATTTAATTGAATGGAAAAAATGGATTGATTATTTACAAAACAGATATCAGATTAAGAAATATCAGATTGCCTTTGAATAATTAGGAAGTATTATTTTATGTAATGGGGGGGTTGGGAAATGAAAAGATTTGGATGAGGTTAATTGGATTAGAAGGGAAAATTTTACTCTATGTTTGGTTTATGTATAACAATACCTTGTGATTGACCCGGGAAGCCGGAGGGGGGGGGAAGGGAGTGGGAAGGGGTTTTGTGGGGGAGGGGAAAAAGGGGGAAAAATGTTTTTGTTTGTTAAAACTTTTTCAATTAAAAAAAAACTGTGCTTATTGCTACTTGGATATTTTTTATACTATACATCAGACAATATTATTCATATTTATTTGGATCATTTTAAGCGTTGCTATCATTATTATTGCTATTAAAATAGTTTTTTTTCCTTCAAAAACATATTCCAGCTGTGTTAGTTTGCCTTGCTGTAAAAGTATTATACTCAATCAAGAGGAAGAGAATAACATAAGAAAGCTGTAGTCATGGCATCCATTTGAAAAAGTATTTATACTATGCAAGGATTCAAAAGCAGGTTAGACCATCACAAAGGGTTCTAATTTGAGACACATAATTTTGCTGTGTGTCCTGGTCCTTTAGATTTAGGAATAAAAGTTAAATCTTTTCCATTAAAATAGAAAAAGCAAGCAGCAGTTATGATTGTTTCTTGAGTCATTGCTGCTGATGTTAACTGATTTACCAATTGGGTATAAAAATCCTTAAGTTTGTCAGATGAAATATGTTCTCTTGTGTTGCTAATATAATACATTCTTATTTCTGCCCTGCACTCTTTAATTCTGTATATTAAATATACTGTAAATGTAGTCTATTTATGGGGTGGGGAATCTGCAAAACTTGTCACAGAGTTTTAAATTGAAAGCATATGTCAAATTACATTCAAATGTCATAATTTTGTATTGCATATTTGTCTAAGCAATAATTGACCACAGCCCACTTAGATTTTAGGCTTTCTGTCTTGTTTTTCATTAAAATTCCCTTCTCCAGCTCCATATTACCTCATTCCCTGTCTCACTGCAGATTGAAAATCATACAAAAGCTTTCTGCATTTCCCAGAGTGAAGAATTGCTCCTTCCACTCTTTTTTTCAGCCTATTATGCTTTTCGTAATGCCTTTTTTTGTAACAAAACAAACAAACAGTGATGGAAACTTAATGAGAAATCTCCATTTCATGACCAGCTTATTTGTCATTTTTAAGAGCAGCAACCGCTGATGGAAGGAATTCACTGTTCACTAGTAATGGCATCACATTTCTGGAATCTGATCAGTTAATGTGACTTATGCAAAAATCCATGTTTTGCATTGCCTGGAATTTTAGCTTGAATCAAAATGAGTAGCACTAGTATTGACTCTGGTTGCACTTCCTTTGCTTTGGGTCTTAAAGTGGCAAAGTAAACTTGGATGGAGGGTACGATTGATTATAAGCTTTCCTCTTTTAATAGCTTCTAGCAGCTTTGGAAGTATTGAGTTTTATTTATTATTTATTTATTTATTTATTTATTTGATTTTTATACCGCCCTTCTCCCGAAGGACTCAGGGCGGTGTACAGGCAAAATAAAACAGATAGTAGAATATACAATTTAAAATACGATTAAAAAACTTATTTTAAAATTGGCCTGGAAGTATACAATGAACTAAAAACCCCATTTAAAATTAGTTAATAAAAGTTAAAATTTAATAAAATTCAGTTTAAGCCAGCCTTGAATAAAAGATATGTCTTCAGTTCGCGACGGAATGTCCAAGGTCAGGTATTTGGCGTAAACCGGGAAGTTGTTCCAGAGTGTAGGAGCCCCCACAGAGAAGGACCTTCCTGGGGCCGCCATCAACCGACATTGCGGACGGCACCCTGAGAAGTCCCTCTCTGTGAGAGCGTACGGGTCGGTGGGAGGCATGAGGTAACAGCAGGCGGTCCCGTAAGTACCCAGGCCCTAAGCCATGGAGCGCTTTAAAGGTAGTAACCAAAACCTTAAAGTGCACTCGAAAGGCCACAGGTAGCCAGTGCAGTCTGCGCAGGAGCGGTGTTATATGGGAGCTACGCGGAGCTCCCTCTATCACCTGCGCAGCTGCATTCTGGACTAACTGAAGCCTCCGAGTGCACTTTACTGGACAGACTGTTAGTTTCAGATATACACACACCAGTTTCTGAAATTTCTTTCAGGTGTAAACCATCCCCTATCCCCATGTATTTTGTATGTCTGTGATTTCTGCTTGAAACCTCAGGTTTTTATGCTAAAGAAGGGTAAAAAAAGGTTATACCAAGGGTTTAGAAATGTAGATTTACACTTTTTTAAATGGTTAAATGGAAAAAAAGAGACTTGCACTGCCTTATATAAGGCAAATTGATTGAATGAGTGAGTAAGTGATGAATGCATGAATATTTTACTGGCTTTCTTCAAGTATGTAATATCATTGATTGGAATTTACAAATCACCTATAGACTCTACATTTTATGGAACACACAAAAGCTCACTTTAGTTTTTAGTAAATTGCATTGTTACTATAGTCAATCTCTCTCTCTCTCTCTCTCTCTCTCTCTCTCTCTCTCTCTCTCTCTCTCTCTCTCTCTCTCTCTCACACACACACACACACACACACACACACACTCATGTACACCGTGGTCATGTACACCACGGAAAATAGAAACACTGAATTATTTTGTAGGACATATCAAATAATGGGTTACTTTGTGTAACTCCGTTTCTAGCAACCATCCTACTTTTAGCAATATATATCTAATAAAACAATGCAGACTGCTAGGGTATCCACAGAATATGTTTTTTTTAAAATAAAGAAAAAAAGAGGCAGAATTTTGATCATACCATTGTAACCACTGTTTTGACTTTTTATAAAATTGCACTCTGTAAACACTCCTGCAACATACACTGCAAGCACAAGACTGCCAATGTAATACCTATCTGCAAGACTTTAAAGTAGCTCTGCCATTTTTCAGAACTGTAAGAGACATTTTGGAAACAAAATCCAAAGATGTTATCTCTCTATTATTTCATAATGATAGACTAAATGCAAGATAACTGTGTTTATTTAAATGTTAAAAACTCAGAAAAATCTTTGATGGACTTAAATCTGGATCTCCCTAGTCTTATTTTATTATACTACACACTGGTTCTTTTTTAACCCATGAGCATGTATGTTGAAGTTAGCTGTTGGATGATTGCTGAAGAGTTCATTCATAGTACAAAAGAACCATTATTTGATATGCCTCTAATATATTTGATCATGAAATAAGTTCTGGATCTATTTACTTTTCCAGGTACTGAAATGGGTAGAAGAAGCAGTGCAAGCTTCCAAAGTTCATCTATTGTCAACAGACCATTTAACTTCAGGAAGAAGCTTTTGGCAGATCCCATTTGATCCCAGCCTGAAAGAAGTTACAGTGTCACTAAGTGGTCCTTCTCCAGAAATTGAAATTCATAACCCTTTGGGTGAGATATTAGTCTATTTCTTTTTATGAGCAAAGCCAGGTATGACTTATTTTCAGTACCTTCCTGGGTTTGTTATGCAAGCATTACAAGTTTATGGAGTAGATATGATTGGCCTCTACTATTGGATGACTCTAACTCAACTTCTTGAAGTATTTTATGGGAAAAGCTATCTTTTTCTTTGTAAATATACCTCTCCTGCTTTAAAAAAAAAGTCCCTGAGATTAAAGCATAAAAACGTTAACGATAGGCTATCAGAATGGCAAATCCCAAATTAACGAAGATTAGAAAATTAGAAGGGAGATCAAGAGTATTCAAAAGTAAAAATGACGATAAGGTAGGCAAGCATTCCCAATGGTTTAAATATGACTTAGACATGTTTTAGGCACTTTGAGTTTTCTACGATAGGTAACATTGGAATCTCAGAAGAAGATTGGTGACTTGCTATCTCATTTTTCATGAGAAGATCACAAAATTGATTTTAGTGTTATTTATACTGTCCACTCAATTCATATAAATATTGACCAAGGGAATTATTTTTATATTTCAACTTAGTTCCAGAATTTAGGTTAGCATGAAAACATCAGCAATAGATTCATTTTTGCCGCAACCCATGAACAAAGCTAACACCAGTAAAAGTATACCACACTATATACCCATTGAGGGTTTTTTTTCATTGCCCCTATAGAGTACACATTTCTTGCATTTGACAATCTGCTGGCAAATAATAACCTCAGCAAATTGCATTACCTATAAATATTTGGATAACTGAGGAATGACTGCTGGTAGTCTAAATGATGGAAAAAAGAGGTTAGCTTTTAGTAAAACACAGACATATCTGAAATGTTACATAGTGGAAGAGATATTCCAAAAAGTATCTGCACTTCAAGTTGTTTGGGACCTTACATGTTATCATATATATCTCAAAATAGGGAAACAGGTAGCTAATGAAAAAAGTAAGGACAGTAATGATTCAGCAATCAAACATCATCAGTAACAGAGTAGCCAGCATTCTGCACCAGTTGAAGCCTTTGTGAAATCTTCAAGGATAGCCCAATGAAGATCTTTTTAGATATGAAATTAGATATGAAATTACTGAGAAATGGATCACGATGGTCAGTGGTGTGATTCAAGTACTTTAACAACCAGTTCTCTGCCTTAATGATTTCTTCCAACAACCAGTTTGCCAAACTGCTCAGAAGGTTAACAACCGGTTCTCCCAAAGTGGTGTGAACTGGCTGAATCTCACCACTGACTGTGGTAAATCTGGGACAGTTAAGTGAGTGCTACAGAAGGCAAACCAACCAGGGCTGAAAGTAGACTCATCATCCAGTGAGAAATTAGACCTGAACTATCTCCAATTTACAAATTTCCCTTTTCAAAGAATCACAAATCTATCTAACATAGAAGGTTTTCCTACAACAATCATCAACCCCCGGCCTGTTAGGAACCAGACTGCATAACTGGAGGTGAATGATGGTTGAGTGAGCAAAACTGAAACATTTCTCCTCCTGGTCTGTGGAAAAATTGTCTTCCATGAAACTGGTCCTTGGTTCCAAAAAAACTTGGGGATTGCTGTTTTCCTAATTGCTTATCCTGGGATTAGCCCATTAATTATACCACTAATTTATCATGATTAAATTTAAATCTGTTTCTGCTTGCAGACTTTAATCCAATCCAGCACTGACTGACTTGATTAAAATACAGACATAGCCATAGAGAAATCTCTACAAACCCACTGTTTTCTGTGAACACCCTTATTATAGCAATTTAACTTAATGCCAGTTAAATTCATTCCATATATGAATGAATGCATGATTCAAATGGAATATATATGTTTGTAACATAACACTGTTTGTGGTAAAGTTGCAGAAAGACAAAATTATTTCCTGTTGTATAGAACATAGTCCAGATGTGAGAATTACTGAAATAACTAATAAAAATACTCCTTCTTTGCCTGCACTGTAGGTAAACTTGTAAAGAAAGGATCTGGCTTGAATGAATTACTAAATATTGAAAATTCTGCTAAAGTAGTGAATATAAAAGATCCAGTACCAGGAACATGGAGTATTCAGGTAACCTTAATGAAATAATGCTGCAGTTTATTTTCCACTACCTGGAGTTTTATAGAAAACGTATGTCAAAAAGTTTTGTTTGTTTGCTTCTTTATTTCCCATCATTCTTGTTACTGAAAGTAAAAGATTTGTTTGTAGTATTTTCAGGCTTAAGGCTAAACATAGATGGTTTTACAGAATTGATATCTGAATCCATTCTTTGCTCTATTGCAAATGGTAGCTATCTTGATAAGTGTCTTCAGTAAACTCCAATTTTATCTTGATTTTCATGGCCTGATAGGGTTAAAAGCAAGATATTATGGCTCTGAAAAGTGGTGGCTACTTCACAGTTTACTTGTTTTTGGTACTCCAAGAGCATAAACAATAAGCAATCAAATTAATTGTCTAATGTATGCATTTGGCAAGAAGATTAAGATATTCATCTTAAGCAAACGAGGGAATTTTGATTCCATACTTTTTATATTTCTTCTTGATTCCATGCCTCTGGTTTCTTTGGACAAAATAAAACATACATGTGGTCTGTCACCAACCAATGAAGTGAAATAAATGTCCAAAATATGTGCTTTGAACATACCACTAATGTATGTTTTGCAAATGAGATATTCTCAGCTTTGGGCTGCTGTCAGTGCACAGTCCCCTCCAGAGGATAATTGTAGTTGGTGTTGATAATCCAAAAGTGTAATGCAGGCATGACAAACTTATTCCACACTTCACTGCTGTCTTTTCCTGTTAAAATACTTGGCTTCCCAACCAATTTTTGTACACTGTAATTATATATAAACGGCAATATTGCTGAGCTATGCCTTCCCGTCTCTACATGCATTGCTCTCAAAATGGGAAACACCCCTGAAAAAACATAGTCACTCATTGGGAGGTAAATGAGTTAGTGGACTATTGTTGTTGTTCAGTTGCTAAGTTGTGTTGTAGTCTTTGCAACCACATGAACCATAGCATGCCAGAGGCCGCTGTCCTCCACTGTCTTTGGAGTTTGCTCAAATTCATGTTCATTACATCAATGGCCCTCTAACCATATCACCCTCTGCTGTCTCGTACTCCTTTTGCATTCAGTTTTTCTCAACATCAAGGTGTTTTCCAATGAGTTCTTTCTTCTCATTTGGTGACCAAAGTATCTGATTTTCAGCTTTAGTATCTGTCCTTCTAAAGAACAGTCAGGGTTGATTTCCTTTAGGATGGACTTCCAATGGATTCTCAAGAGTCTCAAGGTTTTTCCATAGAGAAAAGGGGGTCAACCCAGGGGTGAAATGCTACCAGTTCACCCAAAGCGGTAGTAAAAAAAAAGTGCTGATGATCGCACATCGCTTGGTTGATCATTGGAACTTTTTTAAAAAAACTTTTTAAGCACTTTTTTACTACCGGTTCTCTGGAACCGGTAGTAAAAAATGCTTAAAAAGTAAAAAAAAAAAAGTTCTGATGATCACACGTCACTCAGTTCTCTGGAACCGGTAATTAAAAATGCATTAAAAAGTAAAAAAAAAGTTCCGACGATTGTTTGTCACTTAGCTGCTCGTTGGAACTATTTTTTTTACTTTTTAAGCATTTTTTTACTACTGGTTTGGGTGAATAGGTAGTAAAAAAATGCTTTAAAAAAGTAAAAAAAAAAGGCTCGGACGATCGCGCGACATAGCTGTGATCATCAGAACCCCTTTTTTTTACTTTTTTAAAGCATTTTTTTACTACCTATTTGCCCGAACCGGTAGTAAAAAAATGCTTTAAAAAGATTTTTAAAAAAGGTTCCCAAGATCACAGCTGTGGCATGTTTGGGCAATAGGTAATAAAAAATGCTTTAAAAAAGTAAAAAAAAAGAGAGGTTCTGACGATCGCGTGGCATAGCTGTGATTGTCGGAACCGTTTTTTTACTTTTTTAAAGCATTTTTTACTACCTATTTGCCCAAACTGGTAGTAAAAAATGCTTTTAAAAAGTTAAAAAAAGATTCCCAAGATCGCATGCCACAACCTCCCCCCCCTTGCTGTTCTACTTACCTTCCCAAGCCTCTTTTTGGCGCTTGGTGCATGGCTTGCCTGCGTAGCCAGTGAACCAGTAGCAAACCAGTTCAGATTTAACCACTGGGTCAACCAATTTTCCAAACAAAGCACCTGAAGGCATGACAAGAAGCAATGGATGGGAAATAATTAAGAGAGAACTAACCTAAAACTAAGGAGAAATTTCCTGTCAGTTAGAACAATTAACCAGTGGAATGACTTGCCTATAGAAATTGTGGACCCTCTAACTGGAAGTTTTTAAGAAGAGATTGGACAACCATTTTTCTGAAATGGTGTAGGGTTTCCTGTTTGAGTAGGGGTTGGATTAGAAGACCTCTGTTATTCTGTTACATATACTTCTATTTAGAAGGCATCTCACCATCCAAGAAGGAAAGTGATTGGCAGTTACTTGCTTGGGACCAAAAGGTGGGAGGGAGTAGAATTGTCCACGGGAAGAGTGTGGTAATCTGCTGTTTATGAAAGGATTAACCTTCATCCCTGTGAATTAGATTACCAAATTAATTTGGTTTTCCTGTTACAAGGTTGACAACTAAAATTTGAGGTAGTAAATCAGATTTGCCAAGATAATTGAACTGTGTCTGTGGATTGATTCACAAATATTACAAAGCCATACTGTGGCTTGTTTAGTTTTGGCTTGATCTGTTACATGTATCTGCCCATTATGGCTTTGCATGATCTGTTTGTCAGGATTACTAGCCTAAAGATTCTAGTTGGCCTTGGTGAACAATTTGCAATTTGCAGTCGCCAGAATGATATCCCTTCTCAAAACTGGCAGCTGGCTTAGAATTTGAGAATGACAATTTCAACAGTTCCCTTGGCCACGAAGAAACAAGCATTCAATTTCTTCACCCTGAACCGTTTTCACTATTAAATACAACGTTATTTTCCTTTTGGTTTGATGGTAATTAAATGGAATGCCCTGATTTAAAAAAAGAACGTTGCTTAAGTACTTTAATCCTGTTATAAATTGTCTGTGAATATAGTGTGTAAAAGAGATCAGTTGCTGGCATATTTGCCCAGCTGACACTTAACAGCTAATTATCACTTGATAGCAGGAGTTATTTTGGCAGTCCAAAAAGAAAGAAATCATTTTTGCTAATCCATTGATCTTGACTGGGACTTGCCTTTGCCAAAAAAACCCTTGGTGTGATGATTTTACAAAGGCAAAAGGTTAAGTAACAGAAATAAATAGCAGCCTTTCCAATGAAGACAGACAGATTTGTCTGACTGGATTGTCTAAACATTAATTTTATGGAAAACATCTTTCTTTTATTATTTTTGCTATATAACACTTTTGTTAGACAAATAGATTTGGTAGCTGTGAATCTATGTATATTTTCAGATTTGATATGATTTATTTTTTCCCCTCTGCTTGTCAAGACTATATTGGGGTTTGTAGATTCTCCATTCATTTTAGTAATTTGAACTGTATGTTAACTATTTATTTGCTTTCAGTTTCTGTTTTTAGCAGTGATTCTTTTCCTTCATTTGAGGTCACTTCTAATCTGTGTTAGTAGCTGGGTCATCATGTGGATTGAGGCTTAGATTGCATCAAAATAAAAGAGCACCAAAAATAAAATGAATGAAAAGATGGATGAAAAATGACTATATCCACAATAGAAAAATAAGTGTCTGGTAAAGGCTTAAAAATAAGTTTTCCAAGTTTTCCAAGCCCAGAATTTAAAGTCTAGTGGGATAAGGTATTTTGTTGTTTACAGAGGAATGGAGAACTCTTCTTGTAAAATATTTCTGGACACGTTCAATTGTATTGATGTCAGAGTAGTGGCTGAGTCTTCTTATACCTCTTCAAAAACTTAGAAATGCCACTTTGGTTAAGTTTCCACCAATTTTTCTTCTAATTTCTTTATAACTGTAGCCTTGTTCACTTAATTATACTATTTTACATTGCTTTCTGGGTGACCAGTCAACTCTTTGCACCATTACTTTAATTTTATTATGTTTTACAAGCTCACTAAATGAAAGAAAAAAAACCCCAACCAACTTGATAGCTATCACATAACACACTGACAAATGTCTTCCTCTCAGCTATAATACATGACATCAATAACTGAATCCTACTGCGATCTGATTGGCTCATTGCCAAAACAAGATGACACCTGATTGGCTCTCTCAACACTCATGCTGGTTGGCTACAATCAGATGAAGGAAAACTACCTGATAAAACCTAAGCAAGTTATGCTTCATTTTTCTGGTTATTTGGCTATAACTTTTCATAGAATACAGATAATTGAACAAACTTGTTGCATTACATTCTTGATTAAATTATCTAGGGGAGACATGATAGCAGTGTTCCAATATCTCAGGGGTTGCCACAAAAAAGAGGGAGTCAAACTATTCTCCAAAGCACCTGACGGTAGAACAAGAAGCAATGGGTGGAAACTAATCAAGGAGAGAAGCAATTTAGAACTAAGGAGAAATTTCCTGACAGTTAGAACAATCAATAAGTGGAACAACTTGCCTGAAGTTGTGAATGCTCCAACACTGGAAATTTTTAAGAAAATTTCTTAAATAGATAACCACTTGTCTGAAATGGTGTAGGGTTTCCTGCCTGGGCAGGGGGGTGGACTAGTAGACCTCCAAGGTCCTTTCCAACTCTGTTATTATTATATTATCTTTCTATTGATATATAATTTTATGGTACTACTAAAAAAAAAGCTGGTATTATTAGCCATCAAACTTCAAAAATAAACTTTTCTCAAAAGGTTTCCACAATTTTGGCCACTACTGTAGGAGCTCCCCTACCAATGCTCCCTTAACAGCTAGGTTTACAGTTGTCCTAAGATTTAAATATGCTATGTGTTGGCAGTGAACTGCTGGTAAATAAGTGAATACAGGATGCTCAAGAAAAAGAAAGTACATTGTTTCAGTGGAATTTCCTTACATGCTAGAACTATAAACTAAACTTATAATAATATTTTGTGGAACACAAACCTTCATACTACGACATTGGAATAGCTTCGTCAATATTTTTGTAGACATCAAGTAGTGGACGACACTCTATTCGTATCACTGGACTTAGCAATATTGACTTCAGAGCTGGATTTTCCAGGAAGCCTACACTAGATTTCAAAATGACTTCTACCAGACCAGTACAAGGTTAGTTACTATTTTTAGCTTGCATTTGAGTGGTATTTACCTTACAGAACTGTTGTTTGTTTAGGTTATTACTGAAAGGCCTAATGTCCTTATTCAGTAGAGCATACAAATAGAAATGCTAATAAATGTTTTGTTTTATTTTCTGCAATGGAATAGTTTCAATTTTGAGAACAATCTTGGCTTGATCTTGTAAATGGCTATAGATTATTTTTCTGCTTTAAAATATCTATGACTATTATCTATTTCCTTTGGTTGTAACTAATGGTGAATAGTTCTAATAATGCTTATTAGAACTCAGTCCATCTGACTACTGTGGGTTTAGAATTCAAAGGTTGACTTCAGTATGTCTTTTCTAAGACCTTGAAGTTACACTGAGTTATGTTCTTCTGATAATGGAATGATATTTCCCAGCATGCTATTAATGCTATAAAAATTAGCCAAACAAATGGAAAATTAGATTTTTTTATAATAAATGAATGCAAAATAAAGGATACCCAGATATAATAGACAGACAGACAGACAGACTTTTCATAGAGAAATCAGTACTACTTCTCAAAGTTCCCTCAACTATAGGAATGAAAGTTAAGGTATTTCATGAAATATAAAAGTAAAGTCCTATCTGAGTTAAGGTCAACTTTTGTTGACTGCATGGACATGTTTCTTCCCAAATCAAGAGAGCTATGTTTTGCCATATGGCTGTCTTTTTATTTATCTTTTATTTTCTCTACTAAATGGTCAACTTCCAGTGCTGAAAATCAATGTTTTGGTGTTGGGGGAATAAGGACTTTAAAAGGATGGACTTGTAATGCAAAGTGGACAATATTGTTACATGCAGCTTGACCGGCTTGTACTTACCTATTGAAATTTTAGATGGTTGGTTAAGAATATTCTTTCTTTTGTTTAACTGCATTTAAGCCTATTCTGGTTTTTTTGGTGTCTTTCCTGTCTCCAAAAAACCAGAATATATTGTGGTTGATTTTTAGCAGCCACTAACATTCGGAATAGCATTCTATTTTGTGAGGCAAAATAGAAATGTAGGACAGAAATTCCAGATTTCCCACTCTGTTTTAGAGCAACTAAAATATACCAAGTTCTTCCAGGGACAAAACAGACGATGATGATGCCTAAGAAAAATGAGAAAAAGAATGATTGATGTAATTTTTAATTTGCTTTTGGTCCACAGGGATACCTACCTTCATTCTGCTCAATACTACAGGAATCCATCTTCCAGCTAGAGTAGATCGTTTAGAACTGCTAAGTATTTCTGGAGACCCACTCAAGACTGTTCCTGTAAAACCTTTTCCTGAAAGGAATCCTTATGGAATCTGGAATATCTCTGAATTTATTCCACCAAATGAAGCCTTCTTCCTTAAAATAACTGGCTACGACAAAGAAGATTACCTCTTTCAGAGAGTTTCAAGTGTTTTATTTTCCAATATTATTCCTGGTAACTATTTTAAGTCATATCTGATTTGGGGTTCTTTAGTTGCATTTGCATTTATCTTAATCTTTAGTTTTATAGGAAGATAGATAGATGATAGATAGATGATAGATAGATTAGATTAGATAGATAGATAGATAGATAGATAGATAGATAGATAGATAGATAGATAGAAAGATAGATAATATAAAGATGGACAGACATAGATAGATGAATAATAGATGATAGAAAGACAGACAGAAATATAGATATAGACTATGTATGTATATGTATATTAAATACATTTACGAGGCAAGCCTTTATAAAAATAACCATTTTGACATTTTTTTCACTAGATGCCCCAAAAGTCAGCATGCCCAAGAAAACCCCAGGATATTATTTGCAGCCAAGTCATATTTCTTGTCACATAGCCAGCCTCATACCTTTTACTGTTCACTTCAGAAGAAATGGAATTAAACTGGGAATGGATCAGTTTTCTAAGTAAGTAATTTTTCGTAAATTTAATTGAAGAGGTAATAGAAGACAAAGTTGCCTTCATTATGCAAGGGTAAAATTAGGGTGAAACTTTGGTGCTCTTATTGTGAAGGATAGCTGGACTAGGAATAATGTGAATAATGAAGAGCATGCAGGAAGAAAATATGTTTTTAAGGCAATAGAGAATTTTAAGGTATTAGAAAATGAGAATTACTCATTCTCAGAGTAATATAGTACAGATATATTTAATAAATATTTTTGACATATATTATTATAGCCTAATTAATACAGTAAGATTGATGTAACTAGCAAAACATGTAAACATGATTTAAATCCATAAATTCTTATATATTGCTGTAAAGCTAATTTAGCAAAAGGAGGGGCTTTTTCAGTGTTCTATGTACTTCTGAGAATTTTGTAGAATTTTGTAGTATACCTCTTTGCTGAAAATAATCAGAGTAGGAATGTTGAAAGTTTTTCAGGAGGATTATTGAAGGTGTTGGAAGAAATATCCATCTGGGTTCAGTTCCAAGTGGGGACAAAGACACTGGAAACATGGAGACTGCTTGGAAAGATGGTTTAATGGTGGTCAGGATCACATGGCTTGAGATCCTGAACAGAAAAGGGTAGAGATCCTGTGTGCTCCCTGGCTTTATGCTTTTTCTGAGCTTTGAACTTTCTGGAGCACAGGAAGAGTATCCTGATTGGTTGTCAGACTCCCAGGGGGTGGGAGTCTTAGCTAGCCTTGCTGGCTGATGTAATCTTCCCAGGTGCCATGTGGTGAGTTTCTGTTCTATTGTGTTGCAAATGATGGTCCATTAACAAAGGTGGGGGGATTGAGTTTCTACCTCTGACCCATTGACAAAGGTGCGGGGGAGTCAGGAAGCTGCTTTGTCTTTAAAACATGTTTCTCCATTTCTCATCCAGGGAAATATATTCTGCCTTTTCAAATATTTTCCAAAATATCCCATTCCTCTAGGAGGGGGGTGGGTGCTAAATTCCTACAAAGGGTACTTTTGAAAAAGAATAAGTTTGGATTGGCTTCGTTTGCAGCCTAAGGCTGGCCGAAATCATTCTGTTTATCAGGTAGACTAGCAAAAGCCCAACTATCCATCATATCAAAACAAAGATATGAAGTATCTTTATCTCAATATACGTCCATACTTAAATCGTCATAACACCAGAACTCCCAACTACAACTTCAAGAAAGCCAATTACGACCTTATAAACAACGATCTTTCATTTCTGAACTGGCAAAATCTGTTTGCAACCTGCATAACCGCTGATGACCTCTATAGAGTCTTCCTACTTGAAATCAATAGAGTCATTAAATTATATGTACCACGAATGACTACCATGTCCAAGAAAAACAAACTACCCATATCAATAAAAAAGCTTCAATCAAAAAAAAAATCCCTCTGGAAAAGAAACAAAAAAGGCTATGTTACAAACTTCAGAAACCGCTACAGAAACATATGCAACCAAATAAAAACTGAATGCACAAATTACCACACCAAGCAAGAAGAAAACCTTCTACGCACAAATTCCAATCGTGCCTTTTATAATTTTGTCAACAGTAAACTTAAAGATTCAAGATCCATCCCACCACTAAAAGATTCTAACAACAAAGAATGCAATGACGAAACAGTCAAAGCAAACCTCTTCAACATTTTCTTTGGCTCAGTTTTTGTTAACTCCGATAACACATATCCAACATTCCACAAACGAACCAGCAATGACTATGATGATTTAACTCATATAGATTTCACAGAAGACAACGTTGGTAAAGCTCTTCACAACTTAAAACCATCGCTTTCTATTGGACCTGATGGTCTATGTGCATATTTCTTAAAAACTTTCCATTAATATAGCTGAACCCCTATGTATTATCTTTGATAAAGCTTTCACTATCAGTTCTCTTCCCAAACCTTGCTCACTAGCCAGAGTCATCCCCATCTTCAACAAAGGAGACGCCAGCTTAGTCGAAAACTACAAACCGATATCCCTTTGCTCGTCACCTGCAAAGTCATGGAATCTATCATCAACCAATCCATTACCTCACACTTAGAAACTAACAACCTACTCTCCAACAAACAATTTGGTTTCAGGAAAAAGTTATCATGTAACTTACAACTTCTCCACTGCAAAAACATATGGACTTCAAATCTAGATCAAGGCAAATCAATAGATGCAATCTACATAGACTTCTGCAAAGCTTTTGACTCAGTAGTACACGATAAACTTCTCCTTAAACTAACATCCTATGGCATCTCAGGACCCCTCCACAAATGGATATCTGCTTTTCTGTCTAACAGACAACAAGTGGTCAAAATTGGCAATGCTTTATCAAATCCTGTTCCTGTCAAGAGTGGCGTTCCTCAAGGCAGCGTCCTTGGACCAACACTCTTTATTCTATACATTAATGATCTTTGTGACCATATCTCAAGTAATTGTGTTCTCTTTGCTGACGATGTCAAACTATTTAACACCACAGACAACACTTCTATCATTCAAAACGACCTTGACCATCTAACCGCTTGGTCTAAAATTGGCAGCTCAAATTTCAACCAGCAAATGCTCAGTCTTACATATAGGAAAAAGAACTCTAAAACTAAGTACATACTAGATGGACATTACCTTACAGACGACCCCATCCCGTTAAAGACCTTGGAGTTTTCATGTCAAATGATCTAAGTGCCAAAGCCCACTGCAACTACATAGCAAAAAGCTCTAAGAGTTGTAAACCTAATTTTGTAGCTTCTTTTCCAAAACACCACACTACTAACCAGAGCATATAAAACATTTGCTAGACCAATTCTAGAATACAGCTCACCTGTTTGGAACCCTCACCACATCTCTGACATCAATACAATTGAACGTGTCCAGAAATATTTTACAAGAAGAGTTCTCCATTCCTCTGAAAACAACAAAATACCTTATCCCACCAGACTTGAAATCCTAGGCTTAGAAAACTTGGAACTCCGTCGCCTTCGACAAGACCTAAGTTTAACTCACAGAATCATCTATTGTAATGTCCTTCCTGTCAAAGACTACTTCAGCTTTAATTGCAATAATACAAGGGCAACCAATAGATTTAAACTTAATGTAAACCGCTTTAATCTAGATTGCAGAAAATATGACTTCTGCAACAGAATCATCAGTGCTTGGAATACTT